>NC_058130.1:605744789-605969041 GCF_016433145.1 Gracilinanus agilis | reverse complement strand
GGGGGGGGGGCGTGAGGAAGACCAGGCCTCAGCTTTCCCTACCCACGGCTTTGTGGATTTATCTTTTCCCCCTTCTTTCTCTCCCCCCACCCCCAATTTATTTAAAGTCCCTGTTTACTTTCGTCTCTCCTGGATTGTGGATAAGCGCATGCTGTAGTTGTGATCGGAAAGATGAGCTTGTAGTTGTGTTGGTTCGGGGATTGCATTTTGGTGGTGCTTGCTAATGAGTTATTGGCTGTGGAAGGGTAATGGGGGAGTGCTAGTGGTGGGAAGGCTCGGATGCGGCCACTGCTCTCCTCCTCTTCCTCCTCCTCCTGGTTCCATCGCTTTCTCTTTTTCCTCCTCCTTTCCCTCTGCATCCACTCTCTGATCTGTCCTGGGCTTGCAGTTCCATCCCCCTTCGTCCTGGCATGTGAAGCGCTTTGTTCAGTGCAGCGTTGCAGAGGGGTTTTCCCAGGCTCCGCCCTCCACATTCATTCATGTTTTTCCCTTTGCAACTGTCTTTACGCTTTTGATCATATCATGTTTTTGCTGTATGTAGTAATTTTTTTTTCCATAAAGGAATGATCGTACTAAGTCACTGTAAGGCTTTAAAATGCCTCTCTATTCCCATAAAGATTTTAACATGGAATGGACAGCTAGGAAGGATGGGTAGGCAGTGGAGGGGTAGAAGGAAGAGCTATTAACAGACTAGAAATTTACATATTTAAAATTTTATAGCCCAAATCATATTGAATTAGGTAATTGTATTGGAATAAAATTGAAGTTCACACTTTAGAAGTTTCAGGTAATGTGACTATTTTTGACGATGTTTAAAAAGAAATATTTAAGTATCTGATGCTTATTTAGTACTAATTATACTTAATTCTATGTGTATTGGAAAAATGAACAAACAAGGTTCCTCAGTTGTGGCTTAGAAAACTACTACAGTATTGGAGTCTGATGATATCTGATGCCTGGCAAATCACATAGCATAACTATCATGCCATGTACTTTATTTATCATCATCCATTATTATGCTTTACATTCTCCCAAATATTCTTTTGCAAAGAGATTTATAAATAGTTTAGTATGGCCATTAATGACAGATCCAGAGGAAAGGAAAAGACATTTAATAACAATAGATAGTTTTTGTTTTCTTTCACTTTGATCTCTTTCCTAGCACCAATCCAAGAATTACCAAAAGCTTGTATTACTGTATCAAGATATGTCTCTCTTTCCACAAATGCCAACTGACTTTCACTATTACAATTATTTCTTAGTTACATGGTACTTGACTTTCCAATAATGAATTCCTAGTGACTAGCTTCTCATGTTTCTGACTTCTGGGCCTTAGCATAGTGATCATGTTGTCCTATTAGAAATAGAAAATAATAGTACTTGGTGTTTGTTTACCAAATGTCTTTCAAGGAGCTTAATGAAAAAAACAAAAATCTGCTTTTTAACTGCCTTGTTCATTAATAACTCCTTGAGAATGATTGGGAAAAGTGATAAATTTTGGTAATTAATCTGATAAAGAAGAGTTGACAATTTTTTTTGTATTCTCATCTTCATTTTGGCATGAAGGTCACCCTGGGTTCTCCATGACTATCTTATGGAGTTCCTGGTAGTTCCCATCCATCTGGAAAGTCTTATACAGGCCAGTGATAGAATGACCCTGTGTCTCTGAGGAGCACCTTAACTAAGTGCAGAAAGCCTCATCAATTAATGGTTGGTCATCAGGTTATTAATATCCTTTAATAAATATATACACACATATATATGTATATATTTATATTCATGAAACCCCCTGCTAAGGCATTGATGCAAAGAATACAAATTCTCAAGAAATCAGAACTTTAAAATATTCTTGAAATTGTAAGTTTCATTATATAATAAACACATTTTTACAGTCCTATTCAATAGCTTATATTTCTGATAATGTGTTCTTTAAGCACCTAAGATTTCAACACCCACTACACATTGCAACTGTTGCATTTCCTGGTAGACTATGGTGGTGAGTTGCTGTGTTTGGAAGACTTTTGATGAACATATATTAGCTCTTTGATCCTTCTGTGTTCTAAAAGCCTTAATACATTGCACAAAGATAGGATCTACTAGAAGAACTTGTACTCTCATTGGTGGTCTTAGAGGAATTTTTCTAGTTGCTTTTATGCCAAAATGAAGCATTGGAGAACTTTATTAAAGGATGGTGTTTTTATAATTAGTGAAGTCATTTGAAAACTGAGGATGGGCTGTTTTCTAGTTTTCCTGTTAAGAGAATCTCAGAATATGTAAAATAACTTCACTTAAGAAACACTGTATTCAGTTCCCACTTCTGACACATTTCACTAGCTGGGTGATTATGGACAAGTCATTTAACCTTTCTGAACCTCTGACCTTCTAGTCTGGAAGACCTAGGTGCAAGTCCTGCCACTGATAGTGGCTTAGACAACTCCCTAAGGTATAAGTTGCACAACAAATATTAATCTGTACTGTATTGGTAGAGAGAAGTCACTGGTCCTTACTAATTCCTTCACCAGCCCTAGCATATACCACCTGAGGAAGAAATGAAACAACTACCACAAAGCACTTTATAAACTTCAAATCTTGAGATGAAAGTATCAGGGCTTACTGCTCTCCTCCCTACTACAGGCCTAGCTTGAATAGCAAATTAGTAAGCCACAGAGAAAGAACCTGCCCTCAATGCTTATTCTTGAATATTGACTCCTATTTTGACTTGACAGTGGAGTCTCATATTTGTACCAATTTATTACTGAATAGTTTTATTTTCATTTCTACAGTACATGGATTAGTTGACACATTTCATGGGTTTATGGAGCTACTCTTCCTTGACCTGGTTATACCACCATTTCTAAGAGGAAAAAGTTGTTTGTGACTAAGAGAAGATGCCTCGGACTAAACAGATTCATCCCAGAAATCTGAGAGGTAAGAGCCTAAATATTTTTTTCCTTAAAAAAGAATACTATTATTGGAGTATGAAACTTGCAGTGAGATATCTTGAGTACCAAGGGTCAACAAGATTTGTGGAATTTGTAGCATTGAGGAGACAATGTTTTTGAATAGCAAAATGAGTTAGGCTGCCTTTGATAGAAATGTTAAAGGTCAAATTTAAGTATCTGTAGTCCCTGAAATGATGTCTCATTTACAAAAAAGGGCTATAGTGAAAGTTTTTTTTTTTAATTAGGATTTTTTTTTAGTTTTTGTTGTTTCTTAGAAAAGGCTTAATAATTTACTTGCTTTGATATTTGTCTCTTATTAGTTTACAAGTTGAAGTATCTGATTTAGAGGAAAAGAATGTATAGTACCAGTTTTTTAGAATTAAATTGACATGTATTGGATCTATTACTTACAGAACTTGAAAGTAGTAAATTTGACCTGTTTTCTGTACACATAGAAAGTTACCTACTAGTAGATGGTATATAATTCACAAAAAAATGGAAATGAATGTGGTTTTTCCTCTTAGAAGTTTAATTTTTTTTTAAACCCTTGTACTTCGGTGTATTGTCTCATAGGTGGAAGATTGGTAAGGGTGGGCAATGGGGGTCAAGTGACTTGCCCAGGGTCACACAGCTGGGAAGTGGCTGAGTCCGGGTTTGAACCTAGGACCTCCTGTCTCTAGGCCTGACTTTCACTCTACTCAGCTACCCAGCTGCCCCTAGAAGTTTAATTTTAATGACAGTAAAGTAAGTTTTCTGCCTTGTGGTTTTAAATAATTTCTTTTGTTTTTAATTTTTTTATTCTTGTACTTTCTTCTCCTTTGTCAATTAAATTAACACTTCACTTAATTAAATAATGATCTGTTAAAGCAAATAAGGAAACAATTCCAAACAAATTAAAGAATATCACTATAGATTTCTTGATTACTTGCAAAAGTATAAAATGATTTAAAAATAGAACAGATTTTACTGAAAAGCCCCTTTGGAAAAATAAAATATGTGCAGCTATTCTAAGACGATCCGATCATAGATTTAGAGTTGGAGATCATCTTGTGAAGTACAAACCCCTCACTTTGCAGACAAAAAAGCTAATGACATTTTTATCCATTTCAGTAAATTATTTAATAAAAAGGGAGGGTCACTCCATCTTTCCTTTATCCCCAAGATATATACTGGGTAAGAGGATATTAGAACTGCTTCATTAGCCCAAGCCAAAGTGATATACCAAAATATGAAAGAAGTTTTATTTTTAAAATTTTACAACTTGAATATTTGAATATGATATTTAACAGATTTATGAAATTCATTTCCAAGGGACTTAGAGAATATTATAAATGATGTTTTGTTCTTTGCTGTAGTTCAAAAAAATTTTTGAAATTGGTTGAAATTTTCAGAAAATATTTTACTTAAAAATCTTTATAAAATCCAGGTATTAGTTATTTAAGACTAACCTGGAAGGTACAGTAAGTCATAAATTTTGTTTTGTTTTTGCTTTATATCAAATATGCTTTGTAATTTATTGTGTAAAAAGGAAAAAACGTGTTTTCCTCTATGGTGAGTTGTCAGTGGTTTTGAAGCTAGAGAACATAGAAAATAAATTCTTCTATCAACCTACTATACCCTATTCCTTGACTTGAATAGTTAACTATATTCACTGTTTGAGCACAGGAGAGCAATTTACAGTAAATTAATGAACTGAAAAATATTGATGACCCTTAGGGAGTTAATGACCTGCCAAAAGCTGAAGTTCCTATTCACAAATAGGGTTTGATTCAATAACTCCATTTCTTTCTTGGTAAATACATAATAAAAATGTCAACAATGCTTTTGAAAGAAGTAACATTTTATATTAATTACATTGAAAAAACTCTAATGCATTCCTAATTTCTATAGGATACTGTAGCCTGGGATACAAAGAGAAAATGAAAATGGTCTCTGCCTTCCTGGATCTTATATTTTAGAGAAGGGATATACAATATGTATATAGATACATAATAATTTCATTAATTTCCTCAAGTTACTAGAAAAAAGAAGGAAAGCAGATTATAAATATTTTGTAACATGTTGATATAATCTCTCATGACAACTTTGCGTACAAGATGGAGAGATGTGGTTCAGATGCTAATTCCCCCTAAAAATAGCTTAAGGAAAAATGGAGATATCTCAAATTTAGTTGTAAATTAAGAAAAAGGTAATTGACCAACTATTAAAACAAAAAAGCTAGCTATATTGTCAAAGTATACTACTTTTATAAACAATTAATACCTTTCAGATGGAGTCCCAACTAGTTCAAAGACTGAGCACCAATGAATGGTAATAAATAGATGAATGTCATCTGCAGGGACTTCTTGAGTGGTGTGCCAAAGGACTCTGTTCTTAATATTATCTGTTCACTGATTTCTACAATCATCTGAATCTCAAAACAACTCATAGATTAGATAATAGAAATGGAATCATAAAGCTTAGAGTGGGATGAAACAGTGGTTTGAGACTAATAAAATGAAACTATATATCTTTAGGAAATTTTTAATAGTTAAGAATAAGGGCTAAAGCTGATAATGAGCATATTCCTTCACTGGTCATAGCTATTAAATGGTGTTTTAGTAACTGCGGGATTTCCAGTTTCTGAGCTATTATTCTGCTTCTATTTTGATAAATAGAAGAAACTACTCTTATTCTTTTGATTTATTGAGGTCCTCTGACAATTTTAACATTTAAACAGTAATTTAGATATACTATAGACCAAAGAAATTGTTTGGAAACCAAAATCTCTCCAAATCTAACCATTAATTTGGGGCATGATTTTACATCATTTGGTCTTTAATGTAGTAGATGGTTTGAATCAAGAGTCAGAATTCATACTTGAGTTCTATTACTGAATCTATGTCTCATATTATAAAATCCAGAGAATTTTTCATGTCAAACTACCTGAAAGGGCATTTGTGTAGTTTAGTAAGAATGTTAGTAAGTCACTTGGAATACAGAAGAAAGTTACTATAAAATTTTTGGTTCTCAATACAAGAAGAGAATTTGATTAAATTTGTAGAAATTTTAAAATAAAAAATAAAGCAACCCCTGCTCTCAAGGATCTCACAGTCTAATAGGGGAAACAACATGGAAGTATCTATGTATATATGGGATACACATTAGATAAATAGGAGATATTCAACAGACAGAAGGGTGATCAGGAGAGGTTTCTTGTTGAAATCTACCTCTTGGAGAGGTAGGTACCTGGGATTTAAAAAAGCCAGGAGGTGAAGATGAGAAGGGAGAGAATTTCAAGTACAGAGGATGGCTAATGAAAATGCTGGGAATCTGGAGTGTATGTTGTTTGAGTAATAGAAAGGAGGCCAATATCACTGGATTAAAGAGTGTGTGGGGAGAAAGGGGATTTAAGTATAAGAAGAATGGAAATGGAGGGGTCAGTGTTATATAGAGCTTTAAATTTCAAAAAAAAAAAGAAAATTTTATATTTAGTCCCAAAGACAATTTTCTCAAATTTTGGATAAAAGAAGAATTCTTTGACAACACAAGGGAAAAGATGATCATCAAAAATATAATCAATAATTTTGATTACATAAAAGAAAAAAGCTCTTTCACAAGTAAACTGTAGATAGAATTATAAGAGAAATAATTATCTGGGGGAAAAATCTTTGCAGAAATTTCTTTGATGATGATCTTATAACCAAGTTATGCAGAGTCAGTTATTCTAAGTCACTTAGTAGCTTACAGCTACACTAAGACTTTTGGGATAGCCTATAAAAGGACTTGTTATAAGTAGGTAAGAACAAGATTCAGACAAATGATCAAAAGATTTGAATAAGCAGCTTTCAAAAGGAGAAATGCAAGGTATCAACAGCAGTATGAAAAACTTTAAATTATTAATAATAAGGTAAATGGAAATCAAAACAATTCAAAAATTCTACCTCATTCACATTAGAATGGCAAAAATTAAAAAAAAATGGAAAATGGTGATTTGTTGGAGGAGTTGTTAGAAGGATAGGCACATTAATGTCTTGGTGGTAGAGGTGGTCCAGGCATTCTGGAAAGTAATTTGGAACTATACATCAAAAGTCACCAATCCCTTTGACCTAACAACACTACCACAAGGTGTATATGTGTGTGTAAGGATTAAAAATGATAAAGGCTGATATTATGAGGAAAAATAATATTTTAATTTCCATGACCATGTTGGTAAAAATATATACGACCACACCTGACTATTTTTAAAAATGCTGCCCTGCCGCATCTCCTCCCATCTTGTCAGTCTCCTACGCCAGATAGAGGGAGCCCCAGCTCCACCCCTAAATTTAAGTAGTGCTCTACGTTGGTTCCCGTTGTTTGACGTCATCACGTCAGAAACCGGAAATCTATTGGATTATGGAAAATGTAGTCTCAAAGTCCCCCACATGTCCACAGGAAGTTTGCAAAATACTTTTAAATGGGACCCCCCCCCAAATTCCAAACAACACATTTCCCCCTGAGATCCGGCAAAAAAAAGATTGATCTTTTTTTTGGTGGATCTGTAAACATAGTCTACTTCTAAATTGCAGGAATTTGGGGATAAAAGAAAAGGATAAAAACTAGTCGCATTGACAAAAAGCCAATTTGGGGCAGTCCCCTATTGGCAGAAGAGTGTACATTCAAAACAAATGCATTCAACTCCCCATAGTTCAATCAACTGCACCCCAAAGTTCAAATTTGGATCTTCATGATCCAGGTAAGGCTCTTCAGGCATCTTCATGGTGCCTTCACCAAACAGGTTCATTGTCTGGATTCTGGGGAGATGGCAAAATCCTTATCCTGAAATTACTCTCAAAAGAATTTAAACTTTACATTATAGGTTATAAAACATACATTTCCTTCTAAGAATTATACAGTGTGTATGTGTACACACATGCACATATGTATATGTACATATATATATATATATACCCCAAAGAGCTCAAATAAAGAGCTTTTATCTGCATTTTATACATATGCATTTTCATATGTACAAATTTATAGTAGCACTTTCTGTTATAACAAAGAATTGAGAACAAAGAAGATTCTCATCACTTGGAGAATTATGGTATATGAATATAATTGAATATTATTGTACTATATGAAATGAGAATAAGTACAGATACAGAGAAATCTGGAAAAAAACTTGTTCAGGATGAGAATGTATCTTGTATTTGATACAAACTCCAGTAAACTTAACCTAGAAAATAACCTTTGTAATGACTATAACAATGTAAAGGAAAACAACTTTAAAAAACTTAAGAACTCCAGTAAATACAATAAATATAACCTCAGAAAATTGATAAGGAAACATGCTTTCCACCTCTTAAAAGAGAACTGTTAGACTAGAGCAGGGGTCGGCAAACTTTTTGGCCGTGAGAGCCATAAACATTACATTTTTTAAAATGTAATTTTGTGAGAGCCTTACAAGTTCTCACAACAGTGCCTGAAAAAAAATTGACTTTATGGCTCCTGCAGAAAGAGCTATATCTGACCCTCAAAAGAGCCAGATATGGCTCAAGAGCCATACGTTGCCGACCCCTGGACTAGAGGTTCAGAATGAGACATATATTTTCAGCCCTAGCCAATGTATAGATTTGTTTTTCTTGACTAAACTTAATTATTTAAAAGGAAGTCTTCTATTTGGGAAGGAAGAACTGTTGGACTACTACGTGGTAGGTATTGATCATGTTAAAAAAAAAAGAGAGAGAGAGAAAGCTTCACTGAAACATTTACAAAAATATAGAAAAGAAGGAAGTTCAGAAAGGACACAAAAGATAGATAATTTTGCTACTATCATGTTAAATTTAATATATAACTAGAAACCTAACCTGCATATTACATAGGTGATAGTTTTCTGGTCTCTGCATTTTGAAATATTTCTATTTAAGTTAATTATTTAAGATGACCATTTTCAAAAACAATGAAAAAATAATTAAGTACCTTTTATTGTTAGCTTACATCTATTGGAGGAAAGACTTGAATCTCCTGATTATGGATTCTAAGACTAAGCCTCTAGCCATTACATAGTGAAACCATAAATTTGGAGCCAAACATATGTTACACATTGTCTAGTACAATGCTCTTTTTTTTAACTGACAAAATATCCCAAACCAGAGAGTTTAATTTGTTTTCCTAGTGGTCATAACAAATATGTAAGGAACAGCTCTGGGTTTGGAATTCAGATCCTTTGACTCTAAATCCAGTGCTTGACTAACTACATGTTACATTAATGAACATCATACTCTTCCTTAATTTCTCCTTATTAATCCTTCTTAGTTTTCAATAGACTACCTGTCAGTAAACTTTCATTGGCTAAACTGGGTTGAAGGTAACTGACAGGCAGGCCTCAAACTGGTCAATGAGTTAGGGGGTTTATTACCCCAAACATGTGAAGACTTCCTCTGAAGGAATGAATGAATAAGAATAATTTGTTCCAGTGCCCATGAAGGCAACTAAAGGGACACTGTGAAGCCCTTAGAGCTTGGTCAGATATTAAAAAAAACATTAATATACCCCAATGGTTCCCAGACTTTTTTGGCCTACCGCCCCCTTTCCAGAAAAAATATTACTTATTGCCCCCTGGAAATTATGAAACTACTTATTGAACTCTGAATAGAATGTAATACAAACAAAGTGTGGCATCACCGCTCCCTGGATCGCTACAGCACCCAGCAGGGGGCAGAAGCACCCACTTTGGGAATCACTGATACTCTATCCTTGGCTATTGGCAGCCTTACTTTTGTCTTGCCTTTGGACTTCAATGACTTAAAGAGAAAGTGAAGTGACAACTTTGTGAAAAGCTGCCTCACTTAAATCCAATTCATGATCAAGTCAAGATATCACTCTGGGTTGTCATTGGCCCTTTTCCCAAATGAAGGGCAACTAGTAACATTGAATGCCTATTATATTAATGGAATTATATAGTGGGGATTGGGAGTCCAGAGTTTAAAATAGAAATCCCTGCTTTCAAAGAATTATGACAATATTGCAGAGAGAGGTAGGATAAAACAGATATATAGATATATATGATACAAGGCAAAATTTGATAGGGTCAGAGGAAAAGTCATGTAAAAGTAGTCTTATGAAATTGAAGGGAAAGATCACGGGGATGGGGAGAAAGGGGTGTGTGATGGGAAGATTAAAGAGGGCTTCCTGGAAAAATTGGTATGTGTGCTGGGCATGGAAAGGTTTTCAACAGACAGGGTTGCAGTCATAAAGGAGAGGGGTGTAGTACCTTTTGAAACTGAGAGAAATGGTCTGTGCTAAGGAATTGGGATAGGGCAGGATGAGATCAGAAAACAACTGACCTTGACCTCTGATTACTCTTCTCCACATGCTATTGGGCCCTTCCTCTTCAATTACTTTATTTATGTAAACTGTCAGGAACAATCAATCAATCTCTCTGTCTCTCTCATTCCTTCCACCCTTCCCTTATCTCTTCCCTCATTGTCTCTTCATTGCTTAGCACATAGTAAGAGCTTAATTAATATTTGTTGAATTGGAGAACTAATAGCATAGTTAGTTGGAATTCAAGAAAAAGAAGAGGGAAGTAGCATAAAATAATTCATAAAACTTAAGTTAGAACCAGATTTTTAAGAGCCTTAAACACCAAGACACTGACTTTGTATTTAATCCTAAAAGCAGTAGAGAGACACCAAAGATTTTTTTGAGCAGGGGTGTAATAAAGGTATGCTGCATATTAATAAGGTGATTTTAGAAACTGTGTGAAGGATGGATTAGAGAGGTGAGATGCTGGAGAGAAGGAGATGGGATAGGACATTGATGACAATAGTTTAAAAGTAATGAGAGTCTGGATGAGAGTAGCTGGTGTTTGATTTGAGAGGAGGAGACAAATGCAAGAAATATTGGAAACATAGAATCCATAGGATTCCCCACACTTAACCTATTGTTAGTGCTCATTATACCTGTACATATTCTGTACACTTGTACACATTTATTCAGTGAAATGTGAGTTAATGTTATGATTAAAAATGATAAAGACTGATATTATAAGAGAAATTAATATTTTAATAGCCATGGCCTTGTTGGTGAAATATCTATGATTGCGCTTGACTATCTTTAAATTTACCACTGGTGCCCATCCTCTTTTTCTCGTATGCCAGCCAGCTAACCAGGAAACCCAAGAGACTTTCTCTAGGCCCTCCTCCAAATTTAAACTGCCCTATGTGTGGGGACGTTTGACGTCCCCACGCCCAAAAACTGGAAACCCATTTGAATCATGGGAAATGTAGTCTCACAGTCCCCACGTGTCCATAGGAAATTTGTAACACACTTTTAAATGGCATCTCCCCAATTCCAAACATACATTTCCCCCTGAGATCCGGCAAAAAAAGGTTGGCCCTTTTTCTTCACTGGATCTGTAAACATAGACAACTTCTAAATTTCAGGATAAAACTAGCCGCATTGACAAAAAACCAATTTGGGGGCAGTCCCCTATTGGCATAGTAGTGTACATTCAAAACAAATGCTTTTAACTCATTCAACTCCCCATAGTTCAAATCAACTGCACCCAAAGTTCAATTTTGGTCTCCAGTGAAGGGTCTTTAGGCATCTTTTGGTGCCTCCACCAAACAGGTTCATCGTTGTCTGGATTCTGGGGAGATGGTAAGATCCTTATCCTGAAATTATTCTCAAAAGAATTTAAACTTAACATTATAGATTATAAAACATACATTTCCTTCTAAGAATTATACAGTTCAATAGGAGTAGACTGTCTGTTTTTGTCTGACCCAATGCCTTGTACATAAGAAGTTATTTTGTAAATGTGTGCTAAATTTTTGGTAACTGATGGATTTTGGCATTAATGAAAAAGGAAAAGGAAAAGATGGTGCTAAGATGTTGAGTCTGGGTGAATGAGAAGGAAATGTCTATGACATAAATACAGAAGTTGGTTTGGAAAAAAAAAGATGATGAGTTCAGTTTTTGGTCATATTAAGTTTGAAGTGCTACAAGGACATCAAATAAAATCAGAAATTGAATAGTTGGATTATAGGAATAGAGCTTGGAGGACTTAAAAAAACCTTTTATCAGTTTTTATGACCTCTATACGATGAGCTTAGGAGCCAAAATGAGCCTTGTTTAAAAAAATTATTATTAGGTATAGTTTGCTTTACACAAATAGAATGTGAAAACTTGAATTATAAAATCAAGTTACTTAATTGTGATTAGTCATTTAATGAAAATATTATTTTTTATAATGGTTTACTGTAGTAGAACTTTAATGCTGAGCACGTTGGATTTTAAATATGACTTGATTTAAAAAATTTTGATTTCCTTGCAAGTTATGAAGAATATACTTTTGTAAATTACAAAAAACCCACATAGAAATGTGAGATTATTGTTATTTTTATTATTAACTTCAAGATAACATCTATTTTTTAAACAGAACATTTGTAGTAAATTGCTTATGGTTTTATACAAAGAGAACTATTTGTGTGCTGAGTTGATTGTTAGTAGTGAATTTTTGTTTAATCCTTTTTGGAATTGTGGGGGCAAAGGAGAGAGGGTCAATTCTTCAAGGTTGAACTGATATAGTGCATATTTCTTAAAGCATCATCAACAAGCAAAAGGCTTTTTGGGGATTATAGACAATGTTTTTTTCTTTTGTTAAAATGGCTTGGATTGGATGATTTCAAGGTTTCTTCTAGCCTTGACACTTTGTGATGCTATTACAGGGGTTGATGTCCAATGGCTTGGACATACCTTCTTACATTATTTTCCTAGCTAGTTATTGTGAAGCTGAATGTGTTATCCTATATAATATCGTATTTGAACTGTATCAGAAATTTTGCTACATCATGGACCATAGGGAGCTCATTGGAAGTGAATTTCTTTTCTTTTTTGTTTAAGGTTTTGAATTGTTAACTTCCTTTCATGCATATGTGACTTTGTGGGAGAAAAAGTTAGAATAAAAGCTTACAAATACTTAAAGGAATTAATCTAGACCAAAAGTGAAAATTTCCTGTAAATATTCAAGATATGTCAACATCAACAGTTTCACAATAACTAGCTCAGAAGATTCTGGAAAAAGTTATACTTATCCCAGTTCAACCCTTATAGGTTCACAAAATAATCAAGTCTGGAAGAAACTTTAAGGTCATCTAATCGAAGACCTATTTCAAATCAGCTCCTAGATAAAATCTGTCCTAGGTTGATATATTGAGAAGATGAGTCTTCGATTCAGAAGGCATGGATTTGAATTCTGGTCCTCACATTGACTGTGAGCCTATTTTCTCCACTGTAAAATGAGGATCATAGTACAGTTAACCTTTCCACATTATGGGAGTTAAGGGAACAGTGCCCCGCAAATCTGGAAAATTTCACAACATTTTTTGACTTCCTTTGTACCAGAGAAGCAATCCAAATTTATTTCTTATTTTTAATGGTATTGGATGTTTATGATACCTTATTGTAAAATTTGGGGCTACATGTAGGTCAATGTAATAATACTGTATGAAAAAGAAATAAGAAAATACTAAATAAATGTGAAAATAAAATGAAACAAAATGTTCTTACACATATATTTTATGCATTTCTGAGTTTCTAAACTTTTTCTGTGTCATCTGCTGACTTTTGTGTATTGTCGCAGATTCTGCAAAACTCTCCCAAAGTTCCCAGTTAATTTCTTATGCCAGCCTGTGATATATTAAAACCATGATGCGGAAAATTGAGATGAGGAAAGAATACTTGTAATTTGCAAAAAGTCCTAACATGGTCATTTTTGTAAGTCTTTAAAATATGTGTACCTTTTGTACAGATAAATATTGATAAATCTTGTGGAACCTAATGGTTCAACTCAACCTCTAACCTCTCTGAGTCAGTTTTCTTCTGTGTAAAATGAGATGGTAGAACAGGATGATCTCGAAGGTGCCTCCCAATTCTAAATTCTATGAGCTAATTAAATGTGAGTTTTTATATAAGTAATTTTTTTGTGAATTTAAAAATAAGACTATTATATGGATGTCAAAATATTTATAATAGAACTTTTATAGAGGCAAAAAGATAGAAATAATGTGAGAGTGCCAATCAATTTGGGAATGGCTAAACAAATTATGATAGGGTACATAGGGTAATGAAATGCTACTGTATTGTAAGAAAGGATGATGAAGGAAGAGGAGCACTGGAAAGACTTACATGAATGCAAAATGAAATAAGCAGAACCAGGAAAACTATATATATATGAAAACCACAATATAAAAGGGAAGTACAACAACAACAAAAAATCTAAACAATATGGTGCACATAAAACATTAGAGCTTTTCAATGTATTAATTTTCCTGAATTTTTGTTTTCTCTTTTTCTTAAAAATTTCTTTGTTATGGGGGGATGGCTGTCTAGTAGTGGGTAGGAGGAGTACTGGATGATGTGAAAAATGAAGAATTAAAGTCAAGAAAAAGATTAATATATAGCCCAGTAGCCTTTGTGAGTTATGTTTAGTCAACATTCCCATTGTAACAACACACTTTAAAGTTTGATAAGGACATAACATTTTTTACTAAGAATCTTTTCTCTTCTAACTGGTCCCTCAGAATTTAAAAATAATTTAATTTTCATATTTTCTGTCAGATTATGCTAAAATGTTTGTGAACACTTTTATAGTTAACAGAGGGAAAAATGGAAAAGTGGCGGTGGTTGATGTTGGCCTCAATTTCATTATGATTGTTAAAAGTTTATTGTATAAATGGCTTGTTTTCATAGTGATCAAATGAAATTAAAGTATTTTTGTTTTAAAAAGCTTTAGGGTTATATTAAATATCTGATTTTTGAAGTGATGTTAAATTATTTTTCAGCTTTTATGTTGTAAGGTTAATATAAATCACTTGAATATTTAGTTATTTTAATATTTTTCTTTTTGAAAGCAAGCACAGAATACAGTAATAAAGTAATGATATAGCTAATTAACAGAGTAGTAATTTCACTTCAGAGCTAAGTATTTACTTATAAGCTTTAGTTTTCTCTTTCCATGTAGTAAAAATGGATATAGCATGTATTATATGAAATACTAGCACAGTAATCTAGGCTTATGGTAAATAGAGCCATAATTTATTAATTTAGAATTCTTGATACCTTACACAGCCCTAGGGAGGACTTACCATCATAATGCCCACGGGAGGGTATATGTTAAGTAATAGAATTGTATTAAATTTCATAAAAGATGAAATAAATTATTTTTAAAGTACATTAGCAGCACCATTTGTATACTGACAATTAGAATTGATTTTTAGGTATTTAAATTAAACAGGTATGATAAGAGTTGGTGGCATTATATTAGTTTATGAAAGCTAGCATTTTCTTAAAGACTTTTCCAGAGCCAAATTCATTCTCATGTGAGATGTATATTTAGCATATACTTAGTACATTATAATATTTTATATTTTTCAGATCTCTTAGAATTTTAGAACAAAAGAGTTTTCTTTGAGTTATCTAAGACTTTATGGGATGATTTTGTCAATGGAAGGTTTTAAGTGGACTATTATGAGGTGAATAGTACAGATCATAATAGTTTTCTAAATGGTGACCTTTTTTGTCTCTCAGGTGTCAGTTAGCATCTATTTAATGAACATCTTTTCGGTATCCATATGTGCAAGTAACTGTTAGCTGTAGTTAGAATATGTAAGGAAAATATATCTCAGTCCCTGTTTTGAAGGACTTTTAACTGCCATCTTTGAAGACTATATCATTTTCATACTTAATATTTATTTATCACATTGTATTTTTAAGTACTCCTATAATTACTGTATTTTTGGGGAAAGTTTTTGTGGACCTGTGATCTCAATGTGCAGATACACCCCTCATCACTGTAGAACTGAATCCATTCATACTTTCTGATCCTGTGCAACTCCTGTTCTTGTCCTCCTTTGATTTATCTATAATGAGTCCTTCTTGACATTGGGTGTATACAAATTGGTGACACAAGTAGTTCATTGGCTATGCCCTACTCTCACTATATGACCTGGCCACCTTCTTTGCTAGTCAGACATCACTAAATATTTTTGCATCTCTTCTATAATATAATTCTTCATTGATAATCACATATCTTTCTGTTGTCCTCTAAGTGGCATTCTGTGCTTTGCTGCCATATGTAATAATAATAGGTAATAACAGCTAACATTTGTATAATGCACTTTACAAATATTATCTTATTTGGTTCTCACTCAGATAGGTGCTTTTATTATTGCCATTTTACAAATAAGGACATGGAACTAAACAGATGTCAAGTGACTTGTCCAGGGTTACACAGCTAGTAAGTATCTAGCTAGATTTGAACTGAGGTCTCCTTTATTCAAGGACCAGTGTTTTCTCTGTGCCACCCAACTGAAAGAATTATTTCACTGTTTAAAAAATATGTGGGCCTTTGTTTAAAGGAGAAGCTTGAAGTCATTAAAAGCACTATATGATTTTCCAGAGGCTGTTCTCTTGGAATTGAACTCACTGCTCTTCTCACTTGATTTCGATCTATTTCATTGTTTGTCTAAGATGTGTATGCTGAAGGACCAGCTCTATTGGCTGTCTAGCTGCATGTGATAATCTTGATAAAGACTTTCTTCATCCATTTGGTTTTTCCTGTATAGTTACACAAGACTCTTTTGAGTAAATCATAAATCTCATTTAGGATATCTATTACCAGGGCTTAATGCAGCCATTAGGATGCCAACCACAAATAGAACTCCTGAGAGTAGCAGACACCTTAATAGTTTTTCTATCTCTCTGTCTGATGTCCTTTTTGACATTTATAATCAGTCTTCAAACAAAGTTCTTTCTGTTGTTTCTTTTAAAGAATCTTGTATAATTGTGTGTGTTTGTTTTAGTACTTATTGAGCATTTTTAAGATGACATCTACATTATTTGTATAGTTGTAGCTTAAATATGTAGGCAAGGCATAGTTAATTTATTTTAAATTAGTTTAAAAATATGGGGCTTTTGTTATTTTAAAAATATTGAATTTATGTCACTCTTAATAGTGGTTTTGATACTTATTTAACTGGGACCATTTTCACTCCCAGTACACTATGTAATTCTGCCTTAATGCGGTTTCTTGTTTTTCTGGTTAAACACACTGTGCTGGGGAGAGGATTGGTTAAAGCTATACATTTTTCATTATGACTACATAGAAAGGTCTGCTTGGAATTGTAAGAGTTTTAAGTGTCTTCCTAATCATTCAGGAAGTATATTTTGCCAAACCACAAAACAAGCATCTCCTGTTGCTAAGGCCAGAATTTGAAAGATTAGCACCTTCTTTCCCCTCACTGGTTTTAAACTATAGAAAATACAACTTTAGATTTTTCATGTTTTTGTACATTGCTTTAAGTTTGCAATACTTTTATTAATGAGTACAAATTTAAAACAAGCTGCTCTTTCAAAATATCCTTTACTTCATTTGTTTCATTAAATATAATTGAAAGAGGGACAAAGTATTCAGTGTTGTTCAGTTTGTTCCTGTCATGTTTGACTGTGACCCCATTTGGAGTTTTCTTGGCAAAGATATTGGAGTAGTTTGCATTTTCCTTCTCTAACTCATTTTATAGGTGAGGAAATTGAGGTAAACAGGATTAAGTGATGTAGCTAGGGAGAGTTTAAGCCCAGATATAAACTCAGGAAGATGAGTCTTCTTGACTCTAGGCCTGGCACTCTATCCACTGTACCACCTATCTGCCCAAATATTCATAACAGATCTTTTTTAATGTCAGTACTAAATTTTTGGACACCAAAGAAGAAAAGATTGGATTATCTTTGGAAAATTGTGAATGTTTTACAATATCTCTAAGCTTTTCCGAAAAACAAAAGACTATTTTAAATACCAATAGACTTCTAGTGAAGCTGTTTATGAATCATGGAACATGTCTCTCTCCCCTGAAATGAAGCTGAAAAAATATCTAAAACACAGTGACGCCCAGGAATGGTGGTTGTGAATGGGCAGCAATATATAATAAACAAGGAATGATGATAGAAAAGTGGCAGAAGGGATAGCATCAAATACATGTGACTAGAAAGAAGTTGGCAAGAATGAGGGAGAACTGATAGATAACTGTTCTGTTTGGTATTCATGTTAATATCAAGGAAATCTTGAATGAGGAGCTTATTGTGTAAGGGACTCCTTGTGATGAACTTGTTGGGGATGGGGTCCTGGGAGAGTTACATAGGGTAATGAGGCACTTGGGCTATAATCTTCAAACCTGGAGAGAGTATTCACATAGATGAGATCATATCTATGAAGCACTGGAGTTCAAAATCATTAGTGCGAATTTAACTTCTTAGCTAATTTCATTGTTTCTGCCAGGGGGAAATACTGTCATAAATTTATGTAGCAGTTTAATGTTTACAAAGAGCTCTTTTAAAAACAATCCTGTCAGGCAGAGGTAATACAAGCATTATTTCCTGCTTTTGCAGTAGAGGAAAATGAGGCTCAGAGATGAAATGACTTCTCCAAAGTCACTCAACTTTTTGAATCTGAGAGTTAGTTGCCTGGGAAAAGATTAAGTGTCTTTGCCTGAAGTCAGCTTGAATATATCAGCACTGATACCGAAACTCAGATTTTCCTGACTTCCAAGACTGGATTGCTACTTAGCTGTGCTGCTCTGGCATTTTTTTATTTAAAAAAATTATTATTGATTTTCAATACATATTTCCTATCAGTTAACTAAAGAATTTTTACAAATAATGTTCTAGGATTTAAATATTTTTCTTTTTATCCATTGTATACATTTTATTTGGAGTTATTCTGGACTGTCACCCTGGGATAATGAAAAAGACAGTATTAGGTAACAAGTTAAGAGGAGACTGTCTTTCCATATAGTGATATGGGCAATCTTACTAGTGCAGTTTTTTTTTAACCTTTACCTTCTGTCTTAGAATTGATTCTAAGGCAGAAGAGCAGTAAGGGTTAGTTAGACAGTGGGAGTTGAGTTGTTTGCCCAAGGTCACACAGCTAGAAGTGTCTCAGACTAGATTTGAACCCAGAACCTCCTAACTCTAGGCCTGGCTCTCTTCCCACTGAGCTACCTAGCTTGTCACTTTGGGTGCAGTTTTGAAGTATCAATCAAGAAAGATGGAGATAGAGAAGATATTTTGGTAATTCCTATTGGCTCCTTTTCCACTTTGGGAAAATGGTTGAGTGCTTCTTTTTCCTGAGGTAAAGAATTAAGACTTCCTCCTAGTAGAAATTACATGTTCAGACATCAGTAGGTAAGCCTAAAGCTAATGCCTCAGGCTGTAGACTGCAGACTTCCTTTTCCTCTGGTGGTGCCTTTCCCCACTGCTGCTCCTCCCTCCACTCTCTTCTTTCCCCTTTTAATGTCAGAGAAAGGAGGGAGTCAGAATTACTTTTCTGTCAGAATCTTCCCTGAAAGGGCAAAACTCAAGTGGCTTGGCCCCTTTGAGGCGTCCTAACTCACTTCTCCCTCTCAATTATCACTCTTTCTATGACTTTGTCAGCTCCCATTTAATTATCTTTTTGCAGATGACACCGCAACCTCTTCCTGGGCCTCAGTTTCCTCATTTGTAAAACAAGGGGGATAAACTTTATGACCTCTAAGCTACCTCCCAGCTGTAAATCTTAGTCATAGAATCAGAGATTTAGAGCTGGATGGCACCTTGTAGGCTTTTGAGTCAAATCCTTTTATTTTATAGTTGATGAAATAGTCCCAGAAAAGTTAAAACAACCTGGATCAAACTACTAAGTTTGCAAGATGAGATTCCAAGTCTTGTTCTCTTTCTGTCACATCAGGTGGGTGCTCCAGTCAATGATCCTATTATTCTATGTAGATCTCATCTCTCTCCTGAGTATTGGCTCTGCCACCAGCTGCTTTTTGACATTTGTCTGTTCTTTAAGCTTCTCAAACTCAGCATGTCCAACAAAATGCATCATTGTTACCCTCAAACCTTCTCTTCATCCTAACTTTTCTATTTTTGACACAAGCACCATCTTCATTGTGGGCTCCCAGGCAAGCAACCATAGATTCATCTTGATGCCTCACTCTGCACCCTACATATCCACTCAATTGCAAGTTCTTATTGATCACACCTCCACTGTTTCTTTTCCATCCATCCTCTTTTCTTCATTCACATCACTACTTTTGTTCAGGCCTTATCATTTCTTACCTTAATGAATAGAATGGTCTTCCTGACTCAAATTCTCTCTTCTCCTTGAACTTTGATCAATCAATGTTGCCATTGTTCACTTATTCTACTCCCAGATGACCCTAATCACCAATCCCTGTAACTTTCCAGGCTAACGTGCCTTTCTCTGGTTATAGTTCCCCCAAGATGTATCATTTTCCCTATTAAAATGTAAACTCTTTGAGGGTAGAGACTGTCCATTTCTGTTCTACACAAGCACAGATCTAATGCTGTCATTCTTACTCAGTAAACTCCAGGGGTTCCCTATTACCACAGGGGTTCTTAACTGTTTTTTTTTTTGTTTTTGTTTTTTGTGTCATAGATTCCTTTGGCAATCTAGTGAGGTTTATGGACTTCTTCTTAGAATGTTTTTAAGTGCATAAAGTAAAATATATAGGTTTACAAAGGAAACCAATTATAGTATATTGAAATATTTATCCTAACAAAAACCACAATGATGTAAAAGAAAAAAAACAAACAAACCAACAAACCAGCTCATTGACCCCTAGTTAAAAACCCTTGCTTTAGGATCAAATACATGCTCTTCTTTTTGCCATTTAAAGCCCTTTGAAATCTGTCTCCAGTCTTTTTTTTTTAGACTTATTGCATGTTAACTACTTTTCATGGACACTTTGGATCAGCCAAACTGACCCTTTTGCTATTCATCATATTGAGAATTCCATCTCTTATCTCTATACTTTTAAGCTATTCCCACTACTTATAATGGACTTCCTCCTCACTGCCACTTCTTAGAATCCCTAGTTTGCTTCAAGGGTCAGCTCAAGTGCAATCTCCTTTATTCCCAATCCACAGCTAGTGTCTAGTGCCTCTGTGCTCACCCCTTCCCCCCCAATATCTTGTGTTTATTTTGTATGTGTATGAGAGGTATGGGGAATAGTGGCTAGTCAGGAAGCCAGGCTCAAGCCCATCTCTTACTTCTTGGGCTGTGTGACATTTGAATTACTTAACTTCCCTACTGTAGTTAACTCCTAAAATGATAAGGAGCAGAGAAGGTGCTAACCTGCATTGGGAGAGGGAATTCCCTGTATCAATGAAATCTCAGATCAAGATTCTAACCTATTCTATCCTGCTCTATGTTTTGCTTTTATTTGTATGTGGCTTTTAAAGCCCTTTACAATATGACTTCAACTAATGTTTTTTTTTTTAATTAAAGAAAAAAGTCCCTCTTACCTTCTGCCTTAGGATTGATAATAAATATGGGTTCTAAGGCAGAAGAATGATAAGGACTAGGCAATTGAGGTTAAGTGACTTGCCCAGGGTCATATAGCTAGGAAATGTCTGTGGTCTGATTTGAACCCAGAATCTCCCGGGTCTAGGCCTGGTGCTTTATCCACTGAGCCATTTAGATGCTCCCAGACCCCCAACCTAATTTTCCAGTCTCTGTATATTATTCCCCTTCTTGTACTCTGCAATCCAGCCAAACTGGCTTTTAATTTGTATCTTACTATCCAGTGTTCTAACTCTTGCCTCTGAGCCTTTAACAGTCTCTAATGTTATCTGGAATGTACTCCCCTTTAACATGAAACTTTTCCTGATTTCCCCCTAATGCTAGTCCTTCTTCCTTAAGTACTTTGCATTTTTACACATAGATACATACATACACATTACTTATATGTGCATATGGATATATATTCACATTATATATATTTCATACATATCATACATGATATACTTATTTTAATAGAATACAAGCTTCTTGAGAGCAGGGACTAATTTTTTGTCCTTGTACCTCTAGTGCATGGCAATTAGGGAGGAAATTAAATATTTATTTGCTTGAATATCACTGAAAGAGTGGTAATTCTCTACTTGCTTCAGAAGAAAAGATGAGTAGTTACGTTTATATGTCCTGAGTTCAACGCTGGTCTCAAAAATAGTATTAAAATCAATATTTCTGCATAGAAAAGCTATAGTATTTATTTACTGAGGCCAGTAATTGCAGAGAATGTGATTTATCCCAGTCTAGGTATAATTTATTAATGACTAAAAAAGTTCAGTATTGCGAAGCACCTTGTAATGTGAAGCACGAAGCCATAGCAGAAGTTTGCTGTTTAAGATAGTAGTTCCTTAAATAGAATTAAAGGCCATGACTAGCTGAACAAACATTGGATAAATCCCAAAATGACCAAATAATAGATGAACATGTACAAACAATAAGATGGGTACATAGCATGAGAAATGTGCGTGAAAGATTTATATGTGTTGGTAGTTGATGTGAATATTGATGGCAGATAAATTATGTTGGTGATGAATTAATAAGGATTCCATCTGGGAGTAGAACTTGGATTTTGGTTAGTAAGATTTCATTTGGTTGTAAAATTTTTTTCGTAGAATGATTCTATAGGTCATTCTTTTAGGCAATTGTTTGACCTTTAAGAGCTTTCTGACAGTTGTAGGTTTCTTTCAAAAGCTTGTTATGAGTTTTAACCTTGAAGACTAGCTTAGTGATGATGGAAAATCATTCCAGTTGTGCTTTATTTATTTATTTATTTATTTATTTATTTATTTATTTATTGCTATTTTATTTTTATATAAAAATTTCCATGGTTACATGATTCTTGTTTTTACTTTCCCCTTCATCCCCCTTTATCTTCCCTCCATATCTAACTCACATTTTCACTGGTTTTAACATGTATGATCAATCAATACTTATTTACATATTATTGATAGTGGCATTGGTGTGGTCGTTTCGAGTCTACATCCCCAACCATGTCTGCATCAACCCATGTGTTCAAGCAGTTGTTTTTCTTCTGTGTTTCCACTCCTGCAATTCTTCCTCTGAATGTGGGTAGCGTTCTTTTCCATAAATCCTTCAGAATTGTCCTTGATCATTGCATTGCTGCTAGTACAGAAGTCCATAACATTCGATTTTACCACAGTGTATCAGTCTCTGTGTTCTCCTGGTTCTGCTCCTTCCACTTCACATGGAATTCCTCCAGTTTATTATTCCTTTGAGCACAATAGTATTCTATCACCAGCATATACCACAATTTGTTTTGTGGCTATAAATATTTTTGTACAAGTCTTTTCTTCTATGATCTCTTTGGGGTACAAACCCAGCAATGCTATAGCTGGATCGAAGGGCAGGCAGTCTTTGGGCTTAGTTCCAAATTGCCATCCAGAATGGTTGGATCAGTTCACAACTCCACCAGCAATGCATTAATGTCCCAATTTTGCCACATCCCCTCCAACATTCATTACTCTCTCCTTCTATCATTTTAGTCAATCTGCTATGTGTGAGGTGATACCTCAACGTTATTTTGATTTGCATTTCTCTAATTATTAGAGATTTAGAACACTTTCTCATGTGCTTATTGATAGTTTTGATTTCTTTATCTGAAAATTGCCTATTCATGTCCTTTGCCCATTTATCAATTGGGGAATGGCTTGATTTTTTATATAATTGATTTAGCTTGTATATTTGAGTAATTAGACCCCTGTCAGAGTTTTTTGTTACAAAGATTTTTTCCCAGTTTGTTGTTACCCTTCTGATTTTGGTTGCATTGTTTTTGTTTATACAAAAACTTTTAAATTTAATATAATCAAAATTATTTATTTTAATAATTTATTTTACCAAGCAAGTTAGAAAAAATTACACATTTTGTAATTTTTCTAACTTGCTTGGTTTAAAATTTTTCCAATTCCCATTGATCTGACAGGAATACTATTCTATGTCCACCTAATTTTCTTATAGTTTCCTTCTTTATATTCAAGTCATTCACCCATTCTGAATTTATCTTGGTGTAGGGTGTGAGATGTTGATCTAAGCCTAATCTCTCTCATATTGTTTCCCAGTTTTCCCAATAGTTTTTGTCAAATAGTGGATTTTTGTCCCAAAAGGTGGGCTCTTTGGGTTTATCATAGACAGTCTTGCTGATGTCACTTACTCCAAGCCTTTTCCATTTATCCTCCCTTCTGTCTCTTAGCCAGTACCATTCTTTTTTGATGACCACTGCTTTATAGTATAGTTTAATATCTGATACTGCTAGGCCACCTTCCTTCACGTTTTTTTTTTCATTATTTCCCTTGATATTCTTGATCTTTTATTCTTCCAAATGAACTTTGTTATAGTTTTTTTTCTAATTCAGTAAAAAAGTTTTTTGGTAGTTTGATAGGTATGGCGCTAAATAGGTAAATTAATTTGGGTAGAATGGTCATTTTTATTATGTTAGCTTGTCCTACCCATGAGCAATCAATGTTTTTCCAATTGTTTAGCTCTAGTTTTAATTGTTTGCAAAGTTTTTTGTAGATGTGCTCATATAATTCCTGTGTTTCTTTTGGCAGATAGATTCCTAAGTATTTTATATTGTCTAGGGTGATTTTAAATGGTATTTCTCTTTCTACTTCTTACTGCTGTGATGTGTTGGAAATATATAGAAATGCTGATGATTTATGTGCGTTTATTTTGTATCCTGCAACAGTTGTGTTTTAGAATGATACTCTAGGCCCTATTAATAGTTAAAGCTGAATTAGAAAAAAGAGGTTTGCCACAGAAATTTTAATGTCAGCTTCTGATATTGCTTGAAATCTTATTTTATTAATTATAGCTTTTGTAACTGGTTTACATCTATTTAAAATGACCAGTTTCAGAGTTATAATTCTGTTTAAGAGTGGAGGTTTGGAACTAAGGCTTTGTCCACATAAAATCTCTGCTTGTAGAATAATCTTGTTTCCTTGAAAAATATTTTCATTGTAAAATATATTTGGATTGATGGTTATTTCTAGAGATATAGAAATAATAAAAACATTTGGATTGAACTTTATTTTAAAATATATGCAAATTTTTCAATATCTTTTTTTTAAACCCTTAACTTCTTTGTATTGGCTCATAGGTGGAAGAGTGGTAAGGGTGGGCAATAGGGGTCAAGTGACTTGCCCAGCTGGGAAGTGTCTGAGGCCAGCTTTGAACCTTGAACCTAGGTAGTTATTATGACATCCAGCTGAGTGACAGGACTCGGGTGTCCCTGCACCAGCTATCAAGGGAATCCAAAGGGCAGCTTCCCTGATTAATACACCCTATAATAACTAATATAATAGTATAAAGATACCTTCTTCATAACAGTATTCAATAGATCTATTTGAATGATCATATTAGATTGGGCAAAAAGGACTTTAACAGAAATTATCAGATATTCTTTGGTTTCCATTGTCATAAATCTTGTCTAGCTGACCCCAAGATTTGTGTTTGCATTTTCTTTTTAGCTACTCCAGTTCTGACAATTGAATTTTCCTGCCAGCCATGTGAAGGATTTGCTGCTGTATTAATTCAGGGTTGAGACTTTTGTTATCTGGCTTGTACTTTATACCATTTATATGTTTTGGGGCTCTGCATTTGACCTGTGATACATCTGCATCCACATAATGATGAGTTGTATTTTAGTAGGATTCTATCATAGAGGTGTAATAAAAGTTAATAACCCATTCTTTTCCTCTGTACTTTTTATTAACTCTGACAGGTTACCCTTGTGCCAGAATATTTTGCAGTGATTTTTATTGAATATTCAAATGATGTCTCTTTACTGGAAGCACTTAATGCTTTTGCTGGATAAATTGTGTACATCATGGATGATAAAACTTTAAAATGAAATATTCAAAGACTGATAAGTACTTTGTAAAGCTTTTGATAGTTTATCATAAAATGAATTTAAGAAATCTCTTATTATAGGGTAGAGCATAAATATATTTAAGTTTTATAGCCAGGAAAAATGGAATTCAGATTTGCAGAAATGACCAGGGTTCTCCAGAGTAGAATCTATACCAAAATAGTATTAGCATGTCTGGTGTTTCTTTAGTTTCTTTAAATTTTGTAGTAAACCAAAGTTCTAGTAAAACAAAAGATTAAATAGATTAAGTTTTCTTTAGCATCTATGCTAGTTCATAATACCATATATTTAGACCTGTAAAGTAGCTTAAAGTCCTTTAACTCTTAAACCCCTCATTTTTCAGATAAAAAACTGATGCACAGAAGTGATTTTCCCACTGTCACAATTCTAGAAAGTGAGTAAGGCAAGATCAAACTCAGGTCTTCCTGACTCTTTTAAGTCTAGCACTCTACTCACTGAACTATGTAGCCCCAAGTAGACTGGATAGTTTGCAAAGTAAGGTAAGCACACAGTTCTGTATCTGTAGATACATGTTAGCCAGAGTCTTGTACTTAATAGAAGCATAGTTGAAATGAAGATTGCAGACATTTTGGTTTACATTTTTTACTTTGTTTATGGATTAAACATTCTCTTTGTTATATCAGTATAATCATGTGGATTATTTCTTTCCTTATATTATTTTGAAGACTGGGGAAGACTAGTGGTAAAAAAATTCAGAGGCAGAACACAGCAGGAACTAAGGAAAAATGTCTTTGATGTACCAGGCAATGTTGGTATATCTTTACATTTGGATTATCCCTGTATCTTCTCTTCTTCTTTGCCCCGCCCTCATTTCTGATTCTAAAATAGCTCAGGGAGGAGGTCGAAAAGGTTAGCTAGAGGATTGCTTGGGCAGCTTGTGATTTCTCTGTAGCTCTGTCTGTTCATCATTGGGCACACTCACTGAAATTCTAGTGGGGAAAAAACAGTAGATATAGGAGTCTAAAAAATTGTAGTAAACTTTTGGGCTGGAATCATGACTTTTTATTATTTCTTAAAATTTAATTTAATTTAATTTTTAATTTTTTATGGCTTTTTAGATGAGAGGAAAACAATCATTTGCTTCTTGAGACTTAATTTCCTCCTCTATCACTTAAGAAGAACGAACCCAAAATCTCTAAGGACTCTTCAGCTCAAAGATTGTGATTATTGGTTTTTCAAATTGATTTGTTTTATATTATCAGCTGAAAAGAAAGACAAGTAAAATTGTTTAGTAGAAATAATAAATAAAAAGAAGATAGATGAATAGAAACCTTTAGGATAGTATGTTTTAAAATTAAAATATTGAAGTTTGATTGAAACAAAAAGCATTAATACTGCCTTCAATATTAAATGAAGAACTACTGACACCTCATGGACATGGATCACATTTTTTACTAAAATATAGATTTTTTTTTTTGCTCACATATAAGGTTGTAGTAGGCATATGTATACATTTTCCCACATAATCAAGAATATTTTCTTTGGCTAAAAAGTGCACTTAGAAATGAGTTTTTTAATAGATTATGTAAGTGAAAGATATTATGCATATTGGTTTTTTTAATTAAAATTTTTAAATTTTTATTTTTTAGGAAGAGGGGCAGGATCCAGACCTTTGAATTAATGTAGGGAAAGGTGATGTGGCAATTCTCTCTTGTCAATTCCAATGGGAAACTCTAGTGGCTTTTAATTTTAGAGTTTACTGGTACATTGGGAAGTTAAGTGACTTTAAAGTTGTGCAGCTAAATATTTGTCAGTCATGGCTTTTTAACCTAGAACTTCCAGACTCCTATATCTTCATTGATTAGACCGTGCTCAATTCATTTGAATTGAAGTTTAGTGTGAATCTTCACAATTTATTCACAGCTTAGGTCAGTTATTTTCAGAGCAAATTCTATCTAATTCTGTCTGCTTTGTGACAGTCTAAGTTGCACTATACTGAATATTGTCACAGGCACTATAGAATTTAAATATTTTATGGAGTGACTTGAAGGTTAAGAAAAAGTGCCATTTTAAACATTGACATTAAATAAATGTAGGATATATGGAATAGTGGGAGCACAGTGGACTGGTAACCAAAGGACCAAAGTTCTCATCTTAACCTTTGTTGCTCCTGAGCAAGTTACTTTACTTTTTTGACCTTTATTTCCTTATCACTTAAAAAGACTGTGATTGTGACTGTGATTTTCAAATTGATTTATTTTATATTCTCTGCTAAAAAGAAAGAGTAGTAAAATTATTTTAGAAGAAATAAATTAAAAAATAGATGAATAGCTATCTTTAGCACAGTATGTTTTAAATATTAAAATATTAAAGTTTAGTCGAAACTAGTAAATCTTTTGGTATTTCTTGTCTTATATTTCAAATATATTCTAAAAATACCTTTAAAGCAGATCTTTGTAAAGAGAATCTGATTTTTTCACTGAATTCCATATTACCAAAGAAATATTTCAAAAGAAAAAAGTGCCTCTCTAGATAGTGTTGAAAATTTTAACTAAAAAAGAACACTTTGTTTTTTAAGACATTGAAGAACTTTTTGGCTCTTTCCTGACTCTTACTCAGATCTCTTTGCTATTGTTCTTTTGTAATAAGAATCTCTCCTGTGACAGGGAATATTTTTATTCTAAATTTAATAACTTCTGGATTTTAGCTTCCTTCTTTTTAACTTTGTGTTTATATCAACTAACAGAAATATAGGTTCATAGAATTAAAACTTTAGAGATTATTATCTAGTACCTTTGATACTGAGCAAATGAGTTATACCTATACACATTTCAATTTCCTCATGTATAAAATGAGGGGGATTGGGCTAGATTATTAATAAGGCTTTCCATAAGCACTGGACTTTTACAATTGAAGATTAACTATCCAGAGAGATTACTTTATCTGTATTAAGGTCGTACATTTCTCTACAAATAGACCGGGAATTGAGACATAAGTGTTCTGTTGACTAATTTACCTAGTGCTCTATACACTACCTTGTAGTAGCACATTTCACCAGTAGATGCTGCTATCTATCTAACACGCAATGCATTCTGCCTCACAAATTGCCTAATTTAGAAGCTTTGCCTCCTTCGCAATGAATTTTGGTATAGTTTTTTTATTTTTTAATAAATTCTGTCATTCAAAGTTCTGCAAGCTGAATTTATGGAAAATATGTTGTGATATCAGATATTTAAAAATTTAAATAGATAATTAACACAGTTTTTGAATTAGTTTTATTTTTAATTCATGTAACAATTTTTGTCCTATAAAAGTAGCAGTTACTTAAAAAGCCAAAAATGTATTTTGTTTAGAATTGCACTAGAATTCTGTTGATATACAAACTGTAGATCTCATAGGAGGAGGCTGTGATTCACACTTTGCCTAGAGGAGATTTTGGGGTTCATATCTTCCACTGCGTAGCCCTGTGCCTCTAATGTCTGGCCTTCTGAGGTAATTGACACCATCATGTGAGTATTTATCATCTCTTTGTCTTTTGAGTTACTCCACTCTTTACAGGTAGCAGAAATGAGTGTACCTCCATAGACAAATATAACATCAGTATGCTGATGACCCATTATCAGTTTCTATCCCATGTCTATTTTTTCCCACTTTTTCTAGGGCATTTATATGTTTCCATTTCCTGCCACCCACTCAGTATCTGCTTAGGAGACTTGAGACAAATTTTAATATTTACTATTTGGCAGATCGTCATAATATAGTTGACAAAATGGAGTCAGGAGCTGTTTTTTTTGGTTCTAGCTCTGTCACAAACTTGACACCTTGGGAATATCATTTAATGTTAGTTGTCGAATAGAAATTCCTTCAGGATTGTGAGGTTAAAAAATAAAAAGAATAATTTTTAAAGCCCTTTTGCAAAGTGTAAGGCACTATTAAAAGTTACTATCAATACCAGATGAGTGTAATAACTTAATCAGAAGAGTTATTAGAGATAACTGTATTTGGGAAAAAAACGATGGACATAAGACGTTTGTCATGAGATCACGGAGCCTTCTTGGCCTGTTTCCTCTTGCTTTCACTGCTTTCTTTGTTCTGGACAGTTGAGAAAGTAGTGTGGAAAGTCAGTGACACATATATTATAAAGACCACATGTCTTTATGTGCAAATGATTGAAAGAGGCAAAATCACTTAAATCTGAAGCAGATAAGTTTCCATTTGAACACAAGGTCTTACCTGGTGTGAGAAAGCATTGAATTAAGTAGTGGAAAGAGCCTGAGATTTGGAGTCACTTGTGCCTGGGTTTGTTTCCTGGATGTTACTTACTTGTCTATGTGATTTCCCACATTTGTTAGCCCACTTAACCTGTCTGGACCTTGGTTTTCTTAACTCTAAAATTATGGTCTTGACCTAGATGGTTCCTAACACCACTTCTAGTGCTGAGTCTATAACCTTCAGCAGAGAAGACTTAGACCAAACCAGATTGTATGAGAAATTATTTAGAATATATCCAAAGTTATTCATTTTGGTAGTTTAGTGGACAAGACTCTGAATTTGGAGACAGGTGACCTAGGTTTGAACACTGGAAAAATAAGTGTAGTGGTATCTTATTTTTTACTATGTCATTTGGATTGAAAAGATCCATGTACTTCTTGTACAAGGTAGGTGGTAGAGCAGTGGTGTCAGACCCAAGTAGAAATGGAGGCCACTAATTCATACATAACGATCCCTACAGGCTCCTGTTTATTGCATTTTTACCTATTTTGTTAACTATTTCCCAATTACATTTTAATCTGCTTTGGTTGCATTTGGGAGCATTGTAATCTGCTTGTGGCCTGAGAGTGGTGTGTGATGTCTCTGATAGAGCTGTGGTCATTGTCAAGAAGAAGTTGGTTCCAGTCCTACTTCAGATATTTGCTAGTTGGGTGATGCTTGCAAGTCACTTTAACCTCTCTGTGACTTCCTCATCTATTAAAAAAATTAAGTCGTACAGTTTATTAAGCTGCTTCCAGCTCTAAATCTGTAATCCTATGATTATAAATCACTTAATTTCCAGGCCTCACTTTCCTTATCTGTACAATGATAAAGCTGGACTAGACGGCCTACAAGATACCTTTAAGTGCTTTCTCTGTGATCCTGGGACTTTAAATGAACAGATGAGTTTCAGTTGGCTTTGTTCCCATATCAATAAAATTAGATTCAAATTAGGATCAAAATACTGTCTTGAATAGTTGGAAATCTTAGAAGAAGTAAATATACAACTGTCTTTGTAGATTGTTCACCTGCTAAAAGGCAGTAAATGAGGTCAGATGATCTCTTGAGGTCTCAGTCAACTCTTGTTATTGTACAAAAGTAATGTTTCTTTATAGAAGTTATGACCCCATGGCTTGTTGTAGGAGCGTTGAGAGAAACTGACTGAAGCCAATCACCACCATTTTATTTATTAGTAAATCGATATCTCATCTCAACTTGTTCAAGTTCCAAAACCTAGAATTTTCAGATTTATGGCTTTAGGCCTTTCCCACCCCTTGTCAAGGGTTGTAAAAAGGCACCTCTGGTTATCTGTATATACTGTAAGCAGGATTGAGCAAAGACAATTGAAATCAGTTTAGTAAGAGGGCAAATACTATTGTGTGTGTGTACATGTGTACACACATGCATTTGCTCTAATGTTTAGCATATTGGAATCCCTTGAATGTTAATATAATTTTACTGAAGCTTTATGATGAGCCAACAAGTGTTGTTTTTGACTCCTAATCCACAAGACTTTATTGCTATTCATAGTTTAATTCTGGGTTGCAGTTTGCTGCTGAATATAAACATAGTTGTGGGTAATATACTTTTATGTGGTTAGGAAACAAATTTTATTACATATCTTAAGGAGTAGAATATTTTTCTTTTGTGAAATAAACTGTACTAATGTTTTGTGTTTTGTATTGTTAAAAATGCAGAAGTTTAATAGAGAGCCTTGAAGATGAAGCAGATGAACCTCCCTTCTCCCATTTTTAAAAAGCACTATGGCTTTTAAATATCTGGGAAAAAATGAATCCCTGTTTGTTAAAGATAACAGTGATAAAGAATTCCTTGTATTTGAATGACTTATTAAGAGTGGATTTGTTATCTTGTCAGTATAGTTTCTTTTGCTATATAACCTATGTAAGCTTCTTATTCAGTGTGATATTTTTCTGCAGAGCCTCCAGAGGACCTATGGAATATATTGAAGACCTTCCTTTGCATCTTTTTACTTTTTTGTGAAATAGCAAGATTTTCCACCAGATAATTCTTTATCATTCTACATGACTAGTTTGCTACTTTTTTTTTTAAACCTTTACCTTCTGTCTTGGAGTCAATACTGTTGGCTCCAAGGCAGAAGAGTGGTAAGTTTGCTACTTTTTCTGAGCATATGTTTTCTGAGTCATATCTCTTATGCTACTTCTCAGATGTAGGTCTCCTTTTCAAATGAGCACATTGTGCCATCTTTCTATTGATTTTAACTAATATATATGTATTGATATACTACCTCAGTGGACTGGTCATCCAAATATATGTGATAGTTGGTACAACAGGATTTTTCATCCATTTAGTTTTTCTATATGAATTATTATCAGGCTAGTTGTGGCCTGATCATCACAAGCTAATTTGATTCTTTATATGTGTGAAATCATATTTCTCATTGAGGGAACTGAGGAGATTAGGACATTAAGTGGTTATTTGTGAGAACTGAGTGAACTACTGCTGACACCATCACATGAATTGATTCTGGTACTGGCTTAGTTTCCTTTTCTATACTCAACTGGATCTTTCTTCTTAGTAAGTCTAGTCCAAATTGTCTCTTGTAAGAAAACTTTATTCAGCTGAGGGAATTGGGAGAAACCTTTTGTTTGAACCCAGTCATATGTGACTTGGAAGTTGGACCTCTTCTAACTGTTGCTTAAAGACCCTTAACTAAGGACATAGGTTATGTTGACCAGAAACCCAATCAGATCATGACCCATAGATCTGAAAACTGGTCTTGGATTAGAACACCCCTTTTTCTATTTTCAGTGAATTGTACATGTTCACTCTATCCATTCCAAATTGGAAAGACTTAATCTTTCTTCTAGTTAGAAATCAGGTTATCTAATATTGTATCCTAGTTAATTATTTCTTTTCAATTAATTGGTCATATTTCATAAATTGTTTTTACATATAAAAAAAGTCTTTCTCTCCTATATTTGGGGTCTACCACTAAGTTGAGGAAGGGACCTGGCCCTGATTTGTTGGGACATTGGCATGCATTGCTTAATAAATCAATATGCTCAGAAGCTCAGACTTTTCTTTCTTCAGTCATTTCATCTTTCATCTACCACACCCTCTAGAAAAAGAACCTATCTGAATATAGGCTTAGAATAATGAATTGGCATAAGAAAGTCATTAACATTATGTATATAATCTATTAATAGTAGTACTCCTACAAAGTGTTACCAGTTTGGGACTTGAAACCCTTTTTTAGGTGGAATAAAGCAATTTTATGTTGATTTGACTTTCTGAATTTTATAATAAAAGGTTTTCTTTGCTACATCTTACTGGTCTCTTAAAGAGAATTATTTACATCTGTTTTATTGAACTCATGTATTCTATCAAGGGCTATCTATAAGAAATTCGATTTATTTCAACAAACTATGTTTTTAAATATAAGTAATTTTCCATGTGTAAAAATAATTATGGGGCTAGCTACAAAATTAAAGGACAAAAACTATGGAAATAAAGGTTCAAAATTGTCTCAAATACTTTTGATAGATGTAGTCAAAAGTATCTTCAGTGATAAAATGAAGTAAAGCTCATAGATAAATTTCCCTTCATGACCAGGAGCAAGGAATGCTAAAGGGACTATCGTTATGGAAAAATAAACTATTTCTTTAACATATATAAGGATAAAAACTATGTCTAATTCTAAGGGATTCTAACTCCACCCAAACAAAACTCCCTGCTTTCTCAAAGAACCATTGTGTTTCACAGGCTACACTAATCCTCCCTGATCTGACTAACCCAAATTTATTCTATTCTAAATAAAACTACCACTATTATCCTTATAATTCTTAACTTCACCTTTAAGTTATAAAAATGCCAAACACTAGCTCGCTGAGTCTCAACAAAAATCAAGTTAGGACTCTGAGCCGTAACAGACTCAGAGTCCAAACTAAAGACCAGGGTTTCTTTGGTCGTCTCAGAGTTTAATCCATCTATAAACAGTAATAGATAATGTTTCCCAAGTTGGAAAGGAAAACACTAAGCTACTTTATGTCTTTCATTCAGACAGAGAGAGAGAGAGAGAGAGAGAGAGAGGCAGAGAGAGGCAAAGATGTTACTTTCTCCACCCCTGAGAGAGATAGAGACCAACTGTCAAATTGGCACACCCAGAGAGTAACTGTCACAGGAAAATGGTTAAACTATCAGCATTTGAAATTAACACTCTCTCTCAGCTCTGTTTGAAACTATAATTCTTTCTCAAGCCAGCTTCTCTACTTATCTCTAAACTAATAAAACAATACTTATTTTCTCATATCATCCTTGTACATGGTTACATGATTCATGTTCTTTCCCTCCCCTTTCCTCTCTTCCCTTCCAGGGTCAATAAGCAATTCTACTGGGTTATACATGTATTATCACTTGTAAGAAATTAAATTTGTGTTTTATGTTAAATATGAGAATTCTATAATAATATTGTGGTTGCCAATTTAAAGCTATTATATAACTTGTTAAAAATGACTTAGTCATTTAGTAGCTTTATTTACAAAGAGGTAGAAAGAGTGAAAATGGAAAAAGGTAGTTAAAGAGACAGGTTTTAACAAGACTACTAGCCCTTCTCCTGTGACTTGAAGCTCAGCCCCACAGGGGCTTCCCCACATCCAGTGGTGTCTTCAGCTACAGTTCCACCAACATAGTCTCCTCCAAAGCCGAAGCAGGAATCTCTGGATCCAATCTTTCCAGAAGCCAGGAAAGGAAGGCTAGCTACTCACCCACCCAAGATGAACTCCAAAGAAGTCCCAAGGCAAAGTCCCAAGGCAAAGTCCTCCAACACCAAAGTTCAAAGGAAAAGATCCAGGAACAGTCCCTCCAAGAAGCATTCCAAGAGCCAAGGTTGAAGGTCCAAGCTGAAAGTTCCCTGGACAGGAAGTTCAGAACTTTTTATAGTCCTTTTTCGACATCACTTCCTGTCCTTTCCTCCACTTTATGGGAACTAATTGCAGTCTTTCAATTTGCCTAGTTACTGCCTAAGGGGTGGGGCAGTGGCCTCTGGAGTTGTCACCCACTTTAGTAAGTGACTTACAGACTCTTACTTAGTGTTAAGAAGGGATGTTTAAGTTTTTGACTGATTAATTTAAAAATTGCTGATTGATAGACAAAGAAAGTTTGATTCTCTTCACACACTCAATACCTATTTCCATTTTATTCATTTTGGTAATAGAGTAATCTTTTAAAAACCAAAACCCCACATCCTATATCCATATAAACAAGTGATGAATCAAATGTTTTCCTTCTTCTTTTCTACTTCCACAGTCCCTTAATGTGGACAGCATTCTTTCTCATAAGTCCCTCGGGATTGTCCTGGATCCTTGCATTCCTATTAGTAGCAGTTGATTACATATTATCTTCCCACAATGTTTCAGTTTCTGTGTACGGTGTTCTCCTAGTTCTTCAGGAAACATTTTAAAAGTACCTACTATGTATTAAGATATTGCTAGGTACCAGGGAAATAAAGACAAGAATGAAAGCCCTTGTTCTCAAGGAATTTATATTATATAGAGAAGAAACAAATTACAGATATAGGCAAAATGATTTTTAAATGGGAAAACGTACTAGTGACATGGAATTGGGAAAACTTTTTGTAGGAGGTAGCATTTAAGCTGAGCCTTGAAGGGAACTCGGGGTTCCAAGAATTGGAAGTAAGAGAGTAGATCTTTTCAAGCATTGAGCACAAAGTTACAGTGTCCTGAACCCCAAACAGCAAGTATTGGAGCTGAGAGGGTGTGAGGGAAGTATTGTGTAATTAGCACAGAAAAAAAGATTGAAGCCAAATTGTGAAGGGTTTTAAAGAACCTTATATTTGGTTCTAGAGGCAAGGGGAGCATTGCTGAAATTTCTTGGTCAGACGAGTGCCTGGACTGGCAACATGCTTTTGGAATACCAATTGGACATTTGTGTAAAGGAAGAGTTGGCAAGGGAGAGAATGGCAGGAAGAAAAGAGAAGATCCAATTAGGACTCTGTGGTATTAGTGCTGGCAAGAGCTGATGAAAGTCTAAATTAGAGTGGTAGTGGTATGAATAATCACATTGAGTTTTTTATTTGTTATTAAAATAAACATGGAATGGTGTATTTTAGACATGATTTCTAATAACATGAATTGCACCTTAACTTGATTGTATTGTTGGTTAAAAGCATTGGGTAGAACAATGTGATCATTTATAGTGATGGGAAGATGATTTCAGATCTATTTGCTAATGGTATCATTCCTATATAGAGATTTTAGCCAGAGTTCTTGGATTAAAGAATTGCCATTGCTAATTACCTAAAATACTAGTTGTTCTTATCAAATAAAAATCATAGGACAAGGGATTTTGAGCTGTAAGGGATCTCATTGACTATCTATCCCTCATTTTGAAAATGAGGAAACAATGCCAAGTTTAAGTTGTACTCCAAGACAGATAATAGCAAGAATTTGTAGGTAAATATTATTTCGGATGATAATCAAATGTTTAATTATAGGTGAGTCTGGAGTTACTTTTATTTTTTTAAACATTTATTAATATTTATTTTTTAGAAAAGTTAACATGGTTACATAATTCATGCTCTTACTTTCCCCTTCAACCCCCCCCCCTTCAGCTCCCCCCCACCCCTCATGGCTGATGCGTATTTCCACTGGTTTTAACATGTGCCATTTATCAAGACCTATTTCCAAATGGTTGATAGTTGCATTGGTGTGGTAGTTTCGAGTCTACATCCCAATCATGTCCACCTCAACCCATGCGTTCAAGCAGTTGTTTTTCTTTTGTTTCCACACCTGTAGTTCTTCCTCTGAATGTGGGTAGCTTTCTTTACCATAAATCCCTCAGAATTGTCCTGGGTCACTGCATTGCTGCTAGTACAGAAGTTCATAACATTCTATTTTACCACAGTGTATTGGTCTCTGTGTAGTGTTCTTCTGGCTCTGCTCCTTTCACTCTGCATCAATTCCTAGAGGTCTTTCCAGTTCATATGGAATTCCTCCAGTTTATTATTCCTTTGAGCACAATAGTATTCCATCACCAGCATATACCACAATTTGTTCAGCCATTCCCCAATTGAAAGGCATATCCTCATTTTCCAGTTTTTTTGCCACCACAAAAAGCATGGCTATGAATATTTTTGTACAAGTCTGTTTATCCATGATCTCTTTGGGGTACAAACCCAGCAATGGTATGCCTGGATCAAAGGTCAGGCATTCTTTTATAGCCCTTTGAGCATAGTTCCAAATTGCCAGCCAGAATGGTTGGATCCATTCACAACTCCACCAGCAATGCATTAATGTCCCAATTTTGCCACATCCCCTCCAGCATTCAATATTCTCCCCTTCTTTCATTTTAGCCAATCTGCTAGGTGTGAGGTGATACCTCAGAGTTGTCTGCATTTCTCTAATTATTAGAGATTTAGAACACTTTCTCATGTGCTTATTGATAGATTTGATTTCTTTATCTGAAAATTGCCTATTCATGTCCCTTGCCCATTTATCAATTGGGGAATGGCTTGATTTTTTATACAATTGGTTTAGCTCCTTGTATATTTGGGTAATTAGACCCCCGTCAGTTTTTTGTCATAAAGATTTTTTCCCAATTTGTTGTTTCCCTTCTGATTTTGGCTGAATTGTTTGTGTTTGTACAAAAGCTTTTTAGTTTGATATAATCAAAATCATTTAATTTACATTTTGTAATTTTCTCTAACTCTTGCTTGGTTTTAAAATTTTTCCTTTCCCAGAGATCTGACAAGTATACTATTCTGTGTTCACTTAATTTATTTATAGTTTCCCTCTTTATATTCAGATCATTCACCCATTCTGAATTTATCTTGGTGTAGGGTGTGAGATGTTGATCTAAACCTAATCTCTCCCATATTGTTTTCCAATTTTCCCAGCAGTTTTTGTCAAATAGTGGATTTTTGTCCCAAAAGTTGGGCTCTTTGGGTTTATCATAGACAGTCTTGCTGATGTCACTTACTCCAAGCCTTTCCATTGATCCTCCCTTCTGTCTCTTAGCTAGTACCATATTGTTTTGATGACTGCTGCTTTATAGTATAGTTTAATATCTGATACTGCTAGGCCCCCTTCCTTCACATTTTTTTTTTCATTATTTCCCTTGATATTCTTGACCTTTTGTTATTCCAGATGAACTTTGTTATAGTTTTTCCTAATTCAGTAAAAAAGTTTTTTGGTAGTTTGATAGGTATGGAGCTAAATAGGTAAATTAATTTGGGTAGAATGGTCATTGTTATTATGTTAGCTCATCCTACCCATGAGCAATCAATGTTTTTCCAATTGTTTAGATCTAGTTTTAATTGTTTGAAAAGTGTTTTGTAGTTGTTTTCGTATAATTCCTGTGTTTCTTTTGGCAGATAGATTCCTAAGTATTTTATATTGTGTAGGGTGATTTTAAATGGTGTTTCTCCTTCTACCTCTTGCTGCTGTGATGTATTGGAAATATATAGAAATGCTGATGATTTATGTGCATTTATTTTGTATCCTGCAACTTTGCTAAAGTTGTTGATTATTTCTACAAGTTTCTTAGTTGATTCTCTAGGATTTTTTAAGTAGACCATCATATTATCACAAAGAGTGATAGCTTAGTCTCCTCATTGCCTATTTTGATACCTTCAATTTCTTTTTCTTCTCTAATTGCTACTGCTAGTGTTTCTTGTACAATGTTAAATAATAGAGGAGATAATGGGCATCCTTGTTTCACTTCTGATCTTATTGGAAAGGCTTCTAATTTATCCCCATTGTATATGATGCTTGTTTATGGTTTTAGGTATATACTGTTTATTATTTTTAGGAAAGGTTCTTCTATTCCTATACTTTTCAGGGTTTTCAGTAGGAATGGATGCTGTATTTTGTCAAAGGCTTTTTCAGCATCTATTGAGATAATATATGATTTTTGTTTGTTAGATTGTTGATATGGTCAATTATGTGGATGGTTTTCCCAATGTTGAACCATCCTTGCATTCCTGGTATAAATCCTACCTGATCATGGTAGATGATCCTCTTGATCACTTGCTGGAGTCTCTTTGCTAATATCCTATTTAAAATTTTTGCATCTATATTCATTAGGGAGATTGGTCTGTAGTTTTCTTTCTCTATTTTTGATCTACCTGGATTTGGAATCAGTACCATATTTGTGTCATAAAAGGAATTTGGTAGAACTCCTTCTTTGCTTATTATATCAAATAATTTGTATAGTATTGGGATTAGTTGCTCTTTGAATGTCTGATAGAATTCACTTGTGTATCCATCAGGCCCTGGTGATTTTTTCTTAGGGAGTTCTTTGATGACTTGTTCAATTTCTTTTTCTGATATGTGATTATTTAGGTATTCTATTTCTTCTGCTATTAATCTGGCAATTTGTATTTTTGTAAATATTCATCCATATCTCCTAGATTGCTATATTTATTGCCATACAATTGGGCAAAGTAGTTTTTAATGATTGCCTTAATTTCCTTTCATTAGAGGTGAGGTCTCCCTTTTCATCTTTGATACTGTCAATTTGGTTTTCTTCTTTCCTTTTTTATTAGATTGACCAGTACTTTGTCTATTTTATCTCTTTTTTCAAAATACTAGCTTCTAGTCTTATTTATCAATTCAATAGTTTTTTTACTTTCAATTTTATTAATTTCTCCCCTGATTTTTAGTATTTCTAATTTAGTTTTCATCTGGGGATTTTTAATTTGCTCGCTTTCTAATTTTTTAAGTTGCATGTCCAATTCATTAATCTCTGCCCTCCCTAATTTGTTAATATATGCACTCAAGGATATACATTTCCCCCTGAATACTGCCTTGGCTGCATCCCACCGAGTTTGGGTAGGATGTCTTATCATTGTCATTCTCTTCAATGAAATTGTTTATTGTTTCTATGATTTCTTCTTTGACTAGCTTGTTTTGGAGAATCATATTACTTAATTTCCAATTAGTTTTTGATTTGCCTGTCCAGTGCCCTTACTAATTATTATTTTATTGCATTATGATCTGAGAAGGTTACATTTATTATTTCTGCTCTTTTGCATTTGTTTGCAATGTTTCTATGCCCTATTACATGGTTAATCTTTGTGAATGTACCATGTGCAGCTGAAAAGAAGGTGTATTCCTTTTTGTTCCTATTTATTTTTCTCCACATATCTATTAAATTTAATTTTTCTAGGACTTCATTCATCTCTCTTACCTCTTTCTTATTTATTTTTTGTTTTGATTTATCTAGATCTGAAAGAGGGATATTTAGATCTCTCACAAGTATGATTTTACTATCTATTTCCTTCTTGAGATATGCCAGTTTCTCCTTTTCGAATATGGTTGCTATGCCATTTGGTGCATACATATTGAACAATGTTATTTCCTCATTGTCTATACTGCCTTTAATCAGGATGTAATGACCTTCCCTGTCTTTTTTAATCATATCTACTCCAAGACAGATAATAGTAAGAATTTGTAGGTAAATATTTTGGATGATAATCAAACGTTTAATTGTAGGTGAGTCTGGAGTTACTTTTAGAGAGAGTTCTATTTTCTCCAATAAGGAACTCTTAAGAGTTTTTTTAAAGTTAAGACCTGAATTCTATTTTCAGCCCCACCCTGAATCAATTAGTTAATATATTAGCAATAATTTATTAAGTGCCCACTGTTTGCCAGGCAAGGTGCTATACCTTGGGTCTGCAAAGACAAAAATGAATCTGTCTGCCTTAAATGAAGTTAGATTCTATTGGGAGAAAGAACCTATACACATATAAGTAGAGTATATTCAAAGTAAAATAAGGTGATGGAGTAGTCTTGGTGAGGAAGCACTAGCAGCTAGGAGAATCAGGAAAGATCTCATGTAAAAGTTTAAACTGAATTCAACTTTGAAGTACACCAGAAATTCTAAGAAGTAGGAGTGAAGAGGGGCATATAGCAAGCATAGGGTATATATGACAAGCTTGTGCAAAAGACAGTGACATAAGATGATGTGTGTTCAAGGAAGAAATTATGTCAGTTTGAGTGGATGAAGTATGCAGATAGGTAATCTGGAAAGCAGGATGAAACCAGATTATGAAAGGCTTTAAATATTGGTTTATATTTGATCCTTGTCCTAATAGAAAATAACTAGTGCTTTTGGAGTAGAGAAATGTTATAGTTAGACCTTTGTCTTGGGAATATTTTGGCATTCTAAGAGAGAATGAATTGGAGGAGAAATTTAAGGCAGGGAATCTACCAGGTAGAAATCTTTTCTAGCAGTGTAGATGAGAGGTAATGAAGGTGATGGAGGAATGAGTTAGAAGAAGGGAATATATGTAAGGAAGAGGAATTGACAAGATTTGGTCATCACTGCATATATGAGGTAAAAGGAAAATAAGGAGTCAGGGATAACTCCAAGATTTGTAAACATGGGTGATATGAAAGATAGGGGTGAGTGACTTCAACAGAAAGAAAGTCAAGAAGAAGGGTAGATTTTCAGGAAAACAATCATCATCATCATCATAATGATAGCATTTTAGGGTTTAAAATCAGTGTACCTGTTATTTCATTTGACCCCAAAAATAGCCTTATGCAATTAAGTGACTTACCCAGGGTCACATAGATAGTAAGTATCAGAGACAGGATTTGAATTCAGTTCAGATTTCAAACTCAGTCTTCCTGTAAATTTCAAGTCTAGTACTCTTAATCTCTTGGCCACCTAGCTGCCTAGATAATGAGCTCTAGTTTTTATGTGTTTGGCTCAAGGTTCCTACAACACTTGAAAATTTCCCGGAAATAGTTGTTGATGAACTCTAAATATTGCAGCTCAGGAAAGAAAGTAGGACTGGATACCCAGGTCTCGGAGTAATCAGGATAGAGTTGATAATTGTATCCATGGGAGCTGATCAGGCCACTGAAAGACGTATAAAGACAGAGAAGAGGGCCCTAGACAGAGCTTGAGTTACACCTACAGTTAGAAGGGAAGAACATGGAAAAGGTTCCAGCAGAATAAACTGAGGAGGCTCTAGATTAAAGTAGAAGAAATAAGAGAATACTGCCACAAAAGCTCAAGAAAACAAGAATACTCAAATAGATTTGTAAATAGTATTCCAAGAAGGAGGAAGATTTTGAGGAAATTGGATTTGATGATTTATTTAGGTAAGTCTCTTGATCAGTGCTGCCTTACAGTTCTAAAAATCTCATTCTTTTCAAAATTACATCTGTCAAATCCACACTAGAATAAGGCACTTACTCTTGGTCATTTCAAACTAAAGAACACTCACTGATTACATATTTTTGGTCCTTATGATGTATGCCTTGAATCAGAGAAATTTGTGATTTCTATTTTGTAGTAGGCATGTCTAGTTGGACATTAAATTTTATTCACATTTTTGCCAGTGACCTTTTTTGAAAACATTTCACATTTTACCAAAGCAAATAATTACTTGAAAGTAAATTATGGGTCCTTCATTATTTTTGAACTATTAACTACTTAAAATAACTTGTTTTATCCTGGTTTTAGAGTGGGCTTTTTTTCCAAACACAAAGTATTGTGTTTGGAAATGGGTTTAGTATTCCCCTCCCCAAAGGTTCTTAAAATTTTATTTCATTCAAATTAGTTCATTTTATTGTTTGATTTTTGGTGTTAAAATAATTTAGTTGTTAAAATTTTTTCTTTCCACCAGGTGGTGCAATTTTTTTATGACACTACAACTTAACTTAAAAACATTTTAATTCTTTCCTCTTTATTAAAAAGTACTTTTCCTTTTATTAGCAAAATTTGACAGAGTAGTTTCTATGGCTATATTCAACTGATTAAGCACCAAAAATGTAAATGATAACCACAGAGTTTTATATTTGGAAAAGATATCAGCCTCATTTAATCTAATCTGTAACTGAGAAAGAATGTCCTGTATGAATTCCTGACAGGTGCACTTATTCAGTAAACCCAGTAGGTATTTCAGATACTTCCCTTCCTTTACGAAGAGCTTACAGTTGCACTAGGGAAACAAAACAGACCCAGGGAAAGTTATGCTGCCAGGAAATAATGATGAATGGATCCCATTTATATATTTAGGTAGTCAAGTCAGTAAACATTTACTAAGCATCTTCTATGAGCCAGGCATTGTGCTAAGGGCTGCAGATATAAAGAAAGGCAATCTAATGGGGGAATTAACACACCAACTACTATGTACAAATAAGCTATATTCAGGATCAATAGGACATAATCCACAGAGGGAAGACTCTAGAATTAAGAGGGACTGTAGAAGGTGAGATTTTTAGCTGGAGCTTGAAGGAACCTAGGGAAGAACATGAGATAAAGATGAGGAGGAAGACCATAACAGTTTTGTTGGAGGAAACCACAAAGAGGCTAGTGTTTACTGTATTGAAGAACATGAGGAGAGTGTGTGTGTGTGTGTGTGTGTGTGTGTGTGTGTGTGGTCAGTGTCATGAGAAACTTTGAATACTAAAGATAAGATTTTAAAAAAGAATATGAAGAGAGACCCACAGATATGGATAGTGGTAGATCCACTCAGAGATCTCCCTGAATACCCAGCTAAATGTTCTAACCTCTGGTTAGTGAGAGTGAAAATGAATCACTTTTTCTCACTGGGTCAGTTGCACAAACACCTTGGAGACAATTGTTATAAAAAACAGTATCCTTTATTTTCAAGGGGTCCCTAAATCTAAGGGATCTAGCTAATTTCCCACAATCCTCTACATCCTCTTAGCTCCCTGTTTCTATCTAGGTATCCTTAAAACTAAGATAACTATCTATGACCCTCTGTAATTGGTTTGATTTATTCTCCAAAAAACCATTATGAATGAACTCCAGTGGCTAAGTTCACCCCAGGGGGGTCTGACCCCTGAGGTAAAACCTCAAAGCCGATCTGACAGGATTTTTTTTTAGATAAACCTTCTGAAAAGCACAGCAGGTATGGTCATATCCTTTTCTATATCTTTCCCAGTTAGAGTACCTCCAAAGATGAATTAGGGGTTAACTCCTTCTCCACAGTCAGGTGAGCTAGATGAGCTCTGATAAGCCTGCCTTTCCTCCACTATTCCTGGACAGGACACCCTTAACCTCCCACAGAAAGTCAAATCACTCTAGCAGGAGTCACTTCCAAACTGTTCCTTCTCTGCCGCCTGCCTGCTAAAATCCTTTCCCTTGAGTTCCTAGTATATGCCTTAAAGACAGCCTTCCACTCCTCTTAAATTTTATCCTATCTCTATCCTTTTCCCATTATAGATTTTATATTTGATTTTGGGGATGCTAGGGAAAAATTGGACTTTATTGAAGGGTGATGATGACATACTTAGACCTGCACTTTAGGAAAATTGTTTGGGTAGATTTGTTACTCTTTATAGAGTAGGGAAACTTGAGGCAGGCAGCCCCATTAGTAAGCCATGATGGTGATGGTGATGGAGCTCAGAGGAGAGAAGGAGGGAGACATTTTTGAGAAATGCTATAAGGATGAAATAGGTATTGACAACAGATTGAATATGGAGGCATCAGCACTGAGGAATCAAGGATAACAGGTTGTTCTGGGGTACTAGGAGAATGGTGGAGATAACTAGATAGCACAGATAGCTGTAGATATGAGACAGGAGGTTGGAAATGAGGTTAGTAGATTTGAGAATTGTCAGCATAGAGATGATCATGAAATCAGTGGGGTGAATTCATGAAAGCTGATTAGATAACTAAGTGAAAAAGCATAGAGAGAGAAGAGCAGAATTCTCAGGAAAGATCTTTGTTGGACACCCATGTTTAGTGGCCCTGACCTGGATGATGATCCAGCAAAAAAGACTGAGAAGGAATGGTCAGAGAGACAGGAAGAGAACTAGGGATAGTGCGGAAGAGAAAAGAGTATCATGGAGAAGAAGGTAATCAATAATGTCAAAGGCTTAAGAGAAGTTAAGAAAGATGAAGATTGAGAAAAGGTCATTGATTTTGATAACTAAGATATCATTGGTTACTTGGGAAAGATCATTTTTGGTTGAATGATAAAGTCAAGTCATATTGTAGAGAGTTAAGAAGAGAGTAAAAGGAGAAGTTGAGATACTTTAGAAACTTGGAAGTATCTATTCTAGATAGCAGGAGGAAGCTAAGTGGTTCAATAAATAGAGCAGTAGGCCTAGAGTCTAGAAGACCCAAGTTCAAATCTAGCAGTGTGAACCTGTTTGAGTCACTTAACCTCTGCCTTACTCCACTGGAGAAGGAAATGGCAAACCACTTCAATATCACTTTGCCAAGAAAACCAGATCATATGAGCCATGGGGTCAAAAGGAGTCAGACAACAACCAAACAGCAAATTCTAGATAACTTTTTCAAGGAACTGCGCCAAGTTTAGGGAGGGATATGGGATGATAATTAGTGGACATGGATATATTGAGGAAGGACTTTTTGAGAATAGGGAAGACCATGAGCATGTTTGTAGACAGTAGAATGGCAGCCAGTCAATAAAGAAAGATTGAAGATGAGTGAGTGGGGACGTCAATGGGGGCAGACTGCTGGAGAAGATGGGGTGGAATGGGGTCAATTGTATATGAAAATGAGTTGCCTTGGCAAGGAGGACTGTGAGACAAGAGTGTAGAGAATCCTGTGATTGGCTGCTAGGAGACATACTAAGTTTAGTGAAGACATGATTCCTTTCCTCAGGTAGCTTGAATACTGGTAGGGATGATATGCTTCAGGTATTCATGATTTCATCCCTCTGTCTCTGTTCTCTACCAGTGTAGATCACACACAAACCTTGAGTTTTGTGAGTTACTATTGCTAAAGAAATTGATTACGTGGTAGAGAACTCTGAGAAAAACCTTTCCACAGGTAACTCTTAAGTTTGTTTTTTTTTTTTAGACAATGGGCACATAGGTCATCATTAGTCGAATACTTCTCCTAAGCAATAATAAATAAACAAATAAATAAATAAATAAATGAACAAATAAATAAATAATAAAGAAGGTTTTTCTAAGTAATAGTAATAATTGATATTTCCATAAAGCTTCCTTGTTTAAGGCCTATAGGAATCTGGAGAAGGTAGGTTTTTTAATTCTTCTGTTCTCAGAGAGGTGAGGGTTATATAGCTAATAAAATTTCAGAAGCAAAATTAAAACTCACAACCTCTCACTCCCAAGTACAGCCTACTTTCTACTAAAATACACTTCTTTTTGGTGGGACCTGGTAGGGCTTGTATTCTTGATGAAGAAGGCTTCAAGTACCCAAGACTATGTCTACATAGAAATTTGATATTGATAAGCAATTATGATGATAATAATGGCACATTAAGTATTTATTATATTTATAATATTTGATTATATTATATGTTATATATAAAAATTATTATATTTATAATAAGTAAGGCTTACCTGAAGTATGGTTATTTTACTGAGTCATGTATTTTTTTTGTTGAAATTAAGTAGAGATCATAATTATGGCAGAATATAGATTTGAGGATTTCATAAAGTAATGCCATTTTCCCAGGACCTAGGAATCCAGGGTCAGGAACCAGTGAGTTAATTAATGAAGCCCGTGGTGGAATGGTGATGAATATGTTCCTTTCTCTCACAGGAAGCAGAACTTAGGTGAAGTTAAATTGGATACATTTATTTTATTTTATTTTATTTTAAAATTAAAAAAATTTTATTTTGAATATTTCCCATAGTTACACATTTCATGTTCTTTCCCTCTCCCACAAACCCTCCTAATCCCCCTTAGCTGACACACAATTCCATTGGGTTTTACATGTACCATTGATTAAGACCTAATTCCATATTATTGATAGTTGGACTAGAGTTATCATTTAGGGTCTACTGGATAAGCATTTAAATAATAACAGTAGTCAGTGCTAACGTGGAAAGACAGTATAATATAGTGAAAAGAGAGCTGTTTTCACCAAGTAGAGACGTGGGTTCATGGCTTTCCTCTGTCATTTTTACTTAGTTGTTTGACTGTGGACAACATAGTCCCCCCCAACTCATTGTAGCATGCCAACTAATGCTCTCTGGAAGTAGCACAGGGTTCTCAGAAATTAGATTTTTTAGATTCTTTCTCCATAGTTGGTGGTCTTTGACTGTCAGAGATGACTTCCAAGACTGCTTTCTCAGATCATCTCTTGCTTTTTTAAACATCACTGGTGGGTAGCTGAGCCATCCAATAACTGAGTCAGCCAATGCCTAGCTACTTTCTAAAGATTGTTAAGTTGTTCAAGGAACTTCTCACCTATTAAAGGAGTAAAGAAGTACAAATTCTTTATATTTTCTTTTACACCAAAGTCTGAAAAAAGGCATTCATAATCTTGCTAGTCTTCTAAAGGGCACAAACTCAAGGGTTCATATCCTTTTCAAACTTAAATGTACCATCTAAAGTATGTAATCTGTAACAGCGTTTTATATGTTGGGAAGAGCTCAAATGATCAGAGATGCCTTGATTAACTCCTCTCTCCTATTTTATTCCTAAATATATACAAAATAAATATAAAGTGAGGGTAGAAGGAGCAATAATAACTGGGGAACCCAGGATGGGTATAGGAGATAGCTTTGAAGCTGAATCTTGAGGGAGCCAGCATGATAAGAAAAGGTGCTTCTACTATTAATTAGAACAACACATAGAGTCATGATGGCAAACCTATAGCATGTGTGCCACAGAGGACACTTAGGGCCCTGCCTGTGGGCACGTGTGCTGTTGCCCCAGAAGAGAGTTTGCCAGAGTTTGTTACTAGAAAGTCACAGGATGTGGGGCTAGGCTGCTCTCCTCCTCTTTCCCCAAGTACCTTTTTGTATAGCACCTGACCATTTAAAGGCTTGCCATCACTGACACTGAGTATTGATAGACCCATCATGCTGTTTCCAAAGCTTTGTGTCACAGTGATGTTGGCAAGTTACAGAAATGTGAAACATTAGATATCTTTCATACCTCTACATCTACATCTATATAGCTATATAACTACATCTCTGGGTATGTATGTGAAAACTCTATTAAATGGGTATATGCAGAACATTTGCTTAATTCATGTCTTTTAAACTTCTTTCTCTAGTACAAAGAATAGTGTCAGGTGCCAAATAGATGCTTTATGATGGTGATGAATGTTTAAATATGCTGGAAATCCAATATTTATGTCACATATCTTTTATGATTCTGGTTGCATTTGACTTTCTAGCAAAAGTAGTTAATCAAATATAAATTCATTAGCTTGAATTTTATAAGCTTTGTAATTTGCCTCTTTAGAAAGAAATGTGAATTTAAATCCTATCTTGTGCATCTTTTAAAAAACTGCTAAGTGAAGAGAACAAGTAATTGTAATCTAAATTCTACTGAATTCATTACAGAAACCTTTCTATTGAATTGTGAATGGTTTCAGTGAAGTAGATACAAGTGGATTTCACTTCCTTTTTATGTATGCCATCTAATTGTGTCAGAACTCCATTTATAGAGTTTATAGGCTACAATTTTGTGTTAAAATGATTTTTTTTATTTATCTGAAAAGATGCTTTGATCTTGAATGATCTGAATGCTAATCTAATTACATGGGAAAACAGTAGCTTTGTATCAAATAAGTACATGAATGCATATGTATATATTTAGATATTCAAGTAGATCTCTTAATATCATTGATGTAGACATCATCAACAATAGTATTATTTGTAACCCATCAATAGCTGCCTCTCCTGCTTGACTCTTAGCCATCTTTTCTCTTAGGCTGACCATGAATATTCCACCCAGTGTGCTAGGGCCTTTCCTCAATTCTTTGATATTGGTTAGTTCTCTCTTTCTTTGTGGGTAGTCCATCATGATGATATATTTATTGTAGTCATAAATATCAATGTAAACAAAAGACAGAGATGTAGACTTTTCCAAAGGCATTCTTCTCTGTCTTGAAGGAAACTTAGCATGGAGTCCAAATTGAAGAAGTATTTCTGATATTGAAGACCTCAAGATACTCCTTTTTCATATGATATTGTTTTGATTGCATCAATTCTTGTAACAGTGGAGGGCCTCCTGAAAGAGATCTAGAACTACACAAAAGTTTGTTCTGACTAGGTAGACAGGAAAACTTTTATCCATTAACATTGTTTATTGTCCAAATTGAAACTTATAGTTGTGTGATAGTTTTGATATAGTTTTGTCTATTAGTGTATGTACTGGATAAATAATACAAAAATCAATGAATTTGGTACAGAAATGAGGTGAGGGAGAGAGCTTGGAAAGCCTTTAGGGAGTAACAGAGCTTCCGTGAAAAGTTCTTCCAGAAACAAAGTTCTGTGTTTTTGTTATCGATATTCTACTGATATTTTTTCTTTGATTACAAGACATAAGTCTCAAAAGAACTGAAATTGAATGTCCCTCTGGAAAAGAATTGTGAGTCATCTGGTGAGTCTTAGCATACTTAGCAGCATATAGTATTAATCAATCAGATATTTTTAAAAAGCTTAATATGTGCCAGGAATTGTGTTGTCAGGCTCTCAAATAATTTTAGTGGTCAATATCAGTGTGAAATAATACTAATAGAACCAACTATAAGAGAGGTATAGAACTACCTATAAACTTTTTCATATGACTTTGAAGTCATGTTAATATCGCTTTTGGGATATATTTCCAAAGTGTGAAAACAATGTGATATATATCTATTTACTATAGAACAGTCAAGTGGCTCAGTGGATACAGCACTGAGATCCAAGTCAAGCAGACCTGAGTTCAACTGTTGCCTTGGATACTTACTAGCTCTTTGATCTTAGGCAAGTCACTTAATTCTATTTACCTCAGTTTCTACATCTGTAAAACAAGTAGAAGGGGATGGCAAACTATTCCAGTATCTTTGCCAAGAAAACCCCAAAGGAAGTCACAAAGAGTTGGACAAGACTGAATAACAGCAACAAAAAAAATCTGTTTACTAATGAAGGCATGTTTTCATACAAATATGTAAATTTATCTGTTTAAGTAATTACAAAAGCAGGTCATTTGGATATAAGATTGGATAACTACTTGGCACTTAAAGATTATTTTTTTTAAAGAAAAGGGACCAGTAGTGAGAATAATTTTGGTTTGACTATGTAGACTGTATCATTATATTGTGAATGTTGATTTTTTTCGCTCCGCTCTTATATTGAATGATCTCAGACTCTATCATTTTATTCTGGGTTATTCTTTAAAGCTTTTTTTTGCATTTAAATATATGTTATAAATCCCTACTTATATAATTTTAGACAATCAGTTTCATTGGCAGGATCTAAATATTTTTATATTACATTTTGTAATTAGAATTTCTGTTTTTTCTAGGAGATAAACTAATGTCATAGAAGAGGCTCAGTTATCTCAGATTACTAATAATGCAAAAAGAATTTAACACAAGAATCTTCTCTCCCAATGCTTGGCACCACTTATTCAGCACAAAACCAGGAACTTTTTGCTTTTTTCTTTGTTTGGTATTATGTATGGTGTTATGAGTAAGATTAGATTAGCTAGTTATTAGGTATTGATTATATATTGATTAGGAAGTACCTAGCAGGAAGGAGCTGGAGCTGGGAATTCCAGGTTGGAATGAAGGAGGAGGAAGTCAATATCCCTGGTGACCCCATTACTTATACTTATCTTACAATGATTTTCTTAGAGTTTTTTTTAAACCCTTATTTTCTGGCTTAGAATTGATACTAAGTATTGGTTCCAAGGCAAAAGAGCAGTAAAGGCTAAGCAATGGGGGCTAAGTGACTTGCCCAGGGTCAGACAGCTAGAAAGTTTCTGAGGCCAGAGTTGAACCCAGGACCTCCTATCTTCAGACCAAGCTCTTTATACCCTGAACCACCTAGCTGCCCTAGTTTTCTTATATTTTTAGGTTTCTCTCCCTACTTTAATCTATTCTCCCCACAGCCACCAAAGTAATTTTCTGAAAGTGAAGATCCACCAAAGTCATACCTGGCACCCACTGCAGTAAATGATTGTTACCTCAGGGATCAAATAGAAAGTCCTCTGTGTAGACTTTAAAGTACTTCCTAACTTGGCCTCCTCCTTGCTTTTCAATTTCTTAAACTTTAATCCCCTCTATTCATTATATAATCCAGCTAAACTGACCTTCTTGCTGTTTCCTACACTCAAGACTCCTCTGATATCCGTATCTTTGCTTTGGCTGACACATGTCTGGAGTGACTATAACTCTTATCTTTTAGAGCAGTTGGCTTTCAGGACTCAGCTCCAAGCTCAATTTCTTCAGGAGTCTTTTCTCGGTGTTTCTAGTTGCTTATACCTTCCCCTTTTAAAATAAACTTCTGTCTGCTCTCCTATATGTAACTCTTTATTTATGATTATTTCCCTTATTAAAACAGGAACTTCTTGAGGGACAGAGGTATTTTGCTTTTCTTTATATTACTAGAGCTTCCCATAGTTCTTGATATGTAATGGGTCCTTCATAAATATTTGTTGATTGACTGACTGGAAGATGCCTTTCATGCATATGCAACATTTTAGAGAACTATATTTTCCTTTATAGAGTATGGGTATGTGTGTGTAAACATATCTATAAACACACACATATGTGACACATGTATATACATATAATATTTGATTTAATAGTTAAGTGAAGATGCTTAGTTATCTCACTTTATCTTTCTTTTTTGCAGCTATTGTAAAACCTTTAGTTTTAGCCAGGCCCTCTTATAATCAGTTACAATCTCTCCAGGCAGAGTTGAGGAATTTAGTATCCCCTCCTTTAATCATTTATGTGAGTTACTATGGTTACCAATAGTAATAGCAGCTGGTCTACCACATAGCATAAAATAGGTCAGGTGAAGGAAGAGACATCAACATTAGTATTGAAGGAACATGGCTGTAGACTCAAATGTCATAGAGTAATTTACGCTTGCTTCTTTGAAAAAGGAAATTAAATTTTTTGCTTGAATATTTGTGTGCAGAAAACCTCCTTTTGAGAGAGTGGAAAGAGAAGAAGATAGAGAAACATAAAAGTGCCTGGTAGGAAAAGACCATTTAAAGTTAATCCGTTAAAACTGGTGACCAACATTTCATAATTAATAGTTATAAAAAATTATTAGAACTTTTATCTTGAAAAATGAAATGAAAATTTCTGAAAATACGTATTTTATCACATAGTTAACCAAATTTAGCTTATAATGACAACTATGCATTTTTTAGAATGAAGTATAAATTGTTTTGATATGTCTTTTCTGACAATGTCATACAATAACAAGGTAGGCTGTCCCTTCACTTTGACTTTTAGAAGCTCATTACCACATAACTATTTCTGCAAACCTTCTATCAATCCTTTCATATTCAAATCATTGTTTATTTTAGCCTGCTTGACTGGAAAAGATTTTGAAGTCAATGGGTGGAATCGAAAACCTGGATTCAAATAAAATCTATTGCTTACTATATGTGTCATCTAATCTTTGGCCCTCATTTTCCTCATCTGTAAAAATGTAAAAATGGTTGGGTTGAAATAGAAGATTTCTTTAACTTTAAAATTTTGTTCTTATGGAAATATATTTTTCCAATTGAGTTCAAGAATATTTTTAGAAATAGAAAATACATACATACAAATGTATATTGAGAGAGAGATAACTTTGTTTTCTATATGCATATATAAAAATATCTAGCAACACTGGACTCTGTATCTATAGCTTTATCCATATCTATACATGCACTTACTTTGTCTCTTCTCTCCCTTGCACATCAGCAACAAAGGCCATTTTTCTTTCTGTGGAGCAAGCTCACAAGTAGCCTGCCATTCACTTGAAAGCAAGCATTAGCTTCAGGCACATTTTCATACCTGTGTCCTTTAATTGCTTATTAAGTTTTAAATAAAGATCTTAGTAAAGGGAAGTTTTATGTACATTTACTAATTCTGCATTGTAGTAATGTTTGACTGTTTCTGATGTTATTTTTCTTATCAGGTTTGTGAACTGTTAGGTGGCTTTTAGCTTCTTTTTGCTGCCAGTGACAAAAGAGTTGGATGCAGAAATGCCTTTGACATTTATTCTTTTTGTTTTGTCTTACTTACACAATAATTTCATTGACTAGTAATTATAGCTTGCATTTACTATACTATTTTAGTGTTTGCAAAGTACTTTCTTCACAATAATCCTGTTGAAGGTCTGTATTACATATATTTACCATATTTTACAGATTAGAAAATAGCCTCTGAGAAGTTTTTCGACTTGCCTTTGATGTGTAGCTAATAATGAAGCAGAATTTGAACCCAGATTGCTTCACTCCAAGTATAGCTCTCATCAACTATGCTAAGTTGTTGTTCAGTTGTTTCATTTGTGTCTGACTCTTTGTGACTCCTTTTAGAATTTTCTTGGCAAAGGTACTGGAATGGTTTGCTATTTCCTTCTTCAGCTTATTTTACAAATGTGGAGCTGAGACAAATGGGTAAGTGACTTGCCAAGGCTCATACAGCTAATAAGTGTCCAAGGCCAGATGTGAATTAGGAAAAGTGAGTTTTTCTGACTAAGCTGTGTGCTCCTATTTGCCCCAGTTATGCCAAACTACCACTTCAGGAATAGGCAATTCTTAAAATAATTTTCTACCCTGGCTTTCTGAATTGAATGATATAATCCAGTTTCCTCATTTGTAAAATGGGGGAGTTAAACTAGATTACCTTTAAAGTCTCTTTAAGCTCTACCTTTATGAATCTTTTTGGTTTTTTACTTTTCTGTCTTGCCACTCTTTTACGTTGGCTCCTTTAGATGTTGTTCTTCAACTCATACCCTATTGTCCTTAGTGGTATTCGTTGTTTTTTGATTGTTTTATTTTGTTTTGTTTTGTTTTTCTTTCTGAGATCCAGTGTTGCTGGTGATAGCAGAATTTTCAAAAGTTCTTTTACTAATGATCTTTCTGGAGCTTTCTTTTGTGGTCTCTTTGCCCATATACAAGACGATCTTGACCTTTTTATCAAATATTTAGTGACTCATTTTCCTTTTCTGTTTAGGTGTTTGGCTTTCTGTCATAATGGATCATGCGACTAAATCACTAGTATTTTTTTGACTCATTGGCACCCAGATAATTTTCTCTTGTTAAAATTTATTAAATGCCTTTTTTGTCTTGAAACCAAAGCATTAATCTAGTTTCTACTAATTTCTTACCTGAAATAATAGTACATCTTCACATTTAGAACATTAATTTTCAACATTGTTAGTGACTGGTTTTTTCTTTAAAATATATTTTACCAGTTCTTTTCATCTTTACATTTGTAGCTAAGAAAAACTGTGACAAAGGAAAACAGTTAAACAAAAACAACTGGTATTTATTGCTTCTTAATTAGGTATACATTTTACCTTGTTTCTATTGTGGGAGAAGAGGTATATTTCATTACTGGTTCTCTGGAACCAGTTAATATTTTTCTTCTTCATTTACTCAATTTAGCTTTATTTTAGATATTTCATTTATACTGTCATAATTATATTTATTATTCTTTGGGTTCTCTTATTTCTCTGCTTTACTCTGCTTTAATCTATGTAAATCAAGGATTCTTAACTTTTTTGTGTCCTAATGAAGCCTTATATTTTGAAATGCAATTTTCAAAATATAAAAATCTACAAACCTTAAAAATCCTTGATTATATGATAAGCATTCACATGTTTCTCTAAATTCTGCATTCATTATTTCTTTTCATAAACAATGAATTGTTGGAGACTATTTAATATATTATACTACCCTCCTCTGTTTTTTAAGAATAAGATTGCCCCGTTCACATTCATTGTTATAATTGCCAATTGTGTACCCCCTCCTTCCTGTCCTCTTATATTTTTCCCTCTCTTTGACCATCACTCACTTTTTTAGGAAGAACATGTTATGAGAGGAGTGTGTTCAATACTAGTTATCTATATCTCATGCAGTCTGTTTCCATTCCATTACTCTTCTTTTCTCCCCAACCAGTTCTCAACCATGAACAATGGCTGCCTTTTCAATTATTTGTTTTCCTTTGTTTCTGTAAAGTGTTAAAACTATATTTATATGTCTTAAGCAATTACTGATAGATTGATTCCTAAGATATTTTGTGCATTTAGAAGTTATTTTCAGTGAGATTTCCCTTTCTAGCATTTCCTCCTTGTTTTGTTATCGTCATGGAACTGTGGGTGGTTTTTGTAGATTTATTTTATATTCTTCTACTTTATTGAACCTAGTAATTGTTTCATTTCCTTTGCTGATTCCTGGTAATTTTCTAATTAAAGTTATCATATATTCTGTTAGCAGGGATAAATTTGTTCCCTTTTTGTCTATACTTATGCCTTAAACTTCTTTCTCTTGCATTTATTGCTGTTAGTAGCATTTATTGTCACATACCATTTAATGGAGAAAATGGAACTTGCTTTATACCTGTATTTATTGAGGTCTTTTAATGTTTTTGCATTAAAATATTGCTAGTTTTTAGAAGTATTCCTTTTTATAATATTATAATGTCCCTTTTATGCCAATGCTATTTTGAATTTTTAGCATAAATGAATATCAGAATTTGGTAAAGATTTTCATCTGCATCTGTTGATGTAAATATGTAGTTTCAGTTTATGTGATAGTGCTAATTGTTTTGTTTTTTTTTTTAATGACCATCCATCCTTGGACCCCTGGCATAAAGCTATCTTTGTCTTAGTGAAGAATTTGGGGGATATATTGCTATAGTCCTTGGCTAGGATTACATTGAAATTTTTGCATCATTACTACTTTGTTATTGGCTTATAGTAAATTCCCTTCTCTGCTTCTCGATTTAGGTTCATTTTTGAACATTGTAAAAGAACTTTTGGTCAGGTAATTTCTTTTTCAGTTATTGAGACTATTTTGGATAACATGAGTATTATTTAATATTTGATAGATTTTAAAGTTCCCTTTAAAGCAGCATTCTTCCTTTCTTCCTCCTCCAACCCCTTCCTGTTTGTTGGATCCCCTATGTCTTATTCCATTTCTGTTTCTGAAACTGGCCTACGGTCTCTCTTCCATGTTGTGTTAATTTTGTTATTCTATTCTTGTAGGTAATTGTAATTTCAAGAGAGTTTTCCTATTTTCCATTTTACTTTTCTAATTTTGAAATTTTCTTCTATAACACATATTAATTTTTTTTCTTGTGTTCTAAATATTATATTTATTTACTCAGCAAAAAATTATTTGGTACCTACTATGTTCCTGGCACTTAATCTGGCACTGGGATTACAAAGACAAAGATGAAGCACCAAAGAATATATAATCTTTCCTTTGAGGGTTTGACTGCAACTCAGAAATATTGATATCATATTTCATCAGTCTTAGTAATTGTTTCTGTTTTACTTTTTGACCAACTCATTATTCAGATATCATTAAATCTATAGTTAAGTCTATCAATTGCCATTGACTATATTAACCACTATTTTTATTGAACCAAACATGAATATTTAAATGTATCTTACTTTTTTAGTATTTATATATAATTTCTCTGTTTCATAGCTCTGGGTATATTTTTGTAAAGGTGCTAGGTGGTACAGAGAAACACATATGCTTTTTAATGTTTCCATTCCAAAGATGCCACAGATCTTTAAAATACAACTTCTCGAGTAGTCCTTTCAAATATAACTTTCTCAAAATTGTGCTCTATTTTTTATTTTTCTGAATAAATTGAAAAGATTTATTAGTGTTAATTTATCAATAATAATATTAATGTGAATTTTTCATCATAGCTGGTTCTTTATAATTGTATTATGTAATCTCTAAAAATGTTAATAAAATTTATTATTATGTTTCTCCCATAGGCTTGATAAATCTCTTAGATTTATCCAGCTTTGGGAGAGGAATATCAGTGTCTCTAACAATTTGTGGTATTGTTTCTCCACTTTTTAAATTCATTTAACTTTTTATGGATTTAGATCTGAGGTCATAAACAAAAGACTTAGAAGTGACTACAAAAACTCCAGAGAGTTGTTGGAAACATATTCAAATATAATTGAAAAAAAGTTTTAACAAAATTAAAACAAATAAAATGCAATGTAGATAATTTTAATTTGTGGTTTCCTAAGTTAATATGCAGCAGTAGGAATCCCTTTTTATTTATTTAAGTTTGACTCAAATTGATTTAGGTGATGCCTACCCTGTGATGCTTCTACATTTAATCTTAATATTATTTCATTGCCAGTCATCTTTATGCATAATCTAGAGTCTATGTAACTCTCTTGACATTGTTAATTTCAATTTTTCATTTTATCTGATACTGTAATTGCAACCATACCTCTTTTGGAATAACTTGATGAATAACAAATTCTGTTGTCCCTCCCCATCTTTTTTACCTCTTTTTATTTTTTATTTCTTAGGTTTATTTATTTTGCTCCATTTGGCCAGAGTAAGATTGGCTTAAGGTCCCATTACATTCTACAAAACAGTATATATTACTTAAGCCATTTTATAAAGTGATACAAAAGCAGGCCACTATAAACTCTTGTTTCATACATCTATTCTTGTTTTCTCTGTACTTTAGATTCCCAAGTGGCTTCTAGGAAGAGAAACTTGGCTTTTTTTTCTAAAATGATTTTAATGTATCTTCAAAAATAGCCTTGCTATACAAACTATGGGAAAGAATTGACAAGAAGTTTTATTCTGAGGATTGTTAAATCTATAAAACTGATACAAATTGGAATGTTGAACAACAATAACTAGACGAACAGTTATTTTGTATGCTCCAGGCTTCTCAGGGCTTGATATCCTCAGCCTCCTAGAGCTGAGTTGTATAAGGAGCTAGCCTAGATTCCTGTTTAAAATAGATTCCTGAAGAAGAAGACTGACCCCAGCTAATTTCTTTTTCCCTTTGACTCAGCACTATTATTTTCTACCTCTTGTGACTAGGAGAAGGAAAGGTTAAAGAAGAATTACTCCAACTGGAGGACCATGCAGATTCTCTTATAGTCAGACCTTGGAAGAGTCACCTGTGATGTTCTTGTGCTAACTTTGCCCATGGACTTAGGGCTAGGGATAGGAGCTTTAAGTATTAAAGATCTCCCCTTTTTATTTCATGATATGTCTGTTTTACAAAGTGTTTCCGTTTTAATTGTGGCTTCATCTTTAGTAATTGTAGATTTGGCTCACATGTCTTTTCCTTTTTTGAGGCCGAGAGATTGGAGTGGTCTGTTGAAAACCACTCCTCTTTTCTGCCACATTGGGCCACTCATGATAATCTAAAACCTTGATTCAGTTATATAATTTTGGACCACAGTGGTATATGCATGTATTTTCCCATGCCTCAATATTTTCATTTCCTTTTATTCCTTGACTTGCATTCTTTATTCTATAATTAAACACCAGAGAAGAGAAAGACTTAGAAAAGTGAAGTAAAGGTCAGTCTATAGGGGCCTTTTAGAGGCCTGAGAGGCTGTCTGGTAAATCTCTTCAGGTTTTTGATGAGGAGCTGAGGCCAACAGGGTAAATGACCTTCCTAAGATCAAACAACTAGTAAGTAGCACTTCTGGGTTTTGAACCCAGGTCCTGTAAGTCAAAATACACCATACTTTTTACCTTTGTCAGTAACTTGTTGCCTCTGTCTGGACAATGACTTGTTGTTCTCTTTAATCCAAGCCTGCTCTTTTACATTCACTCCATTCTATCTGATGATGAGGTTTATAAGGATGGTAAGATGCCCTTGTATTGTGTTTTAGAAAATCATGATAAGTTAACTTCTGAAGAGTTGAAAAATAGCTTGAGGATGAAACTAAAGGCAAAATGGTTTTATTCCTATAAACATCATCCTTGTCAGAACACATGTATCCTTTCTAGATCATGACTTATCTCATTATGGTTTCAATATATTGGGGATCAGCAATTAAGAAATTAAGAAATTAAATGGGAATTTTTGAGAGTTTTGTGGAAGCCACAGACTACACATGAAGACCAGAAGACAACATGGAAAAAACTCAGAAATGAATAAAATATATACATATATAGGGTATTGTATAATATCAAATACATATTTTATCTTTTAATACCATAAATACGTACAACAAACACCACATAAAAGAAAAAGGAAAAAATGTAGATGATTTCTTTGGTAGAAGGGAGGGTAAAAAATTTTATACAGATTTTCCAGATCGTGAGTGCTCCTAACCTCAGTGATGTGGAAAGGAGGATACCTATACTATATTCGGTTACTCTAGTGGCAGGCACCAAACAGTATAAATTCATTCATAGCTTTTTAAAGTAAATGGGTAAGTTACTCTGAGGCAAGGCAATATTAAGGCAATTAAGTCTGGACTTAATAGTTTAAATGGGGGTTTATTCTACAATTAGAACTTACCTTAATAAAGTTTTGTTCTAATTAATGAATTCTTTTTTTTTTGAGTTAACTTTATTTTATTTTTATTTTTAAAATATTTTATTTTTTAGAAAAATTTCCCATGCTTATATAAGGTATTTATAGATATATATTTAAAGTATGGCCGCCAGGAATCAATAATTCAGGACCGGGTTTAAGGTATTTTATTTACAATTAGGAAGGTAAAACGTAAGGAAATAGAGTGAGGGAGATGCTGGTCCAGGCCTGCAGAGGCCTGGACAGAGAGAGAAGGTTAGAAGGCTAAATAAATGAGGCTACATAGCCACAAGGCCTAGCAACCAGATAGGCTAGTGCCTACTTAAGGCAGAGTTTGGAAGTGGCCTAGGTAGGCCAAGGAAGTCAGCCTAAGTTACCCAAATGACCATTCTGAGTAGAAGCTGCCTGAGGTCTCCTCAGAGATCCTTCAGCACCAAGTTCAAAGCGGGAACTCCCCTCGCAGGAAGTAACCAACATACTTGAAGAGATAGTGTCTCTCCTCACTTCCTGTGGGTCCACCTCTAATTCAAGTGGACAAATGGCAGCTTCTACACTCATTTGGACTGCCCAAAGGGCAGTCCCTAGTTCTTGATTTGTTACTTATTGTCACGTGTGGGTAACCCATTTCCCCTCCCCACTAAGGGAGGTGAGGATGACATCATCTCTATGCCTAGGGTGAGTAGAGTTTGACTATGAATGGGCTAGAGTTAATTCCATTTACACAGTTACATGAGATTCATGTTTTTACTTTCCCCTTCACCCCTTCACCCCCACCCAATAGCTGATGTGCATTTCCACTGGTTTTAGCATGTGTCATCAGTTAAGACTTATTTCCATATTATTGATATTTGCATTGGTGTGGTCTTTTTGATTCTACATCCCCAATTATGTCCACATCAACCCATGTGTTCAAGCTGTCGTTATTCTTCTGTGTTTCCACTCCTGTAGTTCTTCCTCTGAATGTGGGTAGCCTTCTTTCCCATAAATCCCTCAGAATTGTCCTGGGTCATTGCATTGCTGCTAGTACAGAAGTCCATTACATTCAATTTTACCACAGTGTATCACTCTCTGTGTATAATATTCTCCTGGCTCTTATGGTACAGAGAGGCGGGGGCGGAGGGGAACAGTTTTGCAGGCTTTGCAGAGTTCTTATGTCAGTTAAAGGGAGTTTAGAATCTTGGGGAAAAGTTTCAGTTGGTCCTGGAAACTTGTGCAGGGAACCAGGGTCCAGCTGAGCTCCTTCTTGAGACTGAAATCTGGTCTATATTTGGAGTTTCTTTTGAGATTTGTACATATCTCTCCATGTCATCTAATGAAGGTGTTTGATTGTATTTTTTACATGCATGATTGCAGCATGCACCCTCATGTTTATTCTCATCATTTCTTTTGGATTCATTGTTCTTAGCCCATTTGGAATTATAAAAGGTCTTTCTGTTATCTCTGTCTCTTTGATTATTGTTTCTTGAAAAATCTATTTGTTGCCTAAACCTACAAACACGAAGGACGTGCCCAATCCATCCACATAGGTAGCAACGTGGGGACGATTTTGATCTTTGGGTGTTGTTAGCAGGTTGTCTAAATTGATTTTAATTTCTACTTGTTTGGAGAGCAAAATTTTTCACTTCCTCTATTTCCTTCTCTCATCTTGCCCGTTTTAATTGGTGCTTTAAATCTGCTAGGACTTCATCCTTATCATTATCAGATTACCTAGCCAGTCTTGCTTCTTTCTGTCTTGAATCGTGTATATACGCCGCATGTTGCCTAACATCCTCCAGTGGTAGTGATTCCCACCGTGGACAACTTTGTCTGAAATAATTTTGTATTGGGATTGAGGTTCCCTTTATAAATTGTCTCCTTATGTGGTCAATTGTATCCTGGGCATGTGTGTCCCTAAGTCCTAGAATCATTTCTGCAGCTTCAATGACCCTATCCAAAAAACTACTCCAGTGTTCTTCCCCTTGCCTCAGTTTTTTGAATTTTTGCCAAGCATTTGGTCTTTTGGCATGTAATCTCATTGCTTTGATAAGATCTGCTCTGCATCTTAACAAATATCTCATGTTAGCGTGTTGTGTGAAATCTAGGTCCTAATGAACCTGTGGCCACGATTCCAAATTGGGATTCGTCCTAGTTTCATTGAGGAATTTTTCCTTTTCCCAGGGAGAGTAAAATTCCCCCAAAAGAAATTCTATATCATCGAAACCAGGGTTAAAAAGAGTGAACACCCTTTTTAATTCCTTCAAACTCTTGTAAGGTTTTTCATAGGATTTGGGGAATCGCCTTTTCAGAACTTCCATATCTCTAGGAGTGAATGCCTTATATATCTTTACATGCACCACCTCCTCTCCTGGCTGAACAATAGTCTTTTCCACAATTGGCAGTACAGAGACCACAGCATTTTGGATAGATTGATCTTTCTCGGTGTTATTTTGCCCTAAAAATTTGGATTCCACTATCTCCAATTGTAGGATCGTGTGTTTGTCTAGCTCTTTGCCCTCTCAAATTTCTTTCAATATTTGGAACAGTAGCTTGATATTTTCTACTAATTCTGTGGATTCAGTATCAGGTTTTGGAGAAGATGCCTTCAAGTAATTGTATAGGTGAGTCAGAACCGCTTTTGAGATTGTAATGAAGTGCCAGAGAGATAGAATAATTGCCACAGCCATGGGGATGAAGCATATGCACTCAGCTAATGTAAAGGCAAACCATTTATAGTAATCATAAATTTCAGTCATTTGTTGTATTAAATTTGGGACCTTTACCAGCCCAAAGGTGTATAATCCCTGCATAAGAGATCAAGCCAATAAGGAAAGACTGCCTAAAACAAATGTCATTCTTGCCAGATTCATTTTCTTTTTGGATTAGAAGATTGTAGGTTTTTTGTTGACTGTGCTTGCCAGATGTTATAAGGGATTCATTAAGATGTAATAAGGGGATTTTGAGGGTGTAATAAGGGGACTGAAGCTAGGGTAATCACTGGTAGGAACAGGGAATAAGGCAAGGCAAGGGGCCCAAAGCTTGAGGTAATCAAGGGAATAGACTAGGTAGTAGGGAAATTAAGGCAATATAGTGGATGAGGCAGGTATAATGATGAAGGTTGGTAGTTGGGGTGGTAGGAGAAATAAGGGAATGTCTGAGTTTAGGGAGTATAACACTGAGGTAACAAGGGTTGCAAGGGAGAGGATGAATTAATCTAAGGCAGGCAAATAGCAGCAGGGAAATACAGACTGGGACTCAGGTTAAAGACAAAACACTGAAGGGAAATAGACTGATCCCTTCAATTAAAAGGTTACTTTACAGAGCCAAGTTAGAGTCAGCTAAGGCAGCTGGAAACTGACTTCAGGCTTTAGTCAGTTTCACAGGAAGGGACTAGTATTGAAGTTACACTTCCTTCAAAATGGATACCCTCAGCTTCCCTCAAAACTCCAGAGAGTATGTTATTCCTTTTTTCTCTTCCTCCCTCTCTTACTAATTAACTAATGAAGTAGCCAAAGGTCTTGTTTAGACACAAATGGGGTTTATTGTCTTCTAGGATAGATTGGCAGGGTAGAGGATTAAGGTAGCCCTAACAGCCACTTAGAGACACTTCAGGTGGGGGAAGGGAAGCAGGAACATGAGACTGAGAAAGGACCTGCCTTAAGGCAGCTCTCAAGGTGGTTTGTAATCAGTGGGGTTAAGGAATACAAAGACTCAATAGATAAATTGTTGCAAGGGTAAGCCCTGTTTGACTAAACTTTCACAGATTTGAACTAGCTCACAGATCCACTCTCCCATTCACTCTTCTCAGACATTCAGTTAGGGAAAATGAAAGTAGGAATAAGGTAGGGTAGGGAGAATCAAAGGATTTAGCTAAATTAACAAATCTCAAAAGAAACTCCAAATATAGACCAGATTTCAATCTCAAGAAGGAGTTCAGCTGGACCCTGGTTCCCTGCACGATTTTCCAGGACCAACTGAAACTTTTTCCCAAGATTCTAAACTCCCTTTAACTGACATAAGAACTCTGCAAAGCCTGCAAAACTGTTATGCCCCCCTCTCTGTACCACATTCTGCTCCTTTCACTCTACATCAATTCCTGGAGGTCATTCCAGTTCACATTGGAATTCCTCCAGTTTATTATTCCTTTGAGCACAATAGTATTCCATCACCAACAGATACCACAATTTGTTCAGACATTGAAGGGAATACCCTTGTTTTCCAGTTTTTTGCCACCACAAAGAATGCGGTTATAAATATTTTTGTACAAGTCTTTTTAATCTATGATCTCTTTGGGGTACAAACCCAGCAATGCTATGGCTGGATCAAAGGGCAGGCAGTCTTTTAGAGCTCTTTGGGCATGGTTCCAAAATGCCATCCAGAATGGTTGGATCAGTTCACAACTCCACGAGCAATGCATTAATGTCCCAATTTTGCCACATCCCTTCCAATATTCATTACTCTCACCTGCTATCATTTTAGCCAATCTGCTAGGTATGAGAGATGTTTTGTTTTGCATTTCTCTATTAGAGATTTAGAATACTTTCTCATGTGCTTATTGATAGTTTTGATTTCTTTATCTGAAAATTGCCTATTCATGTCCATTGCCCATTTATCAAATGGGGAATGGCTTGATTTTTCTATACAATTAATTTAGCTCATTGTATATTTGAGTAATTAGACCTCTGTCAGAGTTTTTTGTTATAAATATTTTTTCTCAGTTTTGTTGTTTCCCTTCTGATTTTGGTTGCATTGTTTTTGTTTGTACAAAAAATTAATAATTTAATTTTAGTATAATTTATTTATTTAAATTTACTTAAATCCACCATCTAAACAACCAACAAAACCTAACTAATTAATTAAATATTTAAATGAATTTATTTAAATAATTTTATTTAAAAATAATTAAAATTTAATATAATCAAAGTTATTTTACATTTTGTAATTTTTTAACTCTTACTTGGTTTAAAAATTTTCCTTTTCCCATACATCTGACAAGTATACTATTCTGTCTTCACTTAATTTACTTATAGTTTCCTTCTTTATATTCAGGTCTTTCACTCATTCTGAGTTTATCTTGGTGTAGGGTATGAGATGTTGATCTAAACCTAATCTCTCCCATATTGTTTTCCAATTTTCCCAACAGTTTTTGTTCCAAAAGTTGTGCTCTTTGGGTTTATCATACACTGTCTTGCTGATGTCACTTACCCCAAGTCTATTCCACTGATCCTCCCTTCTGTATCTTAGCCAGTACCATATCATTTTGATGATCGCTGCTTTATTATAGTTTAATATCTGGTACTGCTAGGCCACCTTCCTTCATTTTTTTCATTATTTCCCTTGATATTCTTGATCTTTTGTTCTTCCAAATGAACTTTGTTATAGTTTTTCCTAATTCAGTAAAAAAGTTTTTTGGTAGTTTGATAGGTATGGCACTAAATAGGTAAATTAATTTGGGTACAATGATTATTGTTATGTTAGCTCGTCCTACTCATGAGCAATCAATGTTTTTCCAATTGTTTAGATCTAATTTTAATTGTTTGGAAGTGGTGTTCATATAATTCCTGTGTTTGTTTTGGTGATTGATTTTAATTGATGAATTCTTGAGTGCAAATTGAATATAATCTCACTTAATTTTCTTGATTGTGGGAATGTGGCTAATAGAAATATTAGGCATTCATGATTTCACATATATAACTGATATGTTGCTTGCTTAATGGGTTAGGAAGGGGCTGGAGGGAGAGAGAATATTTAGAGCTCAAAATTATTTTAAAATGTTAAAAATAAATAATGGAGTATCAAAAAATAAAAGATTCTAGAACTTAATAAAAATAAAAAAGACTACCAAAATTATAAAATTTTGTCCTGTGTCCCATTTTTTTTCATATATTTTTTCTCTCCTAATTTCATTTGGGCAATAATTATATTAGGAAGATTTGAGGAGTATGTTTTTTTTTGTTTGTTTTTTCCATCACCTACCATTTTTTATAAACCGATCCCTTCAGTTATAGACAGAACTGATTTGTCTGGTTTCAAAATAAGTTCAAAATAGTGCTTGTTAAGTACTTTCAAAATGATTGTGGCATGACATCTTTGTGGCTTGCTAGTGCTAATTTAGCAGTAGATAACAGGTGAAAAATGTCAGTATTGAAATCCTGTTTTTTAATATGCATGAAAATGGATCTATTTAAAAACAAATTATTGTAACCATAGCAAAATAACAGTATAAACTCATAGATCAACTGTTTATTTTTTTCTCCTCTATTCTGGATTATATATGTTTTTCTCAGCAAGGGAGACACATTAAAATAATGTTATGGGTTTTTCTAGAAACAACAAAAGCAAGCAAATTTAGGTTTTAAGAGCCACCTAGGGAAAGCTTTGTATAGTAACGATGTAATTATGGAGGCTCTTGCCCTTAACAGATGATAATATATTCTTAAACCATAACATCATTTTTTTCTGCTATTCAAATGAATGACCCAAATGTGCAATCTACAACCCATAAAATGGTTTACTATTATATGTGACCTAATATGTTAAGTGTAATTGGTTACTTTCTTTAGCATGCAAATTATTTTCAGCTCATGTCCTAAAGAATGGCACAGGACTCTATATTTCCTTTTAATTGAATGTACAATCACCTGTAGAATATTTGAATGTAATAATTACTGTTCGTGTGATTTGAAACTATGTATTAAAAACTAAGGGAATTTTCTTTAAAACATATAAGACACATAGAGTAAGTCATTTTTTTCGAGGCAAAGTGCCTCTGTTGGTTTTAAAATAGTTTTTTTTTCCCTCCAGTATAGGAAAAGTTATTTGTTTTTTTGCTATGAGTTAAATGCTTACAAACTTTGCTATTATTCCCCTCCTCCCAATAACTTAAAAGCTATTTATTCAGTTGCTTTTATTTTTAGCAATCCATTTGGGGCCAAGTTAGAAGAGGTATGTATATTGTATTTCTTAGTCCTTGTATATAGAATGAAGGATGTTAAAACACAAGTGTCTTAACTAATGGGTTCTTTACTGTTTTGCAATTTCCTAAGTTTTTTTTGGCTCTTAGAAATCTAAAAGATCACTGAGGCCGAGGTCATCATTTTACAGATGATAGTCAACATGGAGAGGGTAAATGACTCTTCTGAGGTTGCACCTGAATTTAGCATTAAGTTGGGACTTAAGAAGCAAGACTTCCACCCACTACCAGTTTCATTTCACCATAACATACTGAATATGTTGTCATTCTCTCTGAAATTCAGTTTACAGATTGTTAATTCAAATGTTTTATTTACTTTACTTAGCTTGCTTTGCTACTAATGCAAAGAGATAATTTTGATTTGTATTATATTTAGGTTAAAGGAGAACAAGGATGGATTTGATCTACGGAATAGACAGTAGTACTATGTAGCATTCATTCTAATGATAATGCAAATTGTAGGACATCAGAGGCACAGTTCAACCTGTATCTAATTGAAGAAAATACCCTCTTCAATGAACTCTAAAAGTCATCATCCAATAATCCATTCTTGCCAACCATCAGTCAGAGAGGATGATGGCTGTCTACTACTTCCCAACCCATTCTGTTCCACTTTGTAGCAGCTCCAATTGTTTAGAAAATTTTCCTTATGTAAAACACAAATTAACTTCTTTATAGCTTCCATTCATTGCTCCCAGATATGCCCTCTTGGGACCAAGCAGAATTATTCCATTTCCCCATCTATTTAGTTATACAGAAAGTAAACTCTGAGGAACAAGGACCATTTTTTGTCTTTGCTTTGTATTGTACCTAGCCATGATTTGTACTTGAGTTGAAGATGATAGCTATCATGTTTTCACAAAGTCATAGAATGATTAGGATCAGAAATTTAAAGATAAAAGAGATCTTAAAGCCCATTTAGTACAATACTCTTATAGGGGAAACTATGTTGCAGAAAGCTTAAGTGACTTGTCCAGGGTCACAAAGCTAATATAAATCCAGACTTCTTTCCACTATGCCATCTAGCTGCCTTCTCTTTTCCTATCAAAACACTCCACATCTAGGGGGCAGCTGGGTAGCTCAGTGGATTGAGAGCCAGGCCTAGAGACGGGAGGTCCTAGGTTCAAATCTGGCCTCAGACACTTCCCAGCTGTGTGACCCTGGGCAAGTCACTTGACCCCCATTGCCTACCCTTACCACTCTTCTACCTTGGAGCCAATACACAGTATTGACTCCAAGATGGAAGGTAAGGGTTTAAAAAAAAAAACCAAAAAAAAAAAAAAACACTCCACATCTTATGTGGCCTAAATTGATGGTTCTCTTCTGGATGCTGCCATGATTATTAATGGTTTTCCTAAAGTTTTCCTATATGGAATAAAGTACTCTAGTAGGCCACACAGTGGATTAGAGTGCTGGACCTGGAGTTAGGAAGACTTGAGTTCAAATCTGGCCTCAGATACTTACTAACTGTCTAATCTTGGGCAAGTCATTTGACCCCGTTTGCCTGTTCATCTGTAAAATGAGATGGAGAAGGAAGTGACAAAGCATTCTAGTATTTTTGCTAAGACAACTCCAAATGGGATCACAAAAAGTTGGGTATTACTGAAACAACTGAACAGCTCTCTGGATGTGGCTTGGTTAAAGCAGAGTGTTGTCAACCTTTCTAGCTCTGGACCATAGGCTTCTTTGGATATTTAAGATGGTTAGCTTTTTTAGCTGCCATATCATGCTACTGATTCAGTTTACTGAAGAGTAAAAGTAGTTCTTTTACAAATGAGGCTCTGTCTTGATGAGGCTTAATTTAGTTAAATAGTATTGAAATGTCAACTGTACCAAGCCATACAAGACTACAAAGATGAAAACAAAAGACCTTTCTTGCCTTCATTTATGGGTGTATACAGAATGTAAACAAGATAAGTAAATACAAGGTTTGAGGGAGAGCTCTAAAAACTGAGGGGAAATCCAGAAAGAATTATTGTAGTAAGTGGTACTTGAATTTTCCCATTTTGTACTTGTGAAATTGATTTCAGATGCTAACAGTTCCATTACTATTTCACCCTAAGCATACCATGCAAGTCATAATTTTCTCCTATTAAAGCTGTCTGTACTCTATATAGTCCACATTTTTGTTGAAGACATTTGTTTTACAAGAACTGTTTTCCTTAGCATCTTTTCTTCTATTGTTATTCTGAATAACATCAAAGATTATTGTTAATGAAAATTTTCTGATTAAAAAAACTTTATTTTTTTCTATTTTTTCCATAAAGCATAAATAAAAAACAAAATGGTACTTCATCTCCAGAACTAAAACTTATTATCAGGCATAACATTAGTAATTGTATTACTTGGCTAATGTGTTTTTAAAAAATATTATTTACTTTTTAATTCCAAATTCTCTCCCTCCCACCAGCTCCTCTCATACCCATTGAGAAGGCAAGAAATATGATACCCATTATATATGTGTAGTCATGCAAAACATTTTTGCATTAGCTCTGTCCTGGAGCCAGGGGTGGAGGGGTGGGAGGAGGGAAGCAAGAAAAATAAAGGAAAAATATGTTTTAATCTCCAATCAGAATCCACCAGTTATGTCTGGAGGAGAATAACATTTTTTCAACATTAGACCTTTGATGTTGTGGTAGAGCATTATAACTCCATTAGAATCTCTAAATCTTTCACAATTGATTATCTTTTCAATATTGCTGCTGCTTTGTACATTGTTATTCTGGCTTTTCTCATTTTACTATGCTTCAGTTTGTGTAAATCTTTTCAGGTTTTTCTGAATCCATTCCTTTCATTATTTCTTACAGTACTATAGTATTCCATCATATTCAGATTCTATAACGTTTTCAGCCATTCCTCTGTTGATGGGCATCCCTTCAGTTTCCAATTTTTTGTCACCACAAAAAAAGCTGCTATAAATATTTTTGTAAATATGGAATCCTTTAGTCTTCTTGGAATACAGACCTAGTAGTGTTAATGCTGGGACAAAGGGTGTGCAGAGTTTTATAGTCGTGTGGGCATAGTTACAAATTGTTCTCCAGAATAATTGGACTATTTCATAGCTCTACCAATAGTGCATTAATGTACCTATTTTGCCATCTTCCCTCCAGTATTTCTCATTTTTCTTTTTTGTCATCTTAGCCACTCAGAAGGGTTTGAGGTTGTTTTAATTTGTATTACTCTATTAGTAATTTAGAACATTTTTCATGTGATTATTGCTAGCTTTGAATTCTTCTTCTGAAAACTACCTATTCATACTCTTTGTTGTTATTATGCAGTCATTTCAGTTGTTTCTGATTCTTCCTGACCCCATTTGGATTTTTTTTTTTGGCAAAGATTCTGGAGCAACTTAATACATTCTAGTTGGCTGATAGTTATTGATTTAATCTTTAAGATAAATTTAGTAGCTTTGCCTTCTTACCTTTTACAGTGATAACCCCATTTTATTAGTTTTTGCTTTTCTTCATCTTGATAGCTTAGTCTTTTTAGGTTGCAGTATTTTTCTATCAACCTACTAGCCTTGTTTAACTTTGTTATTTGTCTTATCAAATTTTAGTTGGAAAATTCATGTTTGATGACAATTTATAGAGTTAAGATTTTTATTGGACAGAAAAGATAAAACCATATTTAAGCTTGCCATTTATAATCATTATGATCTAGAAAGGGGGAAAAACCTAGATCATTAACAGTATTGAATGCATCTAGACTTTTTCAATCAATATTTCCTTAGAAAATGCAAACAGATTTTATTTTAGTGTAATTAAAATAAAATTAAGAAAAATGAAGCAGTTTACATTAACAAATTATTACACTTCACAGTTTATAATAGTTTTCTTATAACAATCTTATGAGATAGATTTAAAAAGTACCATTGGTGGTAGTGTTGTTCAGTCATTTCAGGCATATCTGATTGTGACTCATTGAGGTTTTTTTTTTTTTAGCAAAGATAATGGAAGTGGTTTGTCATTTCCTACTCTACCTCATTTTAACAGATGAGGAAACTGAGGCACCCATGCTTAAATGCCTTGACCAGGGTTTCAGAGTAAGTGCCTGAAGAAGAACTGTCTTCCTGACTCCAGACCTGATACTCTTTCCACTGTGCCACCCAGCTTCCCCAAAGTATTGTTAGCTTCAAATCACATGGATTAGAAGACAGAAATGGAAGTGTTATGTTCTTATTCCACAGCTAGGCAAAGAGAAGAGCAGGGGCTGCACCCTCTGTGTGCTTTCTGTTATGCTGTGTTGCCCCCCAAATAGTAACAGTAACAATAATGAAGTAACAAGCCAGATATGACTTTTAAATAATTTCCTGCTTGAGAAATATTACTACTAATCCTCAACTCAAATAATGTTTCATAATAAAGTCTAAATATATGTTTTATTTCAAGAGTTTAAAAAATACTGCAACTACCTGTAACATGAGAGAATTTCTAGTGGATAAAATGAAACACTTTAAGAAAAATTAAACTCATTTTAAGTTAATTATTTAAGAGATTACTGTCTTAGAATTTTAAGATTACTGTCAAGAAACAAGCACTTATTAAGACTTTTTCTAGAAATACATTGAATAGCTAAGGAAATTTTAGCTATGATTTCTTTAGATTGGTTTTCTGGTCAATTAATGGTTAATAAAAATTAAATTGTACCAAAATAAGAGTATGACTGTTGCTTTAAGATTGAAATTAAATGAAAAATTAAAAGAGGGGATGTTTTGATTGCTGACATTTGTGACTTCTTGGCTGTGTTTCATATTCTTTTTACTTGCGTAAGTGGTGGACTGGCTTTACTGTGTAGCTCTTGTTGCCATGGAGAGATAGTGGGGGAGGATTCCTTGGATCCCTAAGCCTGTGAGAGATTACGTCTTAGAATTGTGCCCTGAATGTAACATGATGTGGCAGGGTAATTCAGGTGTGCCCTGGCACAGATAATGGGGAATGATCTGTCAGCTGGCTGGTAATGTGATTGTTAAAATATCCCCTTGGTTATTATACAAGCATATTTTAGAAGTTCATGTAGATTAACTACATGAAGAAAAGGATTAGAATTACGTTTTATGTATGTAATACCTTGTGCTTAATTTCTTGCACTCTCTTGATTGGATAAAATGAATTTAAATATTCATCTAAATTTGTCATTGATGAGAAATTGACTACTAGGAGAGGATTCACTCCAAATTTAAATTACAGATTTGCATATAGATTATATATAATATACATGCACACATACTTATATAATCTATATATGTGTAATAAAGGGAACAAATGTAGTCTCTTAGAAAAATGTAATTTGGTAGACTGTCATGTCACCAGAAATGATTACATTACTATCTGTGTTAGCAAACATTATCTCCCTACTACATGTATATTATTGAGCAGCACAACTAATACAAAGAAAAAAAATTCAGCTGAAGGAATTTTCATCATAAAAGGTAGAAGAAATCAGCGGTGTGTATTCTTGTAGGTAAATGTGTTTATTTTGTTGAATGGATAAGAATAATTTTGATGTTATGAGGGTTGTTATTTTATGTATTTGTAGTGTCATATTGAAATAAGTAATTATTGATAATCATACAAGTATCTTTTGTGTGGTGTTTTTAGTTTTTTGGTTTCCTAAAGGCAATTGGTAAATTAAGTTTTCTATTATTCTTTTGTTACTTCTTTGAAAAAAACTATTACTGTTAAAGTTTTCAAATGTAGATTGGTTATTTTAACTTTACTTCCAGATAATTATTGGGTAAAATAGTTCCAAGATAAAGTATTATTATTATATTTAGAATTGAAATTGTCATTGTATTTTTTCAGATTTGCTGGTATCATGTAAAGATGTTTATTAGGCTTTGGTGTTTTTCTGAAGACTTCCAACCCCCCTCCCACATTATAATATTACTTTACATTAGATTGGAATTGGGTTAGATGAAATAAAATATACTCATGGAATACTATTAGATATATTTGCTGCATATTACCTCTTTTGTAAACTTGAAATGAATTGGTAATTTATTTTGAAAGAAATTATAGTTAAAGCAGATTTTCTATAAAGATAATGTTCAAATCTAGGAAGCTTTTTTAAAATTTCTTAGCTAATTCTTCAAGTATAGTGTTAATCATCTTGCCACGTAACTTGATAGTTAATCTGTTATTGCAAAAACGCTTCAACTACTTAAGTACCTGGTGTATGCAAGATAGTTACTAGGATTAGCCTTATGTTTTTATATAAAATCAATTTTTATTGGATAAAATATTGAATATAAACCTTTACAATGACCTTTCATAAAGACACCAAAAGTGATAAATCATTCTTAGATTATGTATATTACTGATGAAATTAAGTATAATTTAAATGTTGCTTATTTTCCTTTTTGCCTTTGTTTACTGAATCATGAAAATATTCTCTTGTAGCATTTAATATCTGCATGATAATTTCTAATATAAAGGCTTTTGCATAGATTGATTAATTTTTATTGCTTTTGGTTTTTTAAGTAACTGTTTTATAGCCTAATAAAAACCATAAACAAATTGTTGCCATTCATCCCATACTTATTTCTTATTCTTTTCCAAAGAAAAATTGAAATTAAATGTTTTTATTGTCTTACATATTCTTAAGAAGTCTATATAGGCAAGTATGATTACTTGTATATTCTAAAATTGTTCCTGGTAGTCAGGAAAGCTTGATGACAAGGAAAAGATCATAAACTGTAGCAAAAATTATTTTGCTGTGATTTGTTAGTTATGAATAATGATGAACCTGTGTAAAATTTGATACCTATCTTTTTTTAATACATCTGCTTTTCAATTTGCTTTTATGTCCTTCTTTGAACAAAGTAATATGAATGAGTAGTTCTTGATTAGAAGGGTGGGTACTTTGGGAGGAATGCAAAGTTCTGGAGGAAGATGCTATTTAATCTTGTACTGAAACTCCTGATCCCCTAATGTTCCAATTATAGCTTGTTTTATGAATTAGATATGTTTTTGAAAGTTTTAGGGTATAAAATTCACTTCTCTAAGTGGAATTTTTTTTTAAAGATACAAGAAGAGCTAAATATTTAAAAGATTCTTTCACTGAATGCATTTTAAGTCAGCTCATGAAAATGTAAATAGTATTAATTTATTCTGTTATGTACAAATTTTCCCAGTTTGGGGTCTTCTTGAAGCAATAGTAACAGCATCCCATTTGTCCACATAGTTAATGTTTTAAGATTTGCAAAATGTTGTTTTCACAGCAATCCTATGAGATAAGAATACGAATGTTTGTATTATTTTGTAGATGAGGAAACTGAGGCTGAGAATGATTCAGTGACTTACTCAGCTAGTGTTTCAGCTGACATGTTAACTTAATTCTTTCTTAACTTCAAGTTTAAATCATTCCTCACTACATCATGCTGCCTGTCATAACATTAGGGAGCACAAATATTGAATATTAGTAATTTTCACTCTTTCCACAGCAAGCATCAGAGACACCAAATAGAATTTCTTTCTGCAAAGAATCTGTTTCCTGATACTAGTTCATTGAAGAGTCATCACTAGCAGAACTTAATGATCTTTTAATAACAGCAGTGGGTAAAATCACCAAGAGAGAAATTACAACTTAAATGGTAATAATACAAAGTTCTAATGCCAATTATCTCAGCAGTGATGTTGAAAACTTTACTATGCAAAATTATGTTTGTAAAATGTTGGTTTTATTTATACAGTACACTGAAAATTCACTTCATTGCCTGGCCTAAACATAGACTTTTGGTTTACTTTTAACTCTAATGGGAGGAAGAAAAAGGACTATTTGGTCTTCCTCATAGTTCTCTGCAGAGTCTTCCCTACCTCCATTAAACCAAAGCCATTTACTTTTTAATAGGAGGTGCTTATTAAATGTTTGTAAAATTTAGTCCACTGGAAAATCTTCCCTTTTCACACTTTCTTATGTCCATAGGCATCTATTTCTCTCACTCTATCTGCAGTGGGCTTTTCAGTCATCCTGCTCTAAATTTCCAGCACAGTGAAACCCTGTGAAGCAATCAAGCCATTTCTAGCCTGTTTATTCACTCACACTGCTATTAATTCTGTTCATTTGGACTCTGCAGAACCTATGGGAGATACAAAAGAAATATAAGACAAATTCTATATTCTTAAGGAGCTTTCAGACTTGGGTAAATGAAATTTATACACAATATACACCAATTAGAAAATAATTCAATATGGCATACAATAAAGTACCAAATCAAATACAAGCTATACATATATTACTCTGACAGTGTGCAGTAGGTAGACATAGAGGAAGTTATTGAAAGTTTGCATATGTGTGAGAGACAGACATAGGTCATGGGCGGGGCAGGGGAAGGAGGGAGAAGAAGAGCAACCTTAGAGCACTAGGGCAAGTATAGGCCTTGTGAAGTTCTCTGAAATGGGATTTAAAGGACTGGTAGAAGTATGTGCATCAAAAAGAAGGGCATTTCCAGGCCAGGGGAAAATAAAACAAAGGAATGGTGCTTGAAATAATGTTCCTTAAGTGCAGATGCTATAAGGAGGACAGCCTGGTTCAAATGAAAGGTGTGTATTAATTCCATGAGATAGAGCTGTATTTATCATATACTCCAGCAGACCTAAGAAGGAATTAAATCTTAGTCAGTCCAAAAGATAAATTTAACTTATTTCCATCATAATTTATTTCTTTTACACTTTGTAATGGAAATAAACTAGAACCTATTTGTAAAGTAACTGGCAGCAGCTGATAAATTACTACTAAACTAGACTAAAACCACTCAAAAGAATTAGAAGCTTAACAACTATTTTTTTGGCAACACATGCTGGAAGTCTTAGAATAGAGCACTCATTTTAAAAAAATAAAGAGAGTGACACATGCCTCTTTTCTTAAAACTTGGAAACTGAGTGTTTGGATTATTAGGATTTATATTTAAAAATTAATATACTATCAGAATCCAGTATGATTAAAATTAATTTTAATTCAGTATGCATGTATTGGATCTCTCAACTATGTACTAGACACTGCAGTAAGCTCTAAGAATACAAAGATGAGAATTAAAAGGTCCCTGTCTTCAAAGAGCTTACATTTTCCCTAGAGGTATAAACATACACATGCAAATAAATAAATAAATAAATAGATAGATAGATAGATAGATAGATAGATAGATAGATAGATAGATAGACAGATAAATAAATAAATAAATAAACAAATAAATAAATAAATAAATAAATGATTTCTTCTGGCTGGGGAAGAGGGAGGGACAGGAGTACCTACCAGCCAGGGGGTGGGGTAGGATTAGGAAAAGTTTCTGGGAGGCTACAGCTCTTGAACTGAATCTTTAATGGAGAGAGGATTCTAAGAGATAGAGGTGAAAAAAGCATTTTAGTTGAGTAATGGAATGTTATTGCTAAAAACAAAAATTAGACCAATATATAAAGTACATGAAGGAATGCTTTAATGAATACCACATATAAATAAACTTAGAGACTTAAAATTTTAGAATAAACATAGATAAGCAAGATGATAGCATGATCATAAATAAAGTTGCCTGTGCATACACATAGATATAGATAGAGTCATATGATGAGAATATTTAAAACAAACCAGAAAATTGTTTTAGGACATTTATTGCTACTCAACATGATATGCATATATTTTCATATTTATAGAATAATTACTTACTCATGCTCATGAGAGAGCATTAATATGGTATAATCCAGAATGTGGATAGTTACACCAAAAGTAATTTGTTAATTTTGAAGTGCCTTAAATGTATATTTTTCAATAGAACTACTTTTATTTAGTGGTGTTTTTTCCCCTTAAACTTTAGTAGTATGAAAACCAGTAAATAGCATTAAGATATGCGTTTGTTAGAGGAAAAGGATGGCATAGCTAATAGAACTAATTGCACATGTCTACATTTTTTTCTACTCTCAGAATCACAAAGAATCACACGTTTAGAGTTGGAAGGGAAGCCATCTGGTCCAGCTCCCTTCACTTCATAGGTGAAGAAACTAAGGCCCAGAGAGATCAAATGATTTGTCCAAAACTACTTAGATCTTAACCAGCAAAGATATGATTTGAACTTGGGTCCTCTGACTTCAAATCCAGGATGTCTTGAATCTGTTATGTAGCTTTTCTGTCACTGCAAATATTCATGTTTTAAAATTAATTTGATGAAATTCAACAAACTTTTATTAAGCACTTATAGGCAAAATGTGTCATCCTAACTTGTCTTCATAGTAGGATCTCTAAAAGACTGTGAAATTATCATTAAACATTTCTTATAATGTTTCCTGATTTTAATGGGTTTCAGTCACAAAAAGTACTATAAGTTTTGCTGTGAAAATTGTTATTAAAAATCATCGCCTATGCTAACCATTTTTATTCCAAATTTTTGTCATAAGAACTGACCAAATGATTTTAAATTTTGAATTTTTTCAAAGTGAACTTTTTATATATCTTTTGCTTAAAGTCTTATCTTTTCTCTGCATTTGAGTAGTATTGATAAGTATATAGGATGTTCTTTTTATTGTTATTTGACATTGTCTTTATTTTGTTAAAAAAAAAAACATAAGGAAATGCCCTAAAATAATATAAAAATCAAAGTAGAAAATTCTTCACAATATTGATTAGATCATATTTTTTAAAAAATTAGACTATTATAGATTATAATGCTTTGCAGACACAGAGACCCCTGTAAATATTTGTTGGATCATACTGAATTAAATGCAGTCATATTGAAACTATCATACTTCCACATAAACAGGCATTGAAATATACTCCCTCTATTTGCGTCGTAAGCTAGCTCAGTTAAGTCACTTCTGTAGCTTAAGCCTGGGCTGGGGAGTGCTGGGCAAGGAAATATGTATAATCAGAAGTCAATTGTGTGAGACATTTGTGTTTTTTGTTTAAGAAAAGATTATTTCTAAGATTTATGATTTTTTTTGACTGCAGAAATGAAAAAGTAAACATTTTTAGCATGATATTTGAAACTTTACAAAAGGAGAAACTTAAGAGGAGGAAAAAAGGCATTTTATAATAATCATACTAAAATTATCAGTAGATGAAAATTTGCATTGATTAGGATAGATGAATATAATGTTGACCTTTATTGATTGTTCAGAATTTTCATAGCTAATTGCAGTGTTATATGGAGTAAAGATAAAAGCCTGATCCTTGTGGTCAAGAATTTCATCATCTAGTAGTAACTTATAGTCTTTCTTTTTAGCCTGACAGTTTGTCATGTTATTACTACTTGCGTACAGTATAGATATTAGTAATTTTAATGATAATTATAAAATAATATCAATGTTAATGTTGATAGGTGTCAAAAAAAAGACTATCATGTCCTTTAAAAATACCTGTTGATTATGAATGTATCTAAGTGAGTTAAAGGTCAAAAAACAGTGGGCTTCTCCAATTGATCGTTCAAAGCTCTTCCTATCACTCCCCTTGTCCCCTCCACATTATAGTCTCAGACATCCACAAACATTCTTCCATTATTGCCCCATATACATTGGTAGGTGATATGGCAAAGTGGAAGGAGCATTGATTCTGGAGTTGAAGGCATGGATCTATCTCCTATCTTTCCTTGGGCATGCCAAGTCATCGAGCATTTCTTAGGATATAACAGGCATTGTGCTGAGTGCTGAGAATATAAATCCAAGCCAAAAAAAGGCAGTTCCCCTCCTCAAGAAACTTATATTCTGAGGGGACTGAGGACAGACAGAACATAGAAGGATGCTGAAAAGCTGTTGGGTGAGAAAGAAGCTGAGAGTAAGAGGGGAACATGGCTGACCTAAGTGATCTGGGCTTCAGGGGCATCATCTGTAAAGTGAAGAGGGCATTGGCTCAGTCATGATGGTAATGATAATTAGCAACATCTAGAGTAGAAACTGTTATCCTATTTTAAAGAAGGGAAAACTGAAGCTCAGAGATGTCAAATGCCTAACCCCTGGTCACTTGGGCAGTGTGTGGCTGAACTGGGATTCAAAACTAGATCCTCATAATCCCCATCCATTATTACCCTGTCACTGTTTGGCACAAGAGTGAGCATTCTTGAGCCACAGCTCCAGGACTACCTCTGGAGAAGAGAGGACTTATAACAATGACATGAGTAGGATGCTAGCGAGGAAGTTACCCATGCCTTGTCTCACTACAAGTCTGTATAAGGATAGATAGCTAAGGTAATTCAGTAGATATTTGTGATCAGAGATCATCCTCACAGTTGGATATGAACCTTAGAGTTTAGTTTAATTTCCTAACTTCATAGATAACAAACATATCTAATGATATTGTTACTGCTAAGAGAGAAAAGCTCCTGCTTTCAAGATCTGTTCATGTTTTATACCTACATAACCACCTGGTCTAGGAAAACCATCCTCCTGCTTTCCTCTTCAGGCCATAGGGAAAGCAAATGCCTGCCATTCAGTAAACGGCAAGAAATATACACGAAGCTTCTTGGCTGGGACAGAATTTTAGGTGTCCTGTTATAGGTGCCACATATATGTGTTTTCCTGCCTAACTTTCCCTACTTCTTTAGTTCTTAACAATTTTTGATTCCTTTTCACCCACCTGTACTTTGACCCAGTGCTTTCCTTCTGAGATGAGCTTCCATTTTTACTCTATTTTATTATTTCTATCTTATGTTCCCTAGAGCTCCTTTAGGGAAGCAACTCTTTTCTTATCTTTCTTTATATACGCAAGACTTAGCTATGTGTCAGAGTATAAGGTAATTGCTTAATAGATGCTGTTTGTTATTATGATTGTTTTTATATACCTTTTCCTTCTCAAAATATCCTTTTGTCTCTCTTCCCCTGTTTTAGCCACCCCTTATAATAATATTCTACTATTATATAATATAATAATATCCTTATAATAAAAAGGAAAGAAAAAGGAAAAGAACTCAACAAAATTAACTAGCACATCATGTGTGACATCTGTAAGAGTCTGCTTATTCTACAAAGTTTTTTTATTACATGTTTGTCCCTAAAGGACAGTCAAAGCATCAAACTTGAAATTCATCACTGCAGTCCTGGTTGTGCTAATAGGGCAAGTAAAAGTGGCCCTAAAGAGAATATAGACAAGAAAAGCCTCTAGTTTGGGGCAAGCGTTTATTTTTGCGATCCATGCTAGAAATGATACATTTGTGAAAAGAATTGTTGAAGGAACAGTTCAGGAACTGATGCCAGATAAAGATACAGATACCAGAGATATGGAAAAACTCAGCAACTTTACTAATAATGAAAAAAAGTGACCAAGAGTTTGATATTTACTGACCTTTATTGTTTACTCTCTACAAAACCTTTTGGACTTATCTTTATGCTAAACAAGAACTTGCTTAATTAGGCTATCAGTTGGTCAAAGGCAAGCACTTGAAAATGATAGACTACAACAGATCACATCTTAACCATTTCTCAGTTAACTAAGAGATACAGAGAATATAAGGTCCCATGTATTTATTATTCATTGAATGTGAAAAAAATTTTGATTCAGAATAGCTACCTTAAATAAGAACTCCTTTTTAGCATGTTTTTCCCCCATCTACATAGCAGAATTATTCAGCATTTAAAAATATATAACAAATTACTTCAGAGACCTTTTGACTGTAAACATCAGGCAAGGGGTAGAACAGGGTAATGTATGGTTGTCTCAGGTCTTTTCCAGTTATGTTGGAAATCCAGTGTTGAGTTCAAGGTGAAGGGAGGTTTTTTGTGAATGCTCTTGATAATTCCTCCAGATGCTCTCGTTTTTTTGTGAATGGCATTGTACTGTTTTCTTGAGGCCCTATGGGAACATCCTGGAAGAAATCTCTAACTCTCAAAAGAATTTGGTCTAACCATCCACAAACAAGAAAGGTGAAGTAGATCGTTTGTTTGTAGCTGTTGTCCAAATTATGATATGCAATTGATTGACAGCCTATAGAGTTTGACTATCAATATTGAAGGTATAAATAGGTGAATTGGGTTTTGAAGCAACCAGGAAGAGGAGAGTTGCCTTGATTTCCTATAGGAACTTATAAAAACCCCTTCAGAGACCTCAAACTTCTTGCATAAACAAAAATTCCAACTTACAAAAATTGTCATTTTTACATTACCTATATTTCCCTTTATATCTCTCTCCCAAATCGATCGCAGATAGCTAAACCAAAAAATTAACAGTAAAAAAATTATGACCTTATATGCATTGTTCCCTACTCATGGGCTTCCTCTGTAAAGAAATAGAGGATGATTCTGGTGCCTTCTCCATATCACTTCTCTGGGAACAAGTTTGATCCTTATAATTCTATAGCATTCATTTTCATTGTTTAGCTATTATTTCCATTTGATACTGACATTGTGAAACTTGTTTTCCTTACATTCATTTTTATCAGTTTGTAGAAATTTTTCTCTTTATTCATCATAATCATCTTCTCTGCTCTCATAATATTCCATTACATTAGTGCATTTACTATACTTTGTTTGGTCATTTCTCATCAGTGGAATGCCTACTCATTTAAAAAAAAACGAACCTATTCTGTTTTTATTCTATGCCTGAGACATGGAACATACTAAAGAACTAAAAGTGAATATCACTTTAAGAGTAATAGATTGATACATTATAGATGTGAGCAGGCTACACTATAAATGAAGAATTTTGAAGAACAGGAATAAAAGATATTATCAGATAAATGTATGACAGAAAGAGCAGTTGGACTGCTCATTAGGATGAAGGTGAGGAATGGCAGGTGGATATCCCAAGCACTCCATGAATATCTGTGATGTCAAAAGAAACTGATGAAGAATTCTTCATATTGGAAGGACCTCTGCAGTGAATTTATGGAAGGACATGGGTAGGGATCATTTGGGCAGATATGAATGGATTGCAATTTACATCAGTGGAAGGAACATTTAAATCAATGAGATAAAAGATGCAGTTGATAATTAGAATACAGTACTCCCCCCTTATCTATGGGGTCTATGTTCCAAGTGCTCCAGGGGACATTTGAAGCCACAGATCTTATCAAACTATGAGGACAGTTCTCCCTTTAACTTTTTTTTTTAAACCCTTAACTTCTGTGTATTCCTTGGTGGAAGAGTGGTAAGGGTAGGCCATGGGGGTCAAGTGACTTGCCCAGGGTCACACAGCTAGGAAGTGTCTGAGGCTGGATTTGAACCTAGGACCTCCCATCTCTAGGCCTGACTCTCAATCCACTGAGCTACCCAGCTGTCCCATCCCTTTAACTTTTAATACCTATGCTAACTTTACTATATTGTGCTGTGCTCTCTCTCTCTTTCCACTTTTGTCCTTTGGCTCAATAGTCTAACCTCCACCACCCCAGGGGGAAAAATCCTCCTAGTGAAAGCAGAACTGACCATGAAGAGACTACTACTGGGAGCGCAAAGAGAAGAGACCTATATTCACTCTGCCCACCTGCCACCCATCTGCATGTCTGTATTTCATCTGGCCATGTTAGGGTACTCTCTGTCCTCATATTCTTATGTTCCTGAATCATGTGCTAGCCCCCTCCTTTTTCAGGTAGCAGAGCTCTGCCTTTCTTCCTTTCCCTGGAATTCTCAGTTGACCCTGGAAACTAAAACTGTGGATGAGGAGGAGGGACCTACTGTATATAGTTTCACTGTCTTCTTTTCCATCTTGGCTTTTTAGTCAGTCCCATTGTTTAACTTCCACTTTTGAATCCCTTTTGTCTTTAATACCCCACCATTCTTCAACACTGGATTATGTCCACTATTCTGGTTTTCTATTGCTACTCTTGAGCTTTTGAATGACGAAGTAGGAAATAAACAAATTCCTTGCGAATTATGTATCCCCTCTCATTAGTTCAAATGAAATAAATAAAAATAGTTCAAAAATAAATATCTAGAGAGGTGACAGTTTAATCATTAAAAGGCAATAAAGGTACATAATTTAGAGAGAAGAAAGTATTTCCATATTTTCATAGTCAGTGGTGTTTGTTACAATCTTAACCTTAACCTAATCAACTTTTATTGTTGGGAGAAGGGGTGAAAGGTCCAGGTAAACTTCAAATCAAGGGTTTTTAGGCTCAAGCTTAGATGAGCTGAATTAATTTGATTATTAGATATATATTTAGAAGCTAGTGAAATTATAGAAAGGAACCTTTGAAAGCTCCTGGAGCAACTTTATTCAATCTTGCTTTATGTTTTTGTTTTTTTTTTTTTTTAAATGTTCAGGATGCTACTCAGAACTTTTAGACTGACATCAGTTTGTCTTTTTAGTACCCTCTAGTGGCAAGATAATATAGTTAACATAACTAAGGTTCAGCCTTGCTGTTTTCTCCAATAAAATGACTAGTTCTACAATGTGACCTGGTGACATACTAAAATAAATTCATATGGAAATTTTAACAGTGGACTGGATTTGTCATTTTGGTTCTGTAATATTGATTTTTTGGGTGAGAGGATCAGAATTATGGTTAGCATAATCCCTCTGTATATCTAATTGTTATAATTTTTTTTGCCTTTTGCTATAAACTCAGTATTATATTCCTTTCATTACTTTAAATTTTTCTATGTGGGAATGTTCCTATTTGTTCTTTTCCCTTCACCTTTGATCCTTTCCTTGTGTCTGTTATCCATTTCCCTTTGTGATTTTGTTTATTAGTTCTACTTTTTCTCCTGCTTTCATCTAGTTATATTCTCTCCCTCTTCCCTTTGTTCTTCTCAGTCAAGTAAATTTCCCCTTCTCTGCTACTTCAGCTAGTTCTGTTCATTTGTTTTAAAATTTTAATTCTTGCAACACTTACCAAAAAGATTCTCTACTCATCATCTCTGTCTTTCTACATCAGACCTTCATTTTGTGCTTTAAGACCTCTGTAGTTTATTTTGTCTATTTTTTTCTTGCATTCCTTTTGCAATCAAAGCTTCCAGAGTATTTATTTTAGGCTCTTTCCTCCACTCTCTTGTAGGATTTTCCCCATAGTTTTCCCATTTCCATTTTTCTTCACTCCCAGAACAATGCTAGTTTTTGCAGGTGTCAGAAAAGACTGTCTTTGTGATAGGGCTCCTTCTTTTGCAGTGTCCTTGATTATGCAGCCTACTCTTGATTTATACCCTCTCCTAGTTTACCCTGCTCCCCCATTTTTCCTCCCTGTGTACATGGTTTCCCATTCCCTGGGGAGAGGGTTTCTGAGTATTCTCACCCTGTATCCCTCATGTTCCCCTTCCTGGTCAGTAGACTTTTCAAGAACAAGTTTCCCAAGTTCCCAACCCAGTGTAAAATGATCCTTCCTCTTCATAGGAAGTCTCTCTTTACCTTTAGAAGCATTCAGGAGTAGAATCCCCTGTTACCACCAAAGAAAGACCTCTTTCCTCTTCTTTTCAATCTTTCCCCCCCTTTCCTCATAGTCTTCCCATAGACTCTTCTCTTTCTGTGGCCACAAAAGTCACTTTTCCCCTTAATTTTAGCCTAGCATATATGTAGCCCGACACAAAAAACAGAATGACATGGATTCACCAACAGTTGTGGTGTCAGTCGGTTCTGTCTGCAACATCCTGTTTTCCTCTTTCAAACTTCTAAATTTCCACTGCTCCTGGTCTCCTTGAATGCATCTAAGGAGTCTCTTTCTAGGCTTTCTATTGTCACTCTGCTGCTATTGCTGCCCTTGAATGCTGCATTTATTCACTACTTCTGATGTTTGAGAATCATATCATTTCTTCAAGCCTCCTTTTCTTTCAAAAAATATTTTAAACCCTTCTCTGTTACTGAATGGCCGTCTTTTTTTATGGATGACTAAACTCAGTGAAGAGTTGAACCTGGGTGATTGGATGTACTCTTGACAGGAAATTAGAATGGACAAGTGAGGTTAAGAGGGGTGTGTGTGTGTGTGTGTGTGTGTGTGTGTGTGTGTGTGTGTGTGTGTGTATCCTTTTCTCTCAACTGTGCTAAAATATATAACTTGTAGGTAAAGATTATTCCTATCAGATTTTAAATCAAGACTGAAATAAATCTTTGAGTATAAAGTTTTAGCTTTTTATTTTAAAGAGTATTTGTAACACAAGTTAGTGATTATGTGTATTTAGGTTATTTTTAGTGTTATGTCAGTGTCATACATTGGTTTTATTGATGATTAAAATAGCTACTAGCAGCTAACATTAAGCTAGAAGGCTCTTGTACAGATGTATGATGAGAGAAAGTAGGAGTAATGCTTTATTCAGTGGTATAAATAGTATAGTCACATATGGTTACTTAAAAATTCAGATGGTGATTCAATAAACACCAGATTCCTTTTACAGTTCATTTTAAAAATGGTTAATAAAAATTTTACTATACAGATTTTATATATTTGTATCATTTAAATAGTACTTTTAAGAAAAGAGTGAATATGAAGGTAAATAGGGGTGAGGAATACAGGAGGTCATCAGTAATACAGTAGAAGAAAAGTATGAGTTTATAAATCCAATTAAGAAATATGTAGAGGCTAGCTTTTTTTGTAAGTCATTTGTTGTAATACTCTATTCATGTTTTTGTACTTTATATCCAAATATTTTAATCACTGCTAATTATAATTTGTAATGAAATTTAAGATTTATATTTGGAAGTCACCTTACAGATCAATTAAGTCATAGGATCTTTGATTTAGATGGAGGGAGAATAGAAGGAAATAAGTACTAGGTGAAAAGCACTGTGCTTAGCACTTTGACAAATATTATCTCATTTAATCCTCACAACAACCCTGCAAAGTTGGGCACTATTATTATCCTCACTTTACAATTGAGGAAACAATGGCAAATAGAGCTTAAGAAACTTGACAATGTTCACAAAGATAGTGAGTGTGAGGCCTCATTTGAACTCAGATCTTAAAGACTCTAGGCCCAGCAAGGACCTTAGCAGTCATCTAATCCAAACCTTTCATTTTATATTTGAGAGAACTGAGACACGGGAAGCTTATGGTTTTCCCTGGATCCAGATCCAAGTTATTCATTATACTTTATGTGTTTCTAAATAAAATCGTCTCTAGGGGCAGCTGAGTGGCTCAGTGGATTAAGAGCCAGGCCTAGAGACTGGAGGTCCTAGGTTCAAGTCCGGCCTCGGACACTTCCAGCTGTGTGACCTTGGGCAAGTCACTTGACCCCTACTGCCCACCCTTACCACTCCTGGGCCAAGGACGGTCCCTAGCCCAGATGAAAAAGGAGGAGGGTTGGGCGTGGGGCTAGCAACCCCACCCTGTAAAAACTACATCTGCTAAAGAAACTGCAACCTAAAGTAGGGGCAGCTGGGCTAGCTCAGTGGATTGAGAGCCAGGCCTAGAGACGAAAGGTCCTAGGTTCAAGTCCGGGCTCAGACACTTCCCAGCTGGGTGACCCTGAGTGACTGTGTGTCCCATTGCGTACTGGTTGTGGCCCTATGCTCCTAGAATGGAGTCCCAGGATAAAAAAAATAAATAAATAAAATAAAATCATGAACTTAATTTTCAACTTATTTCAAGTAATTTATATGTCTTCATATTCTTTTCTCCCATGCAAACCCTATAGTGTTACACTCGTCATTTGAGAGTTTAAAACATCTATTTCTTCACAATAGACATCAATATAACATAAAGTCGACTTAATTCAGAATTTTTAATCTGATAGTGGGCTGAAGTTTTTTTTTGTAACCTATGTTAAGTGAGTTTGCTAAGAAATTTTTTAACACAAACATTATTGTGTTGTACTATACTTAGCAAAATATTTCCTGTATAATTTCTATATAAACTATTGCTGTTTTAATTACAAATAGAGCACAGGTCCTGGAGTCAGGAAGATCTGAGTTCAAATTTGACTTCAGAGCCTTACTAGCTCTGTTTCCCTTAGCAAGTCACTTAACCTCTTTTTGCCTCAGTTTCTTCAACTATAAAATGTAATGTAAAATAGTATTTATCTTTTAGAGTTGTTATGAGAATCAAAACTGATAACATTTTAAAAGTGCTTTGCAAACCTTAAAGCATGATATAAGTGCTAATTATTATTTACTAAATATTATTATTTAGTAATAATATACAAATAATAATTAATGTGCATCATTGTTATCATTACTCGTTATTGTATCTTTAAAACTAAAACTTGATGTCTTTTAAAATACTACATAACTTTAAAGAGGCAATGATTGAAGCTTCTCTTTTCAAGGTTATCATTGGCTTTTCTGGCCATTTTGTAACATTTGACATCTTTCTAGATATAATCTCCTTGGATATTTGTGACATTTTTCTTTTCTTTTCTTCTCACTTAGCAAGACCAATCTTTTCTAGTCTCCATTTTAAGGATTATCATCCATGTCCTGCAGTAATACATGAGTGTATTCCATGATTTTGTCCTGGACCTCTATTCTTCTTTTTTTAATATACTCTCTCTTGTTGATCTCCTCATTTCTCATGAATTCAATTATCATCTCCTTACAAATGATTTATAAATCTACATGTCCATGCTGTAGGTTTTCTTTAGCTTTGATACCAGCTCTCCAACTATCCTACTAGATATTACTTAGATTTCCATGAGCACTGCAAATTCAGCATATCTGCTGAGCTGTTGCCCCCTTTTTTTCTTTTAAAAGAAGATTCAGTGACAATTTATTGCCTTTAATGAGCTACTTAAACAGAAAATTGCAGAGTTCCTCTTTGACAGATGCAAGGAGGTGATATGGTAAAACAGACAACACCTTGGCTAGGTACTCATGATATGAAGGTACTGTAGTCTTGACTCTTCCAGTCACTAAGGATATATGCTATTGGGTCAACTATTTTCCCATTCATTGACCTCAGTTTATGCATCTGTAGAATGAGGGCAGGGAGGTTCTCTGACAATGATTTCTCAAGTACTGCTTCAAATATTCTATTAACATGCTTCTGTTTCCTTATTCCTTTAGCATCCTGTCACCTGATTCACTATTCAGGATCTCAGTATTTTTTTCTCACATTTGGCCATGAGTAAAAATCTTTTCTTTTGGGTGTAACTAAGTCTTAATGAATCTTAAGACTTAGAACCAATTAAAGCATGGCCTTGTGTATCAGCTTAGTCTAGAACAAAGACTCCATTGAGCTCTCTGCACTAGGGTGATTTTAAAAGAAGAGACTTTGTTAGTTTAATTGAAAGAGTAACTTGATCCAGGAAGATGGAGGATTACAACTAGCTTCTTGGGTCTGCTACCAGCATCTTGGGTATACTCTTGAGGTGCCCCAGACAGGATTAATTTAAAGTGAAAGGAGAAAACTTGGAGCTGTACCCACAAATATTTAGTTGATCATCCATAAAGGAAAGAGCCAAGTAGCCATAGGATATATTTTGTCAAAGTTATGGCATACATTTGGATGGAAAATCTACAGAACTTTTTCTATGTGTGTGTGTGAGAGAGAGAGAGAGAGAGAGAGAGAGAGAGAGAGAGAGAGAGAGAGAGAGAGAGTGTAAGTCTAAATCTGAGATATATAGTATAGGCAGACAACTAATTGAGTTAGGAGTAGTAAAGGAGAAGAAAAGAGGGCTAAATTGCCTTCAGAATATGGCAAGACTCCTTACAAGGCTCACTGTGGAAAGAAAGACCCATTTTTTGTAATGTCGTCATTATATTTGTATATATGTGTATATTTGTTTAGCAGTGACTCATAGAATATAAGTCTCTAAAAAATAAAAGTATCACACAGAGGGCAATAAAGAAGCATATGTTGGGTGTGAGCAGACTGCAACATATAACCAGTGCAGATCTTAGAAGAAAAGAAGTAAAAGATCTCATCAGTATGTATGATAGGAAGAACAGATGAGCTAGCTGATCATGTGATAAGGGCAGTGGCTGACAGATGGATTCCCAGGTGCTCGACTGGCACCCCATAATGAAAAATAAAAACTGAAGAAGACCTGGGCAAGTCACAGGATTACACAGTCCTGTTAAGATTTGATCATTGCAGAGAGATCCCAAATTGATAAACTGTAATATCCCTGGTGCCTGGCATAATGATAGGCCTTTAATACTTGTTAATTGACTGCTAGTTGATTGCTAACTTCTTTTGCATCTCTTTCTTTCTCACAGTACAACAGTACTAATTTAGGTGATTTCTCACCTTTTTCCTGGACTATTGTAGTGGTTGCCTACCTTTTTACTAGCTAATGCTAATATCTGAGAGATAAGACACCTTTTCCTGTCATTTTAGTCTCAGTCCAGCTGGGCAAAAAACAAGACTCTTGGCAGTCAGCCCCTCCCCTCTCCAATCTGTCCTCCAAAAAGGTCCAAATGGATATTCCTAAAGTACAAATTTGACCATGTCACTTCCCTGTTCAAGAAACTTCACTGGTTTCTCTAGGATAAAGTATAAAGTTCTCTGGCATTTACAGACAGTCTGACACAATCTCTCTTTCTAGATTGATTATTCATTGCCCCCCTCCAAGTTTACTAGCCTAGAGAGTTTGAACAAAGAACTGTAAAATAGAACTTCTTAATCCTAATTATATTTACATTCCCAGTTTTAATGTATATTAGACAATTCATTGTCTTTTTATTCTTTTCATTAAATTAAGATAAGTTACTCCAGCATTTATTTTATAATTAGTGTTTAAAACACTCTAGCATTTATAAAAATTCTTAAAGAATATGTATGTTTGGGTTCTTAACATGGGTTATGTGGATTTGGTATTTTTAAAATGATAACTATTAAATTATAATTAATTTCCTTTGTAATCTTTTGTATTTGTATATATATATACATACATTCTGAAAAAAGTCCATAGACTTTACCAGTTTTCCAAATATGGTCTATGACTTGCAAAAAAGAAAAAAAGATTTAAAACTCCTAATATGTCTTTTGTTTATTTACTTCTGTCTCGGTTTTATATAAATATAGAGAAAATGACACCATCTCTTTATGGTTTATTATTGAACAGATGAGGAAAACTAGGTACCCATAAAATTTAAGTTCATGAATTCAAATAATTAAATTATGAGACATGCTACAGTGTAGTTTTAAGGAATTGTTTTTTGCCCAGCTGGCCTGAGACTAAAATGACAGGAAAAGGTATCTTATCTCTCAGATATTAGCATTAGCTAGTAAAAAGATTTTTCATGCTTCTGAAAATTGCTGCAAATTATTTGATTTATATGATGTAGAGGAAATCATTCTTAACACACTGACAAAGATGTAACTTTAATGTTTATTTCCTGTTTGATAAAAGATCATAGAAATTGTAATGCTATCTTCCTTTTTTTTATTTTTACAAAAATGCTTTGTTCTTACTTTTTTGTTTTTGAACCCTTATCTTCCATTTTGGAATCAATACTGTGTATTGGTTCCAGGGCAGAAAAGCTGCAAGGGCTGGGCAATGGGGTTAAGTGACTTGCCCAGGATCACACAATGAGGAAGTGTCTGAGGTCAGATTTAAACCTAGGACCTCCATCTCTAGCCTGGCTCTCAATACAGTGAGCTAACTAGCTGTTCCCTTTGCTCTGACTCTTGGCCTTTGTATATTTATTATTTCCCTAAATTGTCAGCATCTGCATTATAAATGAGGAAAGGTGAATAGTTTTAAGCTTCTCCTCATGGTCACAAATTGGATTAATGGCAGAATAAGGGATATAACTTTAATAACTTAACTCTGGCTACCCACCCCCAACTAGGCAGTTATAATTTTAAGGTCATAATATAACATATATACTATTTAATTGAGTCCTCAGATAATTGGTTCAGACTGAATACTTTCTACTAAAAATTGATATTGATCAAATTGCATAACAAAGCCTCACAGATAGGTTTTCATTAAATAACTATTGAATTAAATTGCTAATTTGCATTCTAATTCATATGCAGCAATACTTTATTAATTTGAATTTACCTGAGATTGTAAAGATTGTATTAGTAAATGTTGTTTCACAATAGATTAAGATTAATACTCTCATGCAAATTAAAACAACTCTGAAGTACTATCTCACACATATCAAAATGGCTAACATGACAGAAAAGAAAATTGACAAATATTGGAGTGGATGGGGAAAAACTGGAACCTTAATATGCTGTCAGTGGAGTTGCAATATGTTTCAACCATTCTGGAAAGCAATTTGGAATTATGTACAAAGGATTATAAAACTAAGCATACCCTTTGACCCATCAATACCATTACTAGGTCTGTATCCCAAAAAAGAGCAAAAAAGGGAAAAGGACTTATTCATACAAAAAAATATTTATTACAGCTCTTTTCATGTTAGCAAAGAATTGGAAATTGAGGGGTTGTCAATTGGTTAATGGCCTAGGATGTTGTGGTATGTGATTGTAATAGAAAACTATTGTGTTATAAGAAATTATAAGAAACAGCATGTTTTTTGAAAAACCTGGAAAGGCTTACGTGAAACTGATACAAAATGAAATGAGAAGAACCAGAAAATCATTGTACATTATAACAAATTTTTTGTATGAACAACTCTGAATGACTTAGTTATTCTTAGCAATATAGTATCCAAGACTATCCCACAGACTCATGATGAAAAATGTCATCTACCCTCAAAGAATCAATTGATAAGAGACTGAATACAGATTGAAACATACCAGTTTTAATTTTCTTTCTTTTTCTTTTTTTATTTGAGATTTCTTCCATAAAATGACTAATATCGAAAAATGTTTTATATGACTACATATGTAAAATCTACATCATATTGATTACCTTCTTAGGAGAGGGGAGGGCAGGAAGGAAAGAAAGGAGGGTCAGAATAAGGGAGAGGATTTTAAAGTTAAAAAAATGAATGCTAAATATTGTTTTTACATGTGATGGAGGAAAAATAAAATATTTGAAAAATACTCTTTTATTTTCAACTGAGTACAAATAGTATAGTATAAAGTAATTAATTAATAATATAATGTTCAAAGAAAACTTTTTTTGGGGGTAGAGCAAAGTTGACAGTAATAAGAAGCAATGCAGTAAGGTTTTTTTTTCCATGAGCTCTCCTTAACATCTAGAAAATGTACCAGACTGAACCCTAATGGGGAAATCTGGAGAAATGAGGAAAATCTAGAAAAAGTCACAGTAAGTTCTTTGTCTAGCCTAGCTTGGCATAGAGACACAGAAAGGGAGGGTTTTGGACAGGGAAGACTGGGTTGGGCCAAGGTGTAGAAAGCTTGGAATCTGCTATTCCAGAAGGAAGAAGATATGGGTTTATGGATAAGAATAATTTGCTCAGCAAAATTGAGTAGACTATTACAGAGGAAAAAAATAGATCTTTAATGAAATAGAGAACTTCATAGCATTCTTGTTGGAAAGACTACAGTTGCTGGGAAGCAATGAAGTAAAAACAAGAGTAAGGAAAAACATAAAAAATAAGCATAAATGAACAATAGTAAAGAACTGAACAGGGATAAACTGCTTACATTAAAATATTAAGATATGGTAATCTGTCCTTTCTGAACCCTAATATCATCAGTGATATTAGAGGGAGTCCAGTCAGAGAAAACCCAGAAGTGTTTCTACTATGTCTTGATGAACTTAAGAAGAGAATGGAAAGAGAAAGAGGAATACACTGGAGTATAGGGAAATAAAGAAAAGATTAAGGGAAATTATCTCATATAATCAGGATATACAAGTGGATATCTCTATTAATAAGGAGAGAGTGGAGAAGGGAATGGCTGACACTTGAATTGTACTTTCATCTGAATTAGCTAAAAGGAAGGAAGAACACATTCCACAGACTTGGGTACAGAAATTCATTTCACTTAACTGGGAAATAGGGAAAGGAAAGAAAGGGTGAGGAAAAATTAGCAGGAGAGAAGTTAGATTAAGGGAGGATTAAGGTACATTAAAGATGTAAGCAAAATAAATTCTAAGGCTTAAAAATATTTATAGCTCTTTTTGAGATGACAAAGAATAAGTAAAGTTTCCCATAAATTAGGGAATGGATGAATAAGTTATGGCTTATAAATATAATGGAATACTATCATTCTCAGTTCTTATCAGGGTAATAGCCAGTCAAGATTCCAAAGGACATACTGCTTGACAGATATTTTTTAGTATATGACCAATGTGGAGATTTGTTTTGGTTGACTATACAGGATAATGCATTTTGTTTTTCTTATATTTGAATGGGAGCAAGATGTTTGAAGTGGGAAGGTAAGGAGACAGATTTTGATTTATTAAAAGAAAATGTGGAAACAAAAGGAAGCATGGGGAGTCTGTTTAACACAGTTACCAATCATGAGAACTCATGATGAAACATGCTGCCCACCTCCTGATAATGCAGCTTGAAATAAATGTTTTTTAGACATGGCCAATGAGAAATTTTCTTTTGCTTGACTATACATGCTTGTAACAGGGATTTTATTTTTTTTTTCAATTCATGGGATCAGAGGGAGATGAGAGGGGGAGAGGGATGATCTTTGAAAATAAAATAAAAACAAAAAAGAAAGATAGAATTGCTATGACCTTGAAAATTTCCTTGTACAGATTTTATTAGAAGAATGCAAAACATACTTTACATTTCAAAATAGGAATTTATTCAAAATTGAAAATACAAACAGCAGTACTGCCTCTACTACTTAACTGCCTTGTGGCCTTTGTTGTTGTTCAGTGGTATCTCACTATTTAGGATTTTCTTGGCAAAGATAGTAGAGCTGTTTACTATTCCTTCTCTAGATCATTTTATGAAGAAACTAAAGCGAACAGGTTTGGTGACTTGCCCAGAGTCACATAGTTAGTAAGTGTCTGAGACCAAATTTGGACTCAGGAAGATGAGTATTCCTGACTCCAGACCTAGTGCTCTATCCTATCCATTGTGCCACGAGCTGCCCTTTATACAACCCAATATAGTGGTAATTCGTTTTATGGAGATTCAACACACATGGATTCAGTTATTCTGGATTGGCAATTGAAAAAAATGAAGGCAGAAAAATACATAAAATAAAAATTAATCATGCTCTAAGTCTGCACCATATTCCTAAGCTGCATAGTCTCCCAGCAGTTCCCCCAGCAGTTCCCCCAGTCAGACTCACTGTCACTTTAAGAAGCATTTGTGTGAACCCTTACATTATTTTGCACCAACTTTTAGCTCCCTCATTAATTTTTGCCTTGAGTGCTTCCTTGTAACAAACCATGTCTATGTCAGAGTAGTGCTTCTTTTCATTTCATTAATGTTATTTAATTATTAATAATGGCCCTGAAGTACAAAAGTAGTGATGCTACTAATCAGTAATTCTGATCAGCCTAAAAAAAGTTGCAAAGTACCTAATTATGTTTGTTTAAGAAATGCTTATTAAATAATGCCTTTTGCTATTATGTGTGATTTTTCAACTTGTGCAAAGGGTCTTGGAATATATTGGTGATATAAAATGAGGTCCTACTATATTCTCTTATTTCCTACCATGAAACAAAAATTAAAAAATTAAAAAATACAAACATTCATTTATGAGAGTGGATAAGGATGGTGTAGGTGGGAGGGAAGGTATAAGGGAGATCTAATCTATTACACTTCAAAGCAATTCTTCCACCAGGAGTTCTGAAATTGAAATTCCCAATTCCCTCGAATTCTTCTGGTTCTTTTAATCCCTTGATGTTTTTTTTTTTCTGTTTTGGCTAGATCAATCATTCTCTTGTTCTACCCATACTTTATCATGAAAAAATGTGGAAATATGAGATAACTAATTTAATTACTTTGTTTTTCCTTGATAATTTTACTTAATTACCTTTCTTATACTTTAGGGTATTTGCAAGTTAAGAATTAGTCAAGTACCTTTTTTGTTGAATATTCATCTTTTTAAATTGATTATTAGGCAATTTTATAAGATATTTGATTTGAAGTTACACCTTGAGATCTACTGACTCATTCAATCCAGTCTGATTTCCTGTAGCTACAGAATAATCCTCTGTTACTTGATTTGCCTTTCTTTCATATTCACATGTTTTCATTTTGATTACTTTCAAAATTTATTGTTTGTCAGTACAATTGATAAATTTAACTACTTTGTATCTTAGAATGTTTCTTGCAGAGATGTGGTTTTTTGGTAATAATTTATGAATTCTCTTAATCCCTGCCTTATTGTCTATTTTCAGAAATTTTAGAGTTTCCTGCTTTTATTTCCTGTTTGATTAAAGAATGATTTTAAAATATGAAAATGATTATTTAACAAAAATATTTTTAATATTTAAAACATAGAAACATGCTATCTATTCATAATTACCAATCAGTGTCCAAATGTATATATATTATATTGCTTAATAGATCTTCATATGTTTTTCTTAGACAAAATTGAAGAAGCACAGAAAGAACTTAACGAGGCAGAAGATTCACAAAAAGGTGAGTCTACTTTGGGTGAGCACAAATCACTTGTTCACATAGTATGGCTCCTTTACCTAGTTTTTTAAAATAGTTTGTTCCTAAAACTGAAAATGGTCATCTCTTAAAATCACTAAAATTCAGGTTTATGTTTCCAAATTTTTTTAAATTCACACATACATTTTAATTTTTAACCAGGGAAAACAATTGATGAACAAGTTTTTAAAAAGCAATACTACTTTATGTTAATTGAATATTAAAAATGGAAAGAACCTTAAAGACTGTTTAGTCAAGCTCCTCCTGAAAGTTATAGATAAATGAGTCCCAAAGGACTGAAATGAGTCACCCAGATTCATGCAGCTAGTTAACAGAAAGCCCAAATTTGGTTTAATACATATGCTTCCAAATTTTGGAAGGCAGCACAGGTTTGAAAATATTGCCTTCTATTCTCCAGCCAAACACCAACTTAGAAATTCTAAAAATTAATAAATTTAAGTTGGTTCTATGAAAAATATAAACAATAAATAAACCATTTGTTAATATGATAAAAAAAGAAATAAGAAAACCTTATCACTAGCATTAAAGATAAAAATGGTGAATATACCACCAAACAAAAGTAAAATTAAAGTAATTATTAGGAGTTATTTTGCTCATTTACTTGAAAAAATTTAACAATGCATGTGAAATGGAAAAATACTTACAAAACTGCCTGGACTATCAGAGATAAAAATAGAATATCTAAATAACTTTATTTCAGAAAAAAGAAATTGAACAGGCCATAAAAGAACTTTCTAAGAAAAAAAAATCAGAACCAGATGGATTTATAAGTGAATTCTACCAAACATTCAAAGATCAACCAATTATAGTATTAAATTATTTGAAATAACAGTTAAAAAAGCTTTACTGAACTTCTTTTGCAAAACAAAACCAGATATAAACCAGGAAGAACAAAAACAAAGAAAGAAAAATGTAGACCAGTTTTCATTAATGAATGTGGATGCAAAAAATCCTAAATAAAACACTAGTTAGGAGATGACAGTATATCACAAAGATTATACATTGATTGTTACCAAACAGAGTTTATACTAGCAATGCAGGGATATTTTAATATAAGGAAAACTATCAACATAATTTATTATATTAATATCCAAATTAATAAAAAAATATAACTATATCGATAGATGCAAAAAAAGCCTTTGACAAAATACAACATATTTTAACTTTTCTGTTAAAAAATATTGGAAAGAATAGGTACAAATGGATTTTTTCTTAAAATGATACAAATCACCTATTAAAACCACCAGCAAGTGTTATTTGTAATGGAAATAAGCTATAAGCTTTCCCATTAAGATCAGGACTGAAATAAGGATGCCCATTATCATCAATGTTATTTAACATAATGCTAGAAATTAGCAATATGAGAAGGAAAATAAATTGAAGGAATCAGAATAAGCAAAGAGTTAATAAAACTCTCTCTTTGCAGATAACATGATGGTATATGTGGAAAATCCTAGAGATTCAATTAACTAGTTAGTGGAAGCTATCAGTAATTTTAGCAAAGTAGCAAGATTTAAAATAAATTCACATAAATCATCAGCATTTTTATATATTACTAACAAAAACCTACAAGAAGAGATAGAGATACTCCATTTAAAATAACCACATATAGAATAAAATATCTGGATGTATACTTGCCAAAACAAATCTAGGAACCACGTAAACATGATTATAAAACATTCTTCACATAAATAAAGTCGGATTTAAATAATTGGAGAAACATTAATTCTTCACAGATGGGCAGAGCCAATATAATTAAAATGACAATCCAACCTAATTGAATTACATTGAATTACCATTCAATGCCATTCTAATTAAGTCAGCAAAAAATTATTTTGAGCAAGAAAAAATAATAACAATTCATTTGGATGAACAAAAGATAAAGAATATCAAAATAATGAATGAAAAAATATGTAAACAGAGGGCTGTATTATAAAGCAGTATCAAAACTATCTAGTACTGGTAAAGAAACAGAAAGGTAGATCAGTGGAACAGAACAGACATACAACAAACAGTAGTAAAAGATCATAGTAACCATACATTTGACAAAAACATAGATTCATGTTTTGGGGATGAGAAATCACTATTTGGTAAAAATTGTTGGGACAGCTGATAACTAATTTGGCAGAAAATAAGTATAGACCAATTTTTTACACTAGGATAAAATCAAAATATATACATGATCTAAGTGTTAAAGGAGTTAGCTTAATTTAGAGGAACAAGGAATATGTTACCTCTCAGATTTATGGATAGGAATTTATAAGTCAACAAATGATGGAAAGCATTGTGATATATAAAATGAATAATTTTGAGTACATTAAATTGAAGCGTTTTTGTACAAATGTAAAATTAGAAGGGAAGCAGAATGTTGGGAAAAATTTTATGGACAACCTCTTGGATAGTGGTCTCATCAAAAATATATAGAGAACTTTGTCAAATATATAAGAACATAAGCCATCCTCAATTGATAAATGGGCAAAATATAGGAACAATTTTTAGATGAAGTAGTCAAAGCTATATATAGATATATAAAAAATGCGCTAAATTACTACTAATTAGAGAAATGCAAACTAAAATGAGGTGTCATCTCACACTTATCAGATTGGCTAAAATGACAAGAGCAAAATTACAAATGTTGGAGGGGATGTGGAAAAATGTACATTGTTGGTGGAGCTATGAACTGATCCAACCATTTTGGAGAGCAATTTGGAATTATACTGAGAGAGTTATAACATTGTGTATACCTGCTAGGTCTGTTTGCCAAAGTGATCAGGGAAAAGGGGAAAAGGTGTTCCAAAATATTTGTAGCAGCTCTCTCTGTGTTAGCAAAGAAGTGGAAATTGAGAGGATGCCCATCAACTGGGGAATGGCTGACAGATTATGGCATATGATTGTAATGGAATACTATTGCACATAAGAAATGATGAGCAGGCTAATTAAAAAAAACACACAACTTGAATAGGACTTGGGAGGAAAGAAGAGCAGTTTGTAAATGATCACTTCTTTTTGGTAAACCACAAAAACCACACTGGGTGGTATATTCCTTTTTGGACTTGCTAGTGATTCCTACGCTTTTCCTCAAATCTTAGATAACCCATTTCAATGTTTTTATAATGTTTTTGCTACACAGTGTCTATTCCTAAAATAAAAAACCTCTTGATATTAAAAAAAAAGTATTGTCATCTAATTAAAAAAAATTGAAGCCAGCTCCTATTTAATGGTAACAGAGCAATTTGGAAAATACCCAACAATCAGAACTGATGCTGATCCTTGAGGGCAAGAGCTGAATTTCATTTGGTTTTGCACCCCTAGTGCTTGCACATAGAAAGTCCTTGATGAATGCTTTTTATTGGCATTATATTATGAGAAACACATCTCTGATATCTTATTTTCAGTATTTGACTATGTGACAGGCTTATTGTTTGTTTTTTTGGTCAGACATTTCTCTGATGAGATCTTTTATCCTGCTTATCCTTGCATAACTATCACAGTTGACTCATGCCTAACATGGACCTTTCTTTTGCTGGATGGGTATTCTTTGGTTTGAGTCTTTGACTACTACGGTGCTCTAACATCACTTAAAATACTGGTGATAAATAGATAATTTGTTTCAGGGAGAAGTTTGAGGCTATTAAAAGGGGTGCATTTTTCTTAGTTGCGATTTAGACTGTTTTCCTTCTGTTCAACTCTGGGCCTGGTTCATTGTCTATCTGCAATATTTATGGCACGTATGTGTATTGATACATTGATGGACTATACAAGCCTCTACTTAACATATCATAATTTGGATAATCAGTGTTCTTCATCTTTTTATTTTTCCCTGCATTAGTAATTAGGCCAAACTTTTAAATGATTTTGGAGATTTTACATTTTCCTAACTTTAATGCAATAAAATGGTTTTTGTCCTTTGTACTCAAAGAGGACCAAAATGGTGTCACTGTTGAGATCAATATACAGTGTATCTGACTGTGGCTGCTCAGACCAATGTGAGTTCTGAATGCTGTATCACAGATTGGGCACAAATAACCTGTATGAACTTTTGGTGGAAATGATTCTAAATTTGTTCATCTTATATCTCTTTTGAGCTTTTGCAATCTTTACAATAATGTACTCTAAAAGCTAAGGCACATGGAGGACTTTTTCATCTTAGAGAATTTTTCTTGCATTTGGACTCTGTGTTATATGTTCTATATTATGGCAGCAAAAACGTTTTGTTTCATGCTTTATTTAATTTAAATAGCTAGAGAACTAATAAACAAGCTAGTATTTCTCTTGGAATCTATCAAAGAATCTTATATAATCTTAATACATGTATGGGACACAGTCTTGGAGAAGAGCCTTAAAGATTGCATTTTGCTCTACTGAAACAAATTATTTTTTATAGACAACAGTTATAATGGGATTTTTGTATTATTTTGAAATGTTAGTCATTTGTATGACTATAAATGATCTCTTACCAAGCATTGCTTGTCTATTCCATTCTTTTGTTCCCAACAAAGATTCCTGTATGTTGATCATTTTCATAAAGGTTTTGTAGAGATGAAAAACTGCCAAAATATATTATATTGCCACCTTAGGTGAACACATGTTATACTACTTTTAAAGGATCTCTTTCTTCTGTTCTTCCTTCTTGTCAGTTTCCTACATTTGTTTAGCAGAACTTGGCAAGTTGCATCGATTATAGATTTTATTTTATAATTTATATGCATCTCCTATAGGGAACTGTTTGTTTTTACTTTTTCTCTGAACTAATTTTAGTTTATTTTACCTTGCTACTTAACAAATACCAAATGAAGAACATTTTCACATGTAAAGTGAAACAAAAAAAAAAAGATTGATTGCATTTAAAACAGAGAACTTCTGTTCATAAATATTTTACTTTTCAAAAAGTGCACGATAAATTCAACTTGTTGCTTACAAAGCTATTTTTTATCTGTTCATTTATTCTTTTATCTTTATTCCTTTTCAACTTCTCTTCTTTACATTTTCCTCTAAATACCTTAATGACCTTTTATTTTGGCAGTGCCATCTCTCTCACTCTCCAAATAATGCCTTCTCCCTTGAGAAAAAGAAAACCAAAAATTTTATAACACATAAATGTAGTCAAGCCAAATACATATATATTGACCATGATTGAAAATGTACTGCGAATCCATCTCTTTTGTGTTAGAAAGTTGGTAGCTTACTACACTAGTGGTCCTTGGCCATCAATCAAAGTGCCAAAATCTTTCAAAATTATTTAGTTTTGTAGTGTTTTTCCTATGACACAAATTATTCTTCTGATTCTGTCCATTTCACTTTGGATCAGATCATATAATCTTCTCAAGTTTTTCTGAAATTGTCCCTTTTATATTTCTTGCCATTTGTAGGCAATAATTGGTTCAGCTGTTTCCCAACTGAGAGGTAGTCTCTTAGTTTCTAATTCTTTCTACAAGAAAAAGAGCTACTTTAAATGTTTTCTTTGTTCTCCTAGAGGCTAAAAGCTCTTTGGTAATAACACTGTCACTTTATACAGTTTTGTGACTTTTGGCAAATAGTTCCAAATTGCTTTCTAGATGTCAGTTCCCATTTTCTTGCTGTATTTTCTATTGTCCTTTGCTTTTATAAAAGAGTGTGAATTGAAATGAGTTCTCTTTGTCATAAAAAAATATTCTTAGAACTACTAAGAACAATTTTTTTCTTTCATTGTTTAAATGAGTCAGATCCTAAGAATTTTTTACTTTTATTTTAATTTCTTTGGTGGGAGGAAACACATGATCAGGGCCAAAATAATCCAGAATAGAGGGAAGCAAAAGGTTGAGGGAAAGACTAGGGAAACTTCACCTCTTCAGGACCATGGGCCACAGGCATCATACTTGTCTATATTAGTAGGTGTAGAGGAGGCAGTATAAACAGTAATGATCTATACAACAACAAAATTTTTGCTAGGAGAATTTTCTTTGCAGTAGAATAGCTAGGAAGAGATAAAATGAATAAAGGAAATAGAGAGAGCTTTTAGAGTCTACAGCATTGAGGTCTCCAAAAATTGAGTGAAGGAAGCAGAGGACATACAGTTTGGAAGGCCAGAGAGGGAAAGATCTTTCTCTCATAGGAGCCTAGGAAGGTGGGCATCTCTTGGTCTTTGATTAGTGACTAGACTGAGAGATACACTAAACCCATGAGCATAGAATACTGGAACTATAAAAGAAAGCAATGCTCTAGATTAGATTTCAGATCTAAATTTGGGGAAGCAAATACTAGAAGGCTGGAAATATCAACAGTCTTGCCAAATAAAACCAAAACAAACAAACAAACAAAAAAAAAAAAACGCAAACAGGAACTGAAGAAAAGGTTTGTGGATCAGATGTAGTAGAAGGTAGCAGTCAGTAAGGGAGAACCAAGTAGATAAAGGCCAAATATGTGATAGGACAAATAGTAATGAGTAAACCTATAAATTTCATCTGTATTTGTTTTCTTTCACATCATTGTATAGGTCTATGTAGTATGTAGTATAGCATATATAGTTAGTCATAATATTATCTTGTTATTATTTATAATACTATTCTAATACTTTATGGCAAAATGATGTATATTATAGGAAAATTATTTCTAGATTGCAAAAACCAAATTTAATCAAAAGTGAATATCAAGAATATAGCATTAGAATATTTAAAGATAAAAATGGAAATTATATATAGATTAATAAATTATTAAGTCTTTTATAAATTTCAGGTCTCTTTTTAGGAACCTCTAATTATATATATATATTTATTTATATACACACACAAATTCATTCATTCATTCATTCATTCATTCATTTATTTGTAAAAGTACTTCATTTTCTAAAGTTCTTTTCACTTTATTACTAATTATAATAACTTTTTGGCATAAATATCAATACTTCTCTCTTTCTACCTCTTGAGGAGGAAAGAGTAATGCTACCAGTCTAGGATAGCCTCAACACCCAGGCTTAACCCAGCACCATTTGCCAAAAATGGACAGAGCTCTGTTAGTACCATTGAACCAACATCCCTGCCACCACTCCCACCTCACCCCCACCACAAGCCACTCAAGAGAACATTAGCAACAGAGGGCCAAGATTTTCCCAGTCCCAAGGCCCTCTGCCCTGCCAATAGAATAGATTGCAGCTGTAGCACCTCTCTTCCCCCCAGAAAGTATAATGACTAAACCTTACATACCTGACTTTGACCAAGCAAAAATATCCCTTGGTGACCGTGTACTTTATTTTTCATTTCTTCTTACTACTCTTATGGCTAAAATTCCTCTTTCACCTGAGATCTAATATATCACTGTCTGTATGTGTGGCTGAGGTGGAATGGGAAAGGTCATAGGAATTATGGAAACAGAAGAAATAGGAGGTTAAGGAGTTTGAAGGAATATCAACATTGGATGTTGAAGTCCCACCATATAAGGGCAGAATTTCTAAAGAGGAAAAATTTATCTTTTTATGGTCCCACTTAGAGACATCACCAGCTCCTAAAGATTTAATTAATATTTCTATGCCAACGATGCCCAGATCTATATTTCTTACCTTATTATCTCCCCTGAATTTCAGTCTAACATCATCAGTTGCCTTTCAGCCATTTCAAACTGGACATTCTGGAGATAATTTAAAATTAGCTTGTCTAAAACAGGACTCATTTTCTTTCTTCCCAAACCTACTCTTTTTTCAAACTTTCCTATTTCTGTTGAAGGTACCACCATGCTTCTAAGCTCAAAGGTTCCTAACCTCAATGTTATTCTAAGTCTTTTACCTCTCTCTCTGCATGTCCAGTCATTTATCAGCATCTTGCCATTTCTACCTCCACAAGATCTTTAGCACTTCTCTCTACTCACACAGATACTTAGACCATCTGGACTTAATCCCCACTTACCTAGATTATAGCAGTAGTCTCCTAATTGTTCTTCTGCCTCTAGTCTCTCCACCTCTGGACCTCTCTTGTGCTCATGTCAGAATGGTTTTCCTTAAGTATAGATCTGACAACATAAACTACTCTTCCCTCCTCAAACACACACACAATCAATAAATGACAGTAGCTTATTATCTTTTGTTGTTATTGTTCAGTTGTTTCTAATTTCATGATCCCATTTGGAGTTTTTATGGCAAAGACACTGGAATGGTTTGCCATTTAGTTTGCCAGCTTATTTGACAGGTGAGGGAAACTGAGGCAAGGAGGGTGAAGTGACTTGCTTAAGGTCACACAGCTAGTAAGTGTCTGAGGCTAGACTTGAACTCAGATCTTCCTGACTTCAAGCCTGGCATTCACTGTACCACCTAGCTCTGCTCCCACATTGCCTTTAGGATCAAATCTAAACTCTGTTTAGATTTTAAAGTCTATCATAATCCTAGCTAGATGATCTTTCCTGTCTTTTTGTACAGCATTCCCACTTTCACACTCCAAATCTAATCCAGCCAAATTGCCTTTTTCTCTAACAGGATACTCTGTACCTAACATCTTTGCCTTTCCTGATCTCCCTCAAACCATTTTGAATTAATTTGTATTTGTTAGCATTATATTTTTTCTGTCTTTAGTTATATATGTCCTTGTCTCCTTTGTTAGAGGGTAAATTTCTTGAGAGTAGGGATTAATTCATTCATTATCCTTAGCACACTGGAAAGTGACTTGAAAGGCACTTGAAAGGTACATTGTAGGTGTTTAATAAAGACTGGTCAAATAATTAAGAAAATATCCTTACCATCTCTAGCACTTATTGTGTGATCCTGGGAAAGTTACCTAATTTTTCTGAGTCGTAATTTAGTTATCTGTAGAATGGAGATAATACTAAATCTTCCTTATAGAGTTGTGAAAATTAAATGAGATAATATATATATTAAGTATTTTGCAAATATTAAAAATGCAACTTAAATGATTATTGCTATTGAAGACAGTTTCAGTAAGGGTAAGGGAGACTCAATCCTAAATATATAATATTAGTTCTGACAGGAAATTAAATATTTTTGTTAAGAAATTCCTGTAACAATTCTGCGTGGCAGCGTTGTAAGGCCTGTACTCCAAAGAGTATATAGTATCTTATAAGTCTTCCATTTAGAGGAAATCCAATATACTACAGGCCTTTCTTTAGTCTCTTGACATTACATGGATACTGGCAGATTTGGCCATTAATTATTCTTCATTTTCTTCACATGACTAGCTTACTTTTCCCCCCTGAAATATATCTGTGATGATATTCTTTATACTGCTTCTCCTAAAAGATTCTTCATTAGTAATTTGTTGCTGCCTACTCATACCTGCCATATGCTTCTCCACTGTTGTTTAGGTAACCTTAAACATAATTTTGCCAAAGTTTCTAATCACTTCCTTATTGCCAAATACATTTGCTTTTATTTTGAAACCTCATCCTTCATTAGTTCTCTTTGGCATTTACTTTTGTAGATTATCTCCTTTTCAAGCATCCTCTTCTCACTAGTTTTCTGTGACACTGTATTCTAATTCTCCAATTCCTTTGTTCATTTCTTTTCTTCCTGCCACCTCTTAAAGATTTTCCAGTTTTTTTTTCTATTCTCATCCTATACCTACTGTCTTGGTAATCTCATCCATAACAATGGCTTTAAGTTATCACTTCATTGTGGAGGACTATTTTACCCATCCATGACCTGTCCTTAATCACTGTAGGACTCTATTTCCAACCAAACTGCTAAATATTTATTTCTACATGAAGTGTTCTTGTGGTACTTCAAATCAGCACATCTAAGAGTTAACACATCATTTCCTCTGGGCCCTAGATTTTAGAATCATCTATGATTCTTATCTCTTTTTGGTCTTATATACCCAATCTGTTATCTAGTTCTTCCTGTAAAATATATTTTTGCATCCATCTTTTCATACTGTAATCTTCCTGTAAAATATATTTTTGCATCCATCTTTTCATACTGTAATCTTCCTAGTTTCAATTCTCTTTTCTTCTTCCTATGACCATTCTACTAGACTTCTAACTGGCTTTTCCTCCTAACTGGTTTCTTCCCTTTCTTCAATTCATCTTTTATATTCTAGTTTACAATCTTTCTAGTTCGTCCCTCTTATCATGTCACTAATCTACTGCCAAACACAAAACAAGACAAAAACTTTAGTAGTTTGTGAATTGTGAACTCTGAACAAATATCTTTCTTTATTATCTTCTTTATTATCTTTATTTAGCATCTTTAGCATTTCTTCAGGGTCTGGTTCTAGCCTGTACTTCCATATTTAACTCCAACAAATCTTCCTTACATAGTCCATTTTCCAGTCAAACTTATCCTCTCTCTTTTCCACACATTCATGATATCCTTCTCCATCTCCATTCCTCTGCACATCAGACTCCTATGAGGAGAATGGGCACTTTCCTTGACATCTATACCATTTGAAGCACCTTCTTTCAAAGCCCATCTTGATTTCACCATCTTACTTGAGCATTTCTTTGTTCTCTTTGTCCAATTAAATATAAATTTATCCTCCTAAAATTTCCTAGAGCACTTTGGACCACTCTAGCACTTGATATTCATTCTTGCACCATTGCTATTTGAGTATATATTTGTCAATTCTATTTTCAAATTAGGTTTTATTGTATTTATGAGTTGATGGCAGTGTCTCTAACAAATTCTCCTGGGGATAAAATGGAATTGGGAGAGGAGCCAGGTGTGCCATTTCTTTTAGCAAACAAATACTTTTTTTTCCCTTAAATGGCACTTGTTCATTGTTTAAATGGCTGTTTCAAGAAGTCCTAATTTTAAGTTGTGCCTAATAATAAAAAGTACTGTGGATTTGTAATCTATGGCGAATGACAACTAGGCAATTTAATGTTATTTAAATACCCATTGTAAGTGAGTTTAAAAGGTATGCTGTCAAAGTCTAGAAAATTTTGTAAGCATGGAAATATCAGAGATCCAAAGATCATTGTTTCAGCTTGGGAGAAGACTCCTTATTGATAGTCTCTACTTAGATAACAACAACAACAATAATAATAACAACAACAATAATAGCTGACACATATTGTGTTTTACAATTTACAAAGTATTTTGCATAAATTATTTCTTATACTCCTTACAACAACTTTGTGGAACTGGATTTTACAGAAAAGGAACTGATAGATGATTTACATGATTTTCAATGTGTGCAAATCTTTGAAAAAAGTTATTTGTCTAATGCCCATTCCATAAGCAGTTTTTTTTCCATTTAAAATATTTAACTTTATTTTTTTTTATTTCTCCATTTCTCTTCTTATATGTCTTCTTTTCAAATCTCTCCCCATCCAAGATAATTCTTTTTCTTAGCCAAACATAATTGAAGAAGGCACTATTTGTCTTGAATGAGAGGAGAAACAAAAATGTTCAATATTTATTAAATTTTAATGTCATAGGGCTAAAAGTGAATATTAGTTGAAATAGCAAAAAGCAATTATTTTTATTAAGATGTCTAAAAATTTTGTTCCTTTCTCATTGAAGAGAGAAGTCAGAATAAAACAATATTGCTGAAGAAGGAAGAAAATGAGTGTAAATGTTTAAGTTTCTTTGAAGACAGAACAAGTGGAGGCTGGGGCAGGGGAAAGAAGTGAAAGAATAAAGAGGGAAAGAAAAAAATGAATCTAGTGAATGAAACGGGAATCAAATCTGATATCGGCAAAATTTGATTCTTCTTAATCCATTTTTTTTATCCCAAATGCATTTTGGTGACACTTGCATCACAAGCAAAAATGTTTTAGATTTTGAATACAAAAAAGAGACAGTTGTGAAACTATTGATAAATATTAATCTATTGCCTATCTTTATTAGAATGATCCTTGTAAATATTAAGAGCATTGTTGTTAAATATATAGCAAATTTCATTTGTTCATATTGTTCAGAATGAAGTAATGATTGTGCAGAGAAAGGATCTCTGAAGTAGGGAAATATATAAATTAATTTTCTTCAAAATTATTCTTCAATTCAATTCTTCAGAATTAAGTGTTCACTCAAAGAACAAAGCAATCTCCCTTCTGGTAGCCTTTAAAAATACATTTGAAATATTTTTTCTATTATATCTTCATGTGCTTTCATTTGTCTTCAGTATTCACAGTTTTATCTGTTGTTTTTCTAATCCCAAGTACGACCATAGCAACTTCCATGTCAGTGTCCACCAGTTCTTCTATGTCACTTATTTTGAATTTTGATCTTTTGAGAATTTGTACCATTGAATTTTGAAAGTACAGAACCCTCCTGAGCTGACAAATCCTTCATCCTTAAGAGAATACTTGCAAACATAATGTTAGGAAATAATCTCCTGCTGCCCAGCCATAAAGTTTAATTTTGAAACAAATTCCAACATAGTCTTTGAAACAATGTTTCTAATGTATAGCTAAATTGGAAATCATGTACAATGCCTTCATGATGCATCATTTCTTATGTAATAATATTTAATATTATGAATTACAACTTGGCTTATAATAAATCTTTGAGATGATACCTATATATGAGAATATGGTAAAAAAAATCCAAATAATTTTACCCTATTGCCTTTGGGTAAGCTTTATGTTTGAGTTAAGCAATAGAATGATTTCACCCTCCATATTTAAGTCAGTAGTTCTTAATGTTTATTTCACAGAAAGTGAAAGTAGTTATGCTATATGTTCCTTGAGAGAAGGAACTAGGAATTTTGTTTTTTACTGTCTTTATTTTCTCAACACTTAACACACAGTACTTGGCACATAGAAGGCACTTAATTAATTTGATATTCAGACATGCCAAACACTTCATGACCCCATGGACCATTGCATGCCAGGCCCTTTTATTGTCCACCATCTACCAAAGACTGTCCATTATCAATCCATCTCATCCTCTGTCATTTCTTTCCCCTTTAGCCTTCAATCTTTCTTAACATCAGGGTCTTTTCCAATGGGTTTTGTTTTCTCTTTATGTGACCAAAATATTTAAGCTTCAGCTTTGGTATTCAACATTCCAATGAATAGTCTGAATTAAGTTCTTTAAATATTGATTAATTTGTAAGTGGAACCAAAAAGCAAACGACAAACAAATAAGCCCCAGGATACATAATAATTCCAACATTATAAATGGAGGAAAAAACAAAACTGAACATTATAACTTTCACTACATGAACATTGTAATGTTAATTATAATGACCAAGAAGTTTGGTTCCACAGAAGATTTGAGAAAATGAATCCTAAAAGACAGAAGGGAGGATCAGTGGAATAGACTTGGGGTAAGTGACGTCAGCAAGACAGTGTATGATAAACTCAAAGAGCCCAACTTTTGGGACAAAAATCCACTATTTGACAAAAACTGTTGGGAAAATTGGAAAACAATATGGGAGAGATTAGGTTTAGATCAACATCTCACACCCTACACCAAGATAAATTCAGAATGGGTGAATGACTTGAATATAAAGAAGGAAACTATAAGTAAATTAAGTGAACACAGAATAGTATAGTTGGCAGATCTATGGGAAAGGGAAAAATTTTAAACCAAGCAAGAATTAGAAAATTACAAAATGTAAAATAAATAATTTTGATTATATTAAATTAAAAAGATTTTGTATAAACAAAAACAATGCAACCAAAATCACAAGGGAAACAACAAACTGGGAAAAAATCTTTATAACAAAAAATTCTGACAGAGGTTTAATTACTCAAACATACAAGGAGTTAAATCAATTGTATAAAAAAATCAAGCCATTCCCCAATTGATAAATGGGGTAGGTACATGAATAGGCAATTTTCAGATAAAGAAATCAAAAGTATCAATAAGCACATGAGAAAGTGTTCTAAATCTCCAATAATTAGAGAAATGCAAATCAAAATAACACTGAGGTATCGCCTCATACCTAGCAGATTGGCTAAAATGATAGTAGGGGAGAGCAATGAATGTTGGAGGGGATGTGGCAAAATTGGGACATTAATGCATTGCTCATGGAGTTGTGAACTGATCCAACCATTCTGGAAGGCAATTTGGAACTATGCTCAAAGGGCTATAAAAGATTGACTGCCCTTTGATCCAGCCATATCATTGTTGGGTTTGTACCCCAATGAGATCATAGATAAACAGACTTGTACGAAAATATTTATAGCCTTGTTTTTTGTGGTGGCAAAAATCTGGAAAATGAGGGTATGCCCTTCTATTGGGGAATGGCTGAACAAATTGTGGTATATGCTGGTGATGGAATACTATTGTGCTCAAAGGAATAATAAACTGGAGGAATTCCATGTGAACTGGAAAGACCTCCAGGAATTGATGCAGAGTGAAAGGAGCAGAACCAGAAGAACATTGTACACAGAGACTAATACACTGTGGTAAAATACAATGTAATGGACTTCTGTACTAGCAGCAATACAATAATGACCCAGGACAATTCTGAGGGATTTATGGAATAAAATGCTACCCACATTCAGAGGAAGAACTACAGGAGTGGAAACACAGAAGAAAAACAACTGCTTGAACACATGGGTTGATGTGGACATGATTGGGGATGTAGACCTGAAATGACCAGGTCATTTCACCAATGTAACTATCAATAATATGGAAATAAGTCTTGATTGATGACACATGTTAAAACCAGTGGAAATATGTGTTGGCTATGGGGCAGGGGGGTTGAAGGGGAAAGTAAAAACGTGAATCAAGTAATCTTGGAAAATTTTTCTACATAAATAAAATATTTAAATCTAAAAATAAAAAAAGAAAATAAATCATCTTTTCTCTTCATTACAATTATGAGGGTCTGTGTGTATGGAATATTGGACTTTCTTTCAGACATTTTGTGTTAGTTGATTTTGTTACACTGCTTCTCCCTCTTCTGCTTCCCCTTAACTGTTATAAGGCTTGACTTGCTAGATAGTTGAGGAGAAAAGGAGTATATTTAGAAATAAATCCAAAAGAAAAGATCAGTAAAAATTAGTAGGTAGAAAGGTGTCAACTTTTATAGTTCAAGATTTCAAAGGTAGAGAAATTCCAAGGCATAATGATGAATGATCTTGCTGGGTAAAGGAGAAGGCTGAAATGTTAAGTAAAGGTCATTGGCATGTAAGGAGGCTATCTGTGAGGCTATAATTTCTGTAGAACATTGAAACTAATGGTGTAAAGAGTTAGAATAGAGAGGACTGACTATATAGCAAGTATTAAAATTGGGAATGGAAGGAACATCTGAACGGGAAACCAGTAGATAACAAAGAGACAGAAGAAGGGAAGAGTGGTATGAAAAGGTGATGTTTCCTTTCCCAACTAATTATATCCTTAGGGGCTAGGACTATTTAAATTTATTCCAAGATACTTAGCACATTGATTTTTTTTAAACCCTTTCCTTCCGACTTATAATCAATACTATGTATTGGTTCCAAGGCAGAAAAGTGATAAGGGCTAGGCAATGGGGGTCAAGTGACTTGCCAAGGGTCACACAGCTCGGAAGTGTCTGAGACAAGATTTGAATCTAGAACCTCCAGTCTCTAGGCCTGGCTCTCAGTCCACTGAGCCACTCAGCTGCCCCCCTGCACATACACACACATTGATTTTTAATAAATAGTTGTTGACTGGATGGCTGAACTATTTACACCTATAGGAATGACTGAAATCTGCAGATCGGTGAAATATTGCATAGAATTCTGGGCATGGGTTAGGATGACATGAGTTTAAATTCTGCTTCTGATTCTTAATAACTGGGGCAGGTCACTTAACCTCTCTTTGTCTGGTTCCACCTCTGTAAAATGGGTATAATAATATCACCTATCTCTATCCTTACTTTGCTCTGTCATTTTCTTTGCATTGTCTTTCCTTCATGAATGGAATGCTCTTCTCTCTCATCTTTTGCTTCTTACTTAATTTCCCTGACTTCAGTACTCAGCTTAAGTCTTACTCCAGGTCCCAAATTACTAATGCCTTCCCCTTTCAAATGATCTTCTTCCTACTCTCTATCTCTCCTGTGTTATTTTCTACTTAACTTACCATTTTGTACATTCTTATAAAGGGCTTTACTGCTCTTTCTTTTTGAGTTGTGTCTTATGTGAATTATTGGTCCCGTTTGTCTATTGCTCTTATGTACTTGCCACTCTCTGTGGTGCTATTTTGCAGTTTTATGTGGGAAATTCTGCCCCTTTTCTTTCCTTTTCAATTTAAAGCCTTCTTGATCAGATTAATAAGTTTGTTAACTTTTTTGAAACATGAATTCCTTCTCTTTTCAAGAACTCATTATTCCCAAGTTTTAAGCAAATCTGTGGAAATCCAAAACTTATCAGATGATGTCAACTTTACCAGTGGAACATGTTCCCAATCTCTCTTTGACTTGCTTCTTTAAAATAGTGGTAGTATAAATTTGGGGGCAGCTGGGTGGCTTAGTGGATTGAGAGCCAGTCCTAGGGAAGGGAGGTCCTAGGTTCAAATCTGGCCTCAGACACTTCATAGCTATGTGACCCAGGGCAAATCACTTAACCCCCATTACCTAGCCCTTACTACTCTTCTGCCTTAGAAACAATACACAGTATTGCTTCTAAAATGGAAAGTAAGGGTTTAAAAACAAAACAAAACACAGCAGTCGTGATGAAGTCCTTTCAGAAGTCTTCAATTTTTCCCCAAGGCCATATATTCTTCGCATTTTTTCCTAAATGAATCATCAGAAGTTAGTAGTGATTATCAGGTCTGACATGTATTGTGGAGGCTCTCCATCACATCCCCATGAAGATATTGACATGCAAAAAGAATATTGGACACGGAGTCAGAAAGACATGAATTTGTATCCCAGTTCTGATACTTGCTATCTTCAGGAAAGTCAGGACAAGACAGACTGTAAAATGGAAATAATAATAGATGCTGTACTTAAGACTTAAATGAGAGAATATGCATAAGCATTTTTATCCCCTAACAAATACTGAAGAACAGTATTATGAAACAAATTAGCATTTAAAATGACTACCTTGGCAAAAAATGGACTTACCTTGAATTTATTAGATATTCTGACCTGATTGGTTAAATAGGTTTAAGAAGGAATTCAGAATTATTGATGCCTTTTAAAAAACACTCATTTTCACATCTTCCTTTGAGGTAAGTGGTAGATGGGTATATGTTTATCTTTTTTTTTCTTTGCAAATGAATGAAGTGAAGCATAGAGAGATGGTTGTCTACTCCCTGGAAATCCAGAATCCATGTCTTCCATCCCTTGGGAAGTTAATTCACTTATCTTTGGAGCTTAAATTTTAGTGCTCAGCCCAGAAGATAAATGACTGAGGAGGGCACATGAACCCATCTAGCCTGCTGTATCTACTAGTTGATTCCAGATGCCATATAATGCTTTACCTTCATGTCCCAACCAGCCAACCACCCACCCAAACTCCTGTGCCATTTTCTTGCCACTACGTACTCTCCTCTTTTCTCTTCCCCTGAACTTCCTTATTACTACTAAAGGCACCTCTAGCCCAAAATCAGCCAAGCTTGCAAAAACTTCAATCTTACAGCCTTAATGTCATCTCCAGAATTTCAGTCTCTCTCACCCTACATCCCAGATGCCAGTCATTTGCCAAATCTTATCATTTCTCTCCCCAAAAAATCTCTTGCCATCTGTCTGTTTTTCTACTTACAAACCTACCACCTTAAGTTAAGCCTCCTTATCTCTTCTCCCTAGATTATTATAGTAGTCTTCTACTTGATCTCCTTCCCTTTCTAATCCATCCTCCACACTGCTATTAAAAAAAATATTTCTAAAGTGTAGATCTGATCATGTCATTGTCTCCTTATCCAATAAAATCCCAGGATTCTCTAGGATCAAAAATTATCTTTATCCTTCTTAAAATTTATGGTTTTGTGTGCATTTTATAACACATAGGTTTCCTAGTCTGGTGGTAGACATATAACTTATAAATAAACATATTCATATTAAGGGTGTGTATTAATCTTTTTTACACTGAAAAGGGAAGGGGGTCCAATCAAAAAGAACATGGAAACTACCCCTGTTCTAGCATAGTAGTTTCGTAGAAAGATCATAAAGGTACTCTGAATGTTAAGAACTGTTATGAATATTAGAACTAGTATCATTAGCATTAGATTTGAGTTTTATTATCTTATTTTTTCATACTCTATTGTATTGTTCATTTTTGTTGTTGTTATAGGATTTATTTTAAAGGCACTCCAATTTAAATTAATTTTTTCCATTTTACTCCCCTACAGAAATTTTAGAAACTGGTGTTAAAGGAACAACAGATACAGTTAAAGGTGTGAAACGGAAAAAGATTGTAACTGAAAATCATCTGAAAAAAATACCAAAATCACCCCTGAGAAATCCTCTTCAAACAAAACTTAAGGAAAACACAGGAGAATCATCTTTTGATGTGCTTCATAGGACTTCAGAATACCAAAAGGAAGAAAATCAAATTCCAATTGAAAATGGGAAACAATTTACCAAACAAAATGGGGAAACACTTACAGTAACAACCAAAGCCTCAAAAGCTGAAACATCAGTGCCCGCAAAGAAGTTGTCTTTATCACAACATTCCTTGGAGTTACGCAAATGGAGATCAGACGGTTCTGATTTAGGAGAGTTCAGTTTGCCCAATGAACAGTGTGTCTCTAGTTCTATGTCAAGTATGACTAAGACTGACAACAGTGAATGTATAACTTTTAATTGTAGGACTACTTCATCTTCATACACGAGTACTGCGTTTGATGTCTTATTGAAAGCTATGGAGCCAGAACTGAGTACCTTATCACAAAAGGGGCCTTCTTGTGCTATCAAGGTAGAAAAATTGAGACCAAATAAAGTTGCCCGATCTCCTTCTAAACTAAAAAACAGTCAGAGTGCTTCAGATCACTCTTTGTCACACCAAGAATTTGTTCCTGATTCACAAGTTTCTCCTTGTACCTCACAAACTGTACATGTGTCTGCTGCTGGCAAGGATGAACAAAGACCAATTCAAACAGTGTCTCCCTCACATACTCTGCATGAACAATTTGTTTCTAAATCTAGCCAACATAATCAGCAGCTTTCAGTATGTCCAGAAGGTTTTACTAGGTCATTCACTCATCAGCAAAGTCAAGAAAACCCCCAAATCCCACATGTATACAATATAGCAGTAACTCCTTCTGTCAGTCATACCCCACCTTCTAATGTATCTCAGGTTATTCCTCAAAACCAGCCAGTGGATTCTTCTTCACCTATGTCAGTAAATCCAGCCAATTCCACACAGTTACCTATAGCCCCAATGTATAATTCAGCTCAAGTTGCTTCAATTGTTAATCACAGTGTTGAACAAATGTATAATCTAATTTTGAAAGATCAGAAGCCCAAAAAGCAAGGGAAATACATTTGTGAATATTGCAGTAGAGCTTGTGCAAAACCTTCTGTTCTTCTGAAGCATATTCGCTCCCATACAGGAGAAAGGCCCTATCCTTGTGTGACTTGTGGATTTTCATTTAAGACTAAAAGTAATTTATATAAGCACAAAAAATCTCATGCACATGCTATCAAACTGGGACTTGTCTTACAACCAGATTCAAGTGGTTTATTCTTATCACATGAATCGGCTAAAACACTTAATATTCATTCAGATGTTGAAGAAAGTGGTGAAAGTGATGATGAAGGTACTGCTGATGAAAGACAAGATGACCAAGGTTCCATAGAACTAGAGTCTACACAAATAATGAAAATTATATCAAATTCTGAAACTTTACAGAAATCAAGTTCTCTTTCAAGCAATCCAGATCATGTATTAGGTGACTTTTCATTACAGGAAAATTCTTCAGAATCACAAGGAAGAACAGCACTACCTAAAGTAGTAGTTCATACAGTGAATATTTCCCCTTTAAGAGCTGAGAGTCCAAAAGTTACAGATTCCACTCCTGAACTTCCTAACACCTCAAAACAGAGAGACATTCAAGTGACAAATGCAAAATCAAATTCAGACATTGTGTCTTCCTCAGAGACGGATGATAAGCTCCACCAGAAAGAGGATGTCACGCAGTTGGAAGAAAGGCAAGCATTTCATGTAGGAGCAATACATGCACAACTGCAAAGGCAACAGGCTACTGATTGTCCCCAAGAGCAACAAGGAAAGCATCTGCTGAGTCCTCGAAGTTTAGGAAGCACAGATTCAGGTTACTTTTCACGTTCTGAAAGTACTGATCAGACAATGAGCCCACCTCCTCCTTTTGCAAGAGTATTACCTACCACTGAAAAAGATCCAAATAAAAATAACGGACCTTATACAATTCCTATCAGTACAGCACCACCTTCTGCTGCACATACAGCTTCCGGAGAAAAAGCTTTTGTTTTATCTGCCCAAATGCGTCCACCAATGGCAACAAAGACACTTGAAGAACGCATATCAAAGTTAATATCAGATAATGAAGCCTTGGTGGATGATAAGCAGCTGGATAGTGTAAAACCAAGAAGAACCTCCCTCTCTCGACGAGGCAGTATAGATTCACCAAAATCATATATATTTAAAGATTCTTTCCAGTTTGACCTAAAACCTATGGGAAGGAGAACTAGCTCAAGTTCTGATATACCAAAGTCCCCTTTCACACCTACTGAGAAATCTAAACAAGTGTTTCTTTTGTCTGTACCTTCCCTTGACTGTTTACCTATAACCAGAAGTAATTCTATGCCTACTACAGGTTATTCAGCTGTACCTGCAAATGTAATACCACCTCCTCATCCACTAAGAGGAAGTCAATCATTTGATGACAAAATTGGCTCTTTTTATGATGATGTCTTTGTATCAGGGCCTAATTCTTCAGTACAACAGAGTGGACATCCTCGTACTTTGGTGAGACAGACAGCAATAGAAGATTCTTCTTCAAGTGAAAATCATGTTCTTGGAACAACACAGTCTTCAGATGAAGGCTATCTTGGATGTAATGTTTCTAATGAAACTTTATTGCCAAGAAGTAAGTCATTTGCACAAGGATCAAATTTGGAAAAAAAGAAGTCCCATCAAGGTCGAGGAACAATGTTTGAATGTGAAACCTGTCGAAACAGATATAGAAAACTAGAAAATTTTGAAAATCACAAGAAATTTTACTGTTCAGAATTACATGGACCAAAAACAAAAGTAGCTATACGAGAAGCTGAACATAGTCCAGGGCCTAATAGTACACAACCCCCAGTCTTGCACTATAGAATGGCTGGCTCATCTGGGGTCTGGGAACAGGCACCCCAGATAAGAAAAAGAAGGAAAATGAAAAGTGTTGGAGATGATGATGAGCTTCAGCAAAATGAAAGTGGTATTATTTCAAAAAGTTTAGAAGGTATTCAGTGTCAGAATATTTCAGGAAGTAACAGTTTGTCTAAACATAATGTTAACAAAAGTGGAAAACAATCTGGATGTATAACATTGCAAAAATCTCAAATTCAGCTTGTTACAGGGGACATAGAACAGCCTACTGAACCCAAACTCTCTCCCATTGTAGAAAAGCAAATAAATTCTGGCATGCTGGAAAAGATAGAACTGAAAAGACAAGGAACAGGAATTTCAGTAATACAGCATACCAATTCACTAAGCAGACCAACTTCCTTTGAAAAAATTGAATCTTTTGAAAGAAGTTCCCCAATTTATTTTCAGGAGGGTAATAGATTAATGAAACATGGGTCTTTGAAAACAATTAGAATTATTCAAGAAGATGGATGTATTCCTGGGAGTGGTGTTCACCATCCTCAGCTTGTATTGTCAGATACACCTCGAGTAGAATTTCAAGGAAGTTCTAGAGTAGTTTCAAATGAAAGAAATCTGCTGATACAATCAAGACTAGTTCGCCAACATAATATACAAGTTCCTGAAATTTTGGTCACAGAAGAGCCAGATCGTGACCTTGATATCCAAAGTAATGATCAAGAAAAAACAGAAAAATTTAATTGGCCTCAACGGAGTGAAACTTTAGCAAAATTGCCCACAGAGAAATTGCCACCCAAAAAGAAAAGGATTCGTCTAGCTGAGATGGAACACTCTTCTGCTGAATCAAGCTTTGATTCTACCCTTTCCAGGAGCCTAAGTAGGGAAAGCAGTTTATCACATACTTCAAGTTTCTCAGCTTCTTTAGATATAGAAGAAGTTTCTAAAATTGAGAATACCTCCAAAGTTGAAAGTATAAATAAATCAGAGCTCCTTATGATTCCAACTGGTTCACAAACATTGAGTGTGCCAGGAACTCCTTACAGGGAAATGAGAAGAGCTGCTTCAGAACAGATTAATTGCACACAGCCATCTATGGAGGTCTCAGACTTTAGAAGTAAATCTTTTGATTGTGGAAACACATCTCCATCCAAATCTTTTCCACTTGTGGAGGTACAAACTCTGAAGTCTCCAACTGGCTTTGGAATAACAGGACATGTGCCTCTTTTGGAAAGAAGGAGGGGACCACTTGTACGTCAGATATCTCTAAACATAGCTCCAGATAGTCATTTGCCTCCTGTAATACCATCATCTTTCCAGAATACTCTTGTATCAGATGTTACCACAGTGACATTTCATAGATCACACATCTCTAGTAAATCTTTAAATGAATTTCCTGCAAACTCTTTGCTTTCTCAGAGTCAAGTAAAGGACTTGGAACCAGTTATCTCAAATTCTATTTCTACATACCCCCAGCAACTTTTAGATAATAGTTTAATAAATCAAATTAATCTTACCCCTGAACGCCAAAATGTACAAACTTCTTTTGGAGTGACAACACAAGGTAAAGAATCAGACACCTCTACCACGCCTTCGTCTTCTGAAAGTGAAGATTGTTTTGCTCCTAAGTATCAACTTCACTTTAAAACTCTGCATTCAAGTCAGTCATGTTCAAATTCCATAAATGCTTTGTCAAACCAAGTTCTCCCAAATATAATTAGTGTGGATCAAAGTTTGACCTCATTAAAAATACCTACTAAAGTAGTAGCTAATGTATGTAGTTCTTGTCCTTTGCCACCTCTAAAACATTTGTGCAGTCCAATACAGAAGGTATCACCTTTTGTGGTTCCTGTCCATATTCACAGTAATGTACCACCTCATAGTCTTACTACTATTACATCTTTTCCACAAATTTTAGTAACCCAGGATCAATCAAATCATCTAGTTTGCAAGACAAATACAGTTACAGTGCCAACGTTAGAAAGTACAATTCAGATGCCAAAATCTCACCAGGATCTCCAGAATGCTTTGCCAAACCCACAGAAGCAGCTTGTTCATGAGAACATATTTACTGATATAGGCCAAAGTTCATCTCTATCAGAATCCTTAACTATAATTCAGAAAATCCCTGTCAGTGGTCTTTTTCCTCATCCAGAAGTAACAGCTTCAAGTAAAAGAATGCTTTCTCCAGCCAATAGTTTAGATATTGCCATGGAAAAACAACAGAAGCGAGCAAAAGATGAAAATGGAGCTGTTTGTATAACAGACATTAGATCATTGCAGATGTTGAACAAGAAAATTGGTGATTCTAATAAACACAAAAAACCTGTTTTGGTGAGACAAGTTTGTACTACAGAGCCCCTTGAAGGTGTTTTATTGGATCAGGAAATTATTCCACAACCTGGAAGTAGCAGAGATGCTGGCAGTTTGACAGATGGCATACTGGTCAATACCTCTTCAGGAAATTTGAAATCTGAAATTGAAGAACGTGTAAAAGAAGTGCCAGAATTAGAAAATATTAAGTCTTCTATATCTCCAAATCTTGCAACTAGAAAATCATCTCCAGATAATATTCAAATTTCCTCTTTGAAAAGTATAAACAGTATACAAGAAAGGAATTCCCTGATGGTTAAGAACAAGTGTAACAAAATGAATATACAGGAGTTAACTACTTCATCATCATTTCATTCAGGAGATAAACAGCAGCTATCCTTTCCAAGTCTAAAGACTACAACAAGTTTTACATGGTGTTACCTTGTAAAACGGAAGCCGTTACATTTGCCTCAAAATGACCAAAAAACTTCAGCATATTCTGTGTGGAATATTAGTTCCAGTAATCCAAATCCACTTGGTTTGCCTACAAAAGTTGCACTTTCTCTCCTTAATTCAAAACAGAAGTTTGGAAAATCCCTATATAGTCAAGCAATAACTACTCATTCCAAATCAGATGTACTGGTCTATTCAAGCAAATGGAAAAGCAACTTAAGCAAGGTACTTCACATATAATTTACTTTCTAAAAACAGTTCATATAATTAATGTTTAAAATTTCTTTGTGCTTATAAAATGTTTTAATTGGAAAATAATACATTTTAATTTAAAATAATGAAATCTATCTTAATTTTGCAGGTAATTATTTAAACAAAAGGATAACTTTTGTCATAATACTCTATGCTCAGTACCTATAGGTCTTTCAATATGTCTATATTGTTACATTTTTTGACATTGATAATTTGAAGAAGCTTCTTCTAGTTCAAGTGAGTGATGTTGAGGGCTTGAACAAGGGCAGTGGCCATAGAATAGAATAAGTAGGAGACATCAGTTGCTTGATAGCTGGATATATGTATGCAAAGTTAAGGATGGAGTGAAAGGTGATTCAATTTACTATAAATAGGGAGGATCTTATTGAGGCAGTAAAAATTTCAATAGCAAGGGACAGTTGTGAACTTAGGTTAGCTATGTAGAGTTTGGATGTTGGTCAGTCATTCAAGTAGAGATGTCCAGCAGGAATCTTGGAAGTGTGAATCTAGAGCTTGGGAAAGGAGGTGTAGGCTATAGCTAATAATTTGGGAAATTGTCCACCTAAAAGTGAAAGCGTAATCTGCAGGACAAAAGGAGACTATCAAAATAAAGATTGAAAGAAAAAAAAGAAGAAGAAAGAAAAGGGGACCAAAGACCAAACCTTAAAGAATACCTACATTTCACAGGCAAGATGAGAGAGAGAAGATGTAAATTTTCTAGTAGAAGTTTATGAAAATCTTGAATATCAGAGCTTTCATAGAATACAATTTAAAGGGAAGAAGTGTGAGGACTTTTCATCTTAGCAAGTAGGTCATTTCCTCTTAACATTATCCCTCATTTAAAGAGAGTACTTTAAAGATATTCCCTATCAAAGTAAGACATATTCAAGTTTGTGTTAGTGTAGCTTTTTTTTTTAATATTTGACTATAGTCTTGAGCTGTTTGTTGAGTAACTTAGTAAAATTGCTAGTCACGAATACAATACACCTCATATATAGAAAAGTAAAGACAATTCAAAACAAAGCTGTAGGATGAATACTTTGAGAGAATTTGAACACCTTATTTTGTGTCTATCTATGAAAATCAAATGCGATACTTTTTAAAGTGTTTCTCTGAGTGTTGAGTTGCTATAGTCAGTGGCTGCAAGGTTTTAAAAATATCTCTGTAGAACTGAATTTTCACTATATAATACCTCAAATTGATTTTTTTATGTTGGTTTTACATTTTGGAGAGTATTTACTTTATAATTTTTTGTTTTCTAACATGGTAGTGAATTTATCAGATTGCTTTATTTGGAAAGGAGTTATAATAGCATGTAGAAAATTATTCATCATGAATATATTGTATTTTTTCTTTTTAAAATATTCCCTCTATGAAGAGGATACTGTAGTTGTTTCCCTACTATCACTCATACATCAAGAATAATAGTTTCAACTCTGAGGATATCAGAAATTGAGAAACGCTCTTTAAGGTCCTATTTCTTAGACATTTTCAGCTGAAAGGTGTTTATGTACTATCATTCCTTTTATATTCAGCCATTTGATTTAGTGGGCAGAACTTTAGATTGAAGATTCAGAATCAACATTTTCTTTAAATTTGAGCAAAGAAGTTTGTCAAGTCTTCATTTAGCTAATTATATTTCAAAAACATTAAGCATTGTGCAAAAAAGAACACTGCATTTAAAGTCTGCAATTCTAAATTAGAAGATAGCAAAGAACAGTGAATAGAAGTGTCTTGGAGCTTTCCTGGGTTCAAACGCTACTTATAACATATTAGTGATGTTTCCCTAAGCAAATCACTTAGTCTTAAGGTGCACTCCAAGCAACTTTTGAAGACCATAAGTTCCAGAACAAACTGATCTACATTGTTGGAAATCACCTGCCTGCTGCCCTCCCTCACCCTCTCAAAACATTCTAAATTTTTTTTAGTAATTAATATTGTTTGCTACAGAATTACTGGTACCACAGATTAAAACACACACTCTCTCACACTCAAAAACAAAACAAGCAGAGTAATTTAGTGGAAGGAGCAATGGATTTGTTAATAGAAGACCTGTTTAAATCCCACCTCTTGATATTTGCCGTAAATGTGGTCTAAACTAAATCACAGAACATTTCTGGGCCCCAGTTACTCATCTGTAGAATGAGAAAGTAAGAGTCTAGAGCTTGGAAAGAAGATTGAACTGAATGGCCTCTAAAGTCCCTTCCATTTCTAAATTGATGATCCTGTGAGCCATTGAACATATATATGTAACCTATTATATTCTATGCAGTTAAAAAAATAAATACCAATTTTTTTCTTATTCATTGTGTTCAAGAAATAGAATGTAAAAACAGTTTATATGATAGGCTTATCTACACTTCCTAGATGTTTTTTAAATGACTCCTCCCTCAAATCTCATTTTTCTTTCTAAAATAATTATCTTCCTTTTAAGGGAAATAAGCATTTATTAAATACCTTCTACATGGCAAACACTAGAACCTTTTACAGATATTATCTCATGTAATCTTCACAACAACCCTGCAAGGTAAATGCTATTGTGATCCCCATTTTACATTGCAGGAAACCAAAGCAGGCAATGGATAAGTGACTTTCAAAGGATCACACAGCTAAGAAATATCTGAGGCTAGATTTGAATTCATGTCTTCCCAACTCTAGGCCCAACACTCTGTCCAATATGCCACCTAGCTGCCTCAGCCTTCTTTAAAAAAAGAAGCTATTGAACTTTATTTATATTCAAGAAGATAATTTATTATTGAAATTTATGATGATCTGCAGAAGAAGATATAGCAAGAGTGGTTCCTGAAGTGACTTTCTTGGTAGGCAGTATTTGGTTGCACTGTTTTTCTAATAAAAGTTCACTTTCTTACCAAAGCTCTTTTCCTTACGTACATCCCTTGACATCATTTCCTATTCTCTCCTTCTTTACTTGTTTTTTAGATATGATGATTGTCCATGCCAAGTCAAATCCCTCCTCCAGATTATTTCCCTTATGATCCTTTCCCCCCTTCCCCATCTCTGTCTTTCTGTCTTGTCTCTCTAACTTATCCTCTAAGTTGCCAAAAGCCGTCAAATTCTTTTTCCACAACATTTCTCATATTGGATTCATTGTTTCTTCTTACCTAACCACCACCCAAAATGTACCTGAAGGCTCAAACCCATCCCATCAAATGCTGATTATACTAAAGGCCATCATGGAGAGAGACTGAGAGAGAGAATTTATCCATACACTTCCCTTATAAGACTATAAACCCAAGAGCAGGGGAAAATTCCTTTTATTCTTTGTATTCCCAGTATTTATACAGGGTTTGGTATCTACATTCTTAAAAGTTTTTTTCCAAGAAAAAAAAAGTATTTGCTTATAAAATTCCTTTTAAAAAATTTCTCAAGTTCCTAATTCTCTCTCCTTCAAGCTTCTGCTCCACCAATTAAGAAGGCAAGCAATACATTAGCTATACATGTAAAATTAAATAAAACATTTCATTATTGACCGTGTCATGAAAAATAAAGTAAAAAATTTATGCTTTCGTTTGTACTCAGAGTTCATCCATTCTTTTTGTGGAGGTGGATAACATTTTTCATCGTTTCAAATTTCAAAATTATCATGGATCATTATATTGATTGGAGTAGCTAAGATTTCATAGTTAAACTTCGTTACAATTTTGCTGTTACCATATATGATGAACTTCTGGTTCTGCTCACTTTACTCTAGGTCTATGTTGGTAAATCTATGGTAATGTGTGCCAAAGGGGGCAGGAGAGGTCTGCTCCCTTCCCCCTCTCCAAGCATGCCTGAGGTCATTTCTTACATCATCTGCCCCTCTGCCGAGCAGCCCAATGGGAGCACTTTCTCCTTCCCCTCTTTGAGGTAAGGAGGCAGCCTCATCTGTGGCATGAGGGTTGCAGTTCGGGCACTCAGTCTCTAAAAGGTCTGCTATTACTGCTCTAGATCAATTCATACAGGTCTTTTTGGGTTTTTTTCTGAAACTATTGCCCTCATCCTACCTTATAGCACAGGATTATCCCATCACAATCATATGCTACAACTTGTTTAGCCATTCCCCAATTAATGGACATTAGCTTGATTTCTAATTCTTTACTCATACTTCTCATGATAAAAAAATGTTGTTATAAATATTTTTATACATATAGGTCCTTTTCCTTTTTGGTTGATCTTTTTGGGATATAGACCTAGTAACAGTAAAAGGGTCAAGTAGTATATTCTAGCCCTTTGGGCATAGTTCTCATTTGTTCTCCAGAATGGTTGGGCCAGTTTACAACCACCAACAGAACATTAATGTCTCTTTTTCCACATCCCCTCCAACATTTGCTATTTCCCTTTTCCGTCATATTCACCAATCTGATAGGTATGAGGTGTTATCTCAGAGTTGTTCTAATATGCATTTCTCTAATTAGTAGTCATTTAGAACATTTTTTTCATTGACTACAGATAGCTTTGATTTCGTCTGAAAATTGCATGTTCATATCCTGTGACCTTTTATCATTTGGGCAATGGATCTTTCTTTTTAAAATAAAATTTACTCAATTCTTTATGTATTTAAGAAATGAGGTCTTTGTCAGGGAAACTTGCTGTAAAATTTTTTGATATTCATGGGCAGTGATACCTTTTAGCAAAATGTACATACCCTAGTTACCTCTTTTTTTAAAATTAAATTTATTGATTGATTGATTTAGAATATTTTTTCATGGTTACATGATTCACATTCTCTCCCTCTCCTCTTTCCAACCTCCTCATGGAGCTGACAAACAATTTCACTGAGTTATACATATATTACTGCTCAAAACCTATTTCCATATTATATTTGTGATAGAGTAATCTTTTAAAACGAAAACCCCCAATCATATACCCAGAGTACCACGTGATAAGTCATGTTTTTCTTCTGTGTTTCTATTCCCACAGTTCTTTCTCTGGATGTGAATAGTGTTCCTTCTCACAAGTCCTTCAGGATTGTCCTGGATCATTGTATTGCTATTAGTCTGCTTATCTCTTTTAATTATGTCTATTTTTGCTTTTGTTTTAACCTCACCTGAAACGTAATGCATTCTACTCCAAACTTTTTGTTTTTAAACTCTCTGTGATATTTCTGTTTCAGATGTGATTCTTGTAAACAGCATACAGTTGGATCTTGGTTTTTCAATCCATTCTGCCATCGGCTTTCATTTTATGAGTGAATTCATCTCATTCACATTCACAGTTATGATTTCTATGTATTTCCCTGAATCCTTTTTTCTTCTATTTATCCTTCTGTTTCCTTTTGCCCTGTACTTCATCAAAAGTCTGTTTGGCTTCTGACCACTGCCTACATTAATTTTTCCTCTCTTTTATCACCCCTCTCCTCCTTCTCTTATCCCTTTTCCTTCCTATTTTTTGGTTAGATAAGGTAGATTTCTATACTCAATTAGATGTGTACACATACTCTTTCCTCTTAGAACCAGTTCTGATGAAAGTGATGTTTGAGTATTGTCTATCACCCTCCACTATAAAAGCTCTTCCTTGTGTACCTCTTTTTTTGTGACATAATTCTCCCATTCTTCCTCTCCCTTCCCTCTTTTGATAGTGCATCCCTCTTATTCCTTTTTTTTTAGATCATCTCAACATAATTGACTCATACCTGGCCTCTGTCTCTAAGTGTCTTGAAAAATATAAAGTTTTTAGGAGTTACATGGATCATCTTCCTATATAGAACTGTAAACAATTTAACCTTATTAAATCCCCTATGATTTCTCTTTTATGTTGTTTACCTTTATGTTTCTCTTGAGTCTTACTTTTGAATGTCACATTTTCTTCTCACCTTCAGTTTTTCATCAGAAATGCTGGGAAGTATAAAATTCATGTTTTTTTTTAAATTTGTATTTTGCTTATTTTCTTCCAATTTTTTTTACATTTTTGTATATTTGTCTTTTCAATTCTCTCTCATTTGCTTTTGTTTTGGATAGATTCCTATACCATGTATTAAATTTTTCCCACTATAATAATTATGTTCTTAAATTTTACATTTGGAGCTTCCCTAGCTCACCTTATTTCTTTTCTAATTTTTTTTTGAAACATTTATTTCTCCTTTGAACCATCCTGGAATTTCTTATTTTTTTATCAAGCAATATTATATCACTTTTCTTCAACTTAAAATATTTGTTTAAAGTCTTTTTAATTTCTTATTGTTCCTTTTGTTTTTAGGATCATCTCTGTTGGCTTATCTACTTGTATGTTAGGCTTTGATTAAAGTTCTTGTGGTATTTGAGCTGTTCCCTTTTATTTCTCTTCTCTTTTTCTTTAATCTCTCCACTCCCATAAATATTCAGTGCCCCATCACTGAACTCTTGGATGACTTCACAGTTTTTGCATTAAAAGATATGATAGTTGCCTAGAGCTGATCTCTGCTCCTACTACTGTGCAACAGAAGAGTAAACCCCGACTGGTTTCCTAGCGTGCTTTCTTTTGGGTTCTATGCTCTGTTCCACTCTTGCTTCTAGCTCTAGAATCAGCATGTTTCTAACTCAGTTGCCTCCATTCTCTCTTTTCTCCTCCATGTGATTAGGCAGAATGTGTGTCTCTGTGTCTACTGCTTCTTAATGGTTATAGTTTGGGGGGGGGGGGGGTTAGACACAACCACCTCCATAGGATTTCTTTAAAAAAAAAAATTTAGAGAGCTTTTTTATGCTCATTGATATGAGAGCATGGATTTGGTGGAGAGATATGCTGAGTTAGAACTCTAATTAGGTTCTTTACTATTAATTCATGGCTTTGTTTGTTTTCTACTTTGTGTATATCTGTTAGGAGAAGGATTGCCTTTTTTGGAAACAGTTATTAATTTTTATGCATCTGATAAATAAAATATTTTTGACATTTAAGAATTTAAAGAGATTTGTTAAAAAAAGTAATTATTTCATTATCTTGTTGATTGTTGATCCTGTCTATGCCTTTTGAAGAAGTTATTCAATTATTCATGTCTTCCTTTTCTCTTTTGAGCCCCTTAATTTTATTCAGTATCAGGGGTGGGAGGAAAAAACTACTGCCTAAAAAACTACCCTCTCAGGACTTCACAAACTCCATTTTCAGGCCCTTTATAGATCTCTCTTGGTAGTATAATTTGCTCCCATATAAATCACTATATTCATTATTAGATTTGACAAGTCTTTTTCAACATCTTCAATGTTCCACCAGTGAGAAAATGCTCCTTTTTCAGAGGTTGTAGCTTTTCCCTTATGAAATAAAAGCCTTGACTCTCTTATAAACACTACACTAGTGAGTCCATATTCTTTCCTAATTTAATATTTTTTTTATTTTTTTAATAATTTTTTTATTTTTAAAAATAAATTTTTAATAATTTTCCTATTTAATAATAATAGCTGTTATTTATATGGAGTTTTAAGACTTAAAAAATATTTGTCTCATTCTCACAACAAGAGTTTGGTGCAATAGTTTTTAACTGTCTTTATTGTTCATAGTCACACAGCTGGGAATTCTTGGATTCACACCTAAATGTCTCTGGGCTCCATGGCTAAAGCTCTTTTTTTCAGTGCTACACTTTCTCTCCCAGAATGTTAGACATAGAAAGTATCTTAGAAGGTATCTAATGCAAACTCTCATCCAGTATATCCCCTAAAAAAGGACTACCAGCCTCTTATTAAAATTTAGGGAGCTTAATACCCAGCAAGTTGGCCCAGTCAGCCTTTAAAACAAAATAAGGAATTTCAGGATAACAAACTTTGAATTCAATTCACTCATGTTATTAGTCTCTCTGTGTAAAGTGCACAGTGGAATATTTTTGTTGAATTAGTATCCTGGAGGATGACTTATTTTCATTGAGTTTTGTGACAAATAGCTAACCTAAAAAAAAGCATCAGTGAGCCCAGTTCCAACAACATTCTGATCAATGAGTGGGATTCTTAAACCCTCCCATTCAAATTTTGTAAATCTTCATCATTCAGTCATTCAACAAATATTCATATAGTATACATAACCTTTCAGTGCCAAAGTTAAAATCAGGAACTGATGTTAATCTAGTCTAATTTAGAGCAATTTGGAAAAAAATTCAAGGAAGAAATGGGACTTATCTGGTCTTGTGACTTAGAGAAGAGAAAGGAGGGAATTTTGTACCAGAAAAACAGGAAGATCAAAGGCAAGGAAGTAAAAATGTTCATGGTTATTAGGGGAGTAATGGATCAAACTAGTAAATAGTTTTAAAGAAATGGAGATTAGAGAAATAAATGCATATTTTGGCCAACTTTGAGAGGCTAAGAAATTTTTAAATTATCCACCAGAATAATACCCTACACAGGATTTTTAACAGAGAAGTGACAAGATCTAAGTAAAATGTTAGGAAGATTCAGTTGAGTGTCTGATACCAGTAGTTATACAGTATTAAATTATTTTGAACTTATTCCTCTAACACACATATATACATAAACTGTCGTTAAAATGTCACTTCTGTTTTCAGTGCCCCTCGCCCTCTTCATTCTCCCTCTCCCTCCCACTCCTAAGTTGCTTTCTTTTTTTCATACCCAAAATCCTGAGTCTGAAAATTATGTCAGTCAGATATTTATACCTGCCAAGACCTTATCACAGTCTCCAAACATGCTATAAACTGTTGCTCCATGTGGATTACTAATAGGAATCCCACAGTTTATTCAGAGGAAATCCAAATTCGTATTCTTTCTATCTTTCCAAACATTCTATTCTATGTCCTCTTGGTTCACCTCTGGCTACTCCACTCCAAGTTATTTTCTCTAATTTCATGCACTGATGCTTCCCACCAAAATCTCTGCCCTCTAAGATTTTCAACCTTAGTATATACTGTACATATTGGAGGAATAAGAATTGAGAAACCTTTTTAGAATTGGTATTTTAGAGGCAGTGAGGTGGCACCACGTATAGAGTACTGGGCCTGGGAATCTTGAAGATCTGAGTTTAAATTTAGCCTTATAACATTCCTAGCAGTATGACCCTGAGCATCAATTAACTTCTCTTTGCCTCAGTTTTTTCAACTGAAAATGAAGAAAATAATAGCACCTATCTTCCAGTGTTGTTGTGAGGATCAAATGATAAAATCTTTCCCTTCCTTCCTTTATATTTACTCTTCCCCTTTCTGTTGCTTCTTTCCCTCTTCTCCTGATGAATAAGTTCTCCCAATGAGAGGAACAGTCACAGTGTTATAGTGAGGAAAATTAGTGTAGATCTTATACAAGTCAGAGAAAGAAGAGTCAAGAAAGGGATAGTCAACACGCATAGGAGAACTAGAATAATGTTAGAATAAAGGAATAAAAGAACTAGAATAAATTTACTTCCACATGTTCTGTGGACATTGAACAGCAGTCAAAAATCAGATATTAGAAACAAAAGGAGAATTAGAGTGATAGACTAGGTAAAGTTAAGGTAATGGGAAAAGTGGTGTAGAAATAGACTAATTAATTAAAGTTAATACTTGGTAAAAACATACATAATGTGACTAGAATTTTTGGTCAACCTAAAGAAGCTTCTTTAGTAAGTTCAAATTAATTAGGAGTGAGACTAGTAGGAAGCCTGCAGTCACAGAGAAGAAGCAACTTCAAATTTGAAGTCATAGAAGGAAATCAATGCTAAACAATGATTTATTTCAGGGTATAGTCATGCTGGTGTGTGATTGATGTGGATTAGAGATTAAGGTCAGTTGAGGCATCAATGGGAAAGAATTTTGATGTAAAAGAGTCAAATGATTCATCACTTTTGAGTTCTGACTTTCCCTGAAAAATGGGGGTTGCAAGAGAAAACTGTAAACCAGGTAGTTTTATCTAGAAATTGAAGAATGTATAATAACAGTAGTAGTCTATATAATACTTTACGGTTTGCAAATTAGTTTATAAATGACTTATTTTCACAACAAGGCTGGGAAATAGGCATGGTTATTTTTTTCATTTTATTCATGAGGAAACTGAAGTAGGTATAAATTAAATGATTTGCCAGTAGTCTCAAAATTAGTTAAGAATCTGAGGCCAACTTTGAATTCAAATTTTCCTAACTCCAAGACCAGCACTTTTACTACTGATTCACTGAGCTCTCTCCTAATGTATTCATCCTGAAAAATTCACTTAGGAAAATATTCATATGCATGAATTATACCTCAGATTTACCCTTAAAGCATTTATATATTACACATTACCTGCATTCTCTGTAGATGTTATCCTGTCTTCCCAGAGCTGTGACACTTGACTCACTCCGTTTTCTTCAAGTTTCTTAAGCCTTTAAAATATTTAACTTTTATTTAGATCTTACTTTTTCACTAATTGGCACATAGAAATTTATGAAATATCTCTTCTCCTTTAGAAATGTTTGATATCACTGAAAATGTGAATTTTTTTAAAGTATGAAATTTTGAGCAACTCCTCTTGTTAAAACCTATAAAACAATACTTTTAGTAGAATTTTCCTAACTCATGTAAAATTGCTGCATTTACTTTTTAAATTAAAGTCATTTTAATGAACAAAAATCACTCACATTTCTTCTGTGGTATTAAAAAAAGAAAAACAAGTCTTGTTAAAAATATTAGTAGTAAAACAAAACAAATCCCTGCATTTTGCAAGACTAAAAATAAGTTTTTATTATCTTAGTTCATTTCCTTTATGTTAAGGAGGTGGTGCTTTAATCACCAATCCTCTGAAGTTGTATATGATCAGAATGCTTAATTCAGTTACTTGTTATCATATTACAAATTGTTCTCTTGTTTCTGCTCAGTTTACTCTGCACCAGTTCACACAAATATTTCCCAGATTTTTCTGAAAAAAATATTTGAATATTTCTTTTTAATGTAAATTTTGTAATGTAAATTTATTTCATTTTGTTTTTTGCCTATTAATTATTAGTTTTCTCTTTCACTTTTTTTTTCCATGAGGGCATGTGGGGAACCTCTTGTAATAATATGTTCACCATCAAGCAAAAGCACTTTCTCTCTTTCAATGTGCAAAGAAAAATTATATCTCATTCTGTATCTGGAATCTATCACCTGTTACTGTAATATTTTCTGTAATTGAACCTTTGAATTTGTGGTTGGTTGCCATTTTGTTGAGTTCTTAGTCTTTATGTAAGCTGAAACATACTAAAATTTTGCTCCAGCCTCTTATTTTGACTTTATGTTTATGTTTTAAATGTGTTTCTTGTAAACAGCATATTGTTGGATTTTTCTTCGTGATGCATCCTACTATCCTCTTTCATTTGATGAGTGAGTTCATCACATTTACATTCATACTTATGATTTTTTATTTGTATTTCTGCCTCATTTTCTTAAACTTCCTTTCTCTTTGTTTCCTGCCTCTTCTTTATAGAGAAGGAAATTGTTGCTCAATATTAGTGCTATAGGTTTGATGCCATCTTTCCTGATTCCCTTTTCCTCTTCTCTTTCCTTCACCCTGAACGTAGTTAAATGTTTTTAACCTTTCTTTCTTTTAAACTCTTCTTTCAAATCCACCCTCCTTATTTAGAGTATGGCTTTCTAAGAACTAATCCCTCCCTTAATCTACTCCATCTTTTACTCTGCTGTCTCCTTTTTTCCCTTTACCTCTTGTTCACACATTGAATGAAATGTATTTTCTAGACCCAATTATGCATATGCTTATCTTTCCCTGACAGTTTGAGATAAGAGTGAGATTCAGGTGTCAGCTTCTTTCCTGTCCCTTCTTCCTTATTTGTATAGACTTCTATTTATGTACCCTGATTAAGTGAGATAGTTTTCCCTATCCTTCAACTTCCTTTTCATTTTGCTTCTACTTTTTTGATAATCAAAACATTACAAAACCATTCCTGGGCCCTCTGATGGATGATACTTCTGAAGGGACATCATCTCTTTTAGCAGGTAAACAGTTTATCCTTTTTTAGTCCCTTAGGATTACTCTCTGATATTTGGCTTTTTGTTTTCTCTTCACTTTGTTTGGGGGGGTTGGGGGGTATTTCAGAGTTTTTTATGCACCTCTGGTCTTTTCATCAGGAATGCTTAGAAGTCCCCAGATTAATTAAAGCTTTATTTTTTTCCCTTTAGAATTATACCCATTTTTGCTAGGTAAATTATTTTTGGTTGTGATTATCATACTGTGGAGGGCCCAGCATCTCTTGTTGTCCTGCTGGACTCGTCAGTCTCTTTTCAGTCTCTGTGTTGGAATGGTCCAGGGCATTCCTGGCTAGATCCAGACCCCAGTGTCCACAGACTTTTTTTTTTCTTCTTCCTATGCCTAACTGGGATGGAAAAAAAAAAACAACTCACAATGACTTTTTCTTAGATTTACCAGTTAGGACTTGGTCTGATACATTTTTTAGAACTTTGTGGAGGATGTGTGTTTGAGATATTAGCTATAGCTATTTCTACTATTTCATCATTCTGGCTCCTCTTCCTGCTCTATTTGTATTTACAAATAATTCCTTACTGTTCTCATTCTCTGTGACCTATGTCTTCTGTCTGTCTGTCTGTCTCTCTTTGAGCATTTTCACATCTCTTTGAAGTATAAAATAATTTTAGTTGTATCCTTTTTTCCTTTAAATGTATGAAATCTGAATTTTTACTTTGAAGGCAAAAGAATTGAAATTAGATCATTGACATAAAGCTGAGAATGGCCTTGTAGGAGTATATTCTAATCTCTTCATTTTAAATCAGGAACTCTGAGGCCCCAGGAAATTATGTATTAGTGTCATAGGAAGGATTTTAACTCTTGACTCCAGGGACCACATTACAATCCTAGTTCAACTCTTTTTTATTACCTATATCACCTTGGGCAAGTCCGTTGAGTACCCTGAACCTCAACTTTCTGATCCACCAAAAGGGGATAATAATTTCTCTGACTTGCCTACCTCATAGGATTTGGAATAAAGATAAAATGAAATCCATGAGAGTAGTTTGAAAACTGAAGTGCTATATTTATGTACAACTTAGGGGATATTGTTATTTTAGCTTCCTAAGATCTGAGAGCTTTTGTTTTTTTCTAACAAGGACTATTTTAACCAAGGTCATTGATCCACAGGACGATAATCAGTTGGTTACATAAGTTAAAAGAATTTAATTTTGTTTAGTGTGCTTTTTGCTTGTTAAATATGAAATGGTCATTCATTTTTAATTAAAATTAAGGAACATCAAATCTATTGATTAAATAAATGCTGGGTTATAAATAACTCTCTATCAACTAAAACTTAATATTAAATTTCTAGGCTTCTATATTCACGAAACAGTTTAGGAAATATCCAAGAGAGACAACATAACATAACGGATGAGAAAGCTAGCCTCTCAGCTTGGAAGATCTAGTTTCTAATCCTTCCTCTGATACATAGGGGATCTGAGGCCCTGGGCAAGTCACTTGGTCTCTCAGAGTTCTAAGCAGATTTCCAACACTACAAGTTAGGAAAATGGTGCCAATCTGCTTTGGTGGAAAAAGTTTCCTCATGTAGATGTCCCTCTATCAGTGAAATCACCGGGCCTGTGTCAATTGTTATCTCCTTTAGAGAAATCATACTGAAATAATAAAGGTCAGGGTTGCTAAAATTATGGGAGGCACATTGAATTTATATGACAAAATATGACCACCTAATTTAAATTATTTTAAAATTCCTACAAAATATACCTGCAAATCACTTTCTTTATTGCATAGGGGTTTGGGGACCCAGACAAGCATGCAGATTGCAAAATTGAAATAGTATAAGTTTCCTAAACATATTTCTCCTTTTGCTCTCTAGTATCCTGGCAGCTTTGGTCTGGGCAGAAGTTGGACTCCCCTCAGTTAGAGCATGTGTTCTTTGGCCATAATTAAATATAATAAGCAAATAAACAAACAAAAGATTCCTTGGAGAACCATCTATCAAAATTGTGCTATACCCAGCTACAGAAATGTAAGGACTGAATTTATAACTGTCATAGGCTGTATCAGCATTTTTGATGAGTCATAGTCAATATCATAAGAAGGTACCAATCTCTCTATCTGTGACTTATCTCTGAGTACACTGTCTAATATGCTGCCTACCTTTTGCAAATATGCTACATCTTACATGTATTAGAGAATAATTTTAAATGATCACAATAGATCTTTCAGCCTAATCCATTTTACTTTACCCAATCTGAGACTGGCCTTTATAAGGGAAAGATTGAAGGACCCAAGAGGAAAAGATCATCACTAGGAAATGAAAGGCATTACACAAGAGATGAAATTTTATTCAGCAAACATTTATTACATACTTAGTATCTAAGGGTATGGATCTATCCAAGTATGGTTACAATAAGCACTGAGGATGCAGAAAAAGAAAACTCATAGTTCCTGTTTTTTAATATTTTACAGTCTAATAGGGATTATAATATGACTATACCAGTTATAATGATATAAGAGAAAATGTGATATAGACAAGGTAGGAAATTAAACAACTTTTTATAAGTAGGTAAGGTGGAAAGTCTGTTAGGACAGGTTTAATGGGGATGGTTGTATTTGGATTAAGTATCCCATGGGTACAAATAGGAAAGGAAATGCATTCCAGGTCTTGCTGACAGTCTATACAAGCATAGGAAAGGGGCTAATAAGATCAAGGGACAGTTTATATTAGTTTGACTTGAATCATAGAGGACATTAAAATTATTTAAATAAGATTGGAAATTTAGGGAGAAGTTAGATTCTAGAGGTCCTTACATATCAAGCTAAAGAGGTCTAAGTTTCATAGACATTGGGATGGGGTATCATTCAGGCCAGTGTATTATGAGTAATATTTTGCCAAGTGTATGACTATTAGATTGGAGAAGGGAAAGAGTAGAGGCAGGGGAGCTTGTTTGGAGATCCTTATAATAGCCTATCATAGAGGTAGTAAGACCTGAACTGTGGTGGTGTCAGTATAAGTAGAAGGAGAGACTATGTGAAAGAGGCTATGAAAGCTGTATCAACAGATCTTGAAAACTAATTAGGTACAGGAGTTAGATGACTGAAGAGTCTGGACAGCTGGAAAAATGGTGCTATCATACACACAATTTGGAAAGAGAGGTAGGTTTCAGGGAGAGGATGATAGAGAGGTCCTACAAGGTGGTTGGTAATGTGGAACTGGAGGGCAGAAGATGGTACATGAAGTAGATTTGGAATTCACTTGCATAATAGCTCTGACAGCATCATCATTGGAGGCAGGTGCCTTGCTCTCTATTTCAAGTCTTTTCTAGGCTAAACATCTCCAGTTCCTTTAACTGATCCTCATGGCATAAACTCAGTACCCTAGATTTCCTTATGTCATTGTCTTTCCCTAAAGCAAGACACCAAGAACTGAAACCCAATACTTTAGATATGATATGAGTAGTTTCTAGTTCTCATTTCTTCCTTGGCCAAATTACTACATTTTTCTTAATGTAGCCCAAGCTCATTTTTTGCTATCAAATCACAATATTGACTCATAATGAGATTGTAGTCCGTTAAATATCCCAGAATCCTTCATTTTCTTGCCTGAAGCTTATGTAATCAATAAGCATTTACTAAACTTAACTTAGTGTTCCTCTGGCTGTGTGACAAGCACTGGGGATAAGAAATTTGGGGGCTAAACTACATATTTAGTACAGTTAGCAAGGTGGTGTGTCAGTTAAAGAAGATAATTTAATTTTATACTTCATTAAGAGAAGCATAATATTTGTTCAGAATGTGTAGAGTGATAATGCTACTGTATTGTCTTCTGGTCAGACTACATCTAGAGAATTGTACTCAGTTCTAATTGTCCACATTGTAGGAATGGCATTGATAAGCTAGAGAAATCAACAGGATGGGGAAGCATCTTGGCTCCATGCCACATAAGGATCAGTTAAAATTTGGTATCTTTAATCTTGAGAAAAGAACATTTTTGCACGAACATTAGCACAGTGCCCATCATATAGTAAGTGCTTAATAAATATCAATGAATAGATAGCAAATGAGAAAGGGGTTCGATTTCTTAGGCTTGGCCCCAACAGAGTAGAACTAAGAGTAGTGGGTAGAATTTGTAGGGCGGATTTAGGCTCCATGGAAGGTCAGATTTCCCAAGATAAAGAACTCTCAAAAAAAAAAAAAAAAGATGCATGAGATGTCTTTGGGGATTGTTGATGCTTGTGGTCTGGTTAACTCAAGCACAAGTTCAGTGCTGTGTTACAGAATGAATTCTTATTCAAGTGTAGTTTAGACTGTGTGAGCCTGAGGGTCCTTTAGTAGGGAAATTCAGACTGCTGTCTCTTCTGAAATCATCTCACCCATTATCTGCTGAACAAGCTTTAATTGTCACTGATATTTCTAATCCACCAATTGTAAACACTAGTCAAATTAGAATGACTTAATCTCTCATTGTACCTAGGGCAGACAAATACACACATTACTTTGTCATTCATTTCACTTTCTGACATAGTTCAATACCCATGGACCCCACATATTGCTCTGAACCTCAGATAGTATCTCTACAACTCATCTCAGAGTTCAGTGTTTCATGTCTTCAAATAGGAGTCCTTTCCCAAATTTCATCAATTTCTACATGCAACGATGTTTACTCGTTTTGAGGTGTTTGTAGTTATCTTAAGGATATGGATATAGAATTTAGAGTAGGGGAGGGTGGTGGTGGAGGGACCTGAGAGATCACCCAACCCACCCGCTTTCATTTTATGGACCATATCACATCACCCAAACACAAGTCACATCTCCTTGACTTGTCCAAGGTCACACAGCTACTAAGTAATAGAGCTAAACTATGAACTTGGATCTAAGGACTTTAAATTTCATGCTTTTTCTACTTCACCACATTATGCCTATAAACTTAGCAGAAATGCATGTTACAGTTATGTTTTTCCTCTTTTAATGTATGTAATTTATAAAATACTTTACATTTTATAGTATTATATATATATCATATATATATATACATATATATATATATATTTATTTTGTAGTTAATGTAGTACTTGTGGACATTTACATGGCAATTGTAGCATCTGGCTTTTGTTCAAGAATGTAACTCCTATTATGTGTTTCCTTGAGGAAGTTAGAGGTATCTCATGTTATTCCTATACCTTAATTTACAGCCCTTTTTCCAGGAACATAACTCATCACAAGTTTGAAGACTGCCCTTTATTGGTTTTACAACTCAAACTATATATCAGACTTGTTGNACTAAGTAATAGAGCTAAGCTATGAACTTGGATCTAAGGACTTTAAATTTCATGCTTTTTCTACTTCACCACATTATGCCTATAAACTTAGCAGAAATGCATGTTACAGTTATGTTTTTCCTCTTTTAATGTATGTAATTTATAAAATACTTTACATTTTATAGTATTATATATATATCATATATATATATACATATATATATATATATTTATTTTGTAGTTAATGTAGTACTTGTGGACATTTACATGGCAATTGTAGCATCTGGCTTTTGTTCAAGAATGTAACTCCTATTATGTGTTTCCTTGAGGAAGTTAGAGGTATCTCATGTTATTCCTATACCTTAATTTACAGCCCTTTTTCCAGGAACATAACTCATCACAAGTTTGAAGACTGCCCTTTATTGGTTTTACAACTCAAACTATATATCAGACTTGTTGAAAAGGGTTTCTTGATGATGTAAAGTACTGGAAAATAGAACCTATGATGAAACCTTAAGTACTTAGGAGGGGAGTTGGTGGGAGGAGGGGGCTTGCGATGGGAGTATTCATGTTTATATGAAAGGTTTTAATTTGATTCAAACTATAATGTTAAAATTTTAAATTAGGCATAATGAAGTGTCTTAAAAGTTATATCATATAACACTTAAAAATAACATCTTTGAAAGAAGAAGTTGTGGAATTTTTATTTTAGAAGCAAGGAATTGTGATGGAAATCTTTAAAATATTATAAATCTTTATTATGATTGGTGTAGGTATAAATTTTTGTTACGGACAAGATAGGTTAAATGTGATAATGTGAATTCAAGTTCATTTACAATCCTGTGCGCCTCTTTACACTAATTTCTGTAAATTATAGTCTCCATTGAACATTAAAGGGTATTGTTTTCGATTCCTTTAAGGTTGGATTTTTCTATTTCTTTCAGAGAGCATTAGGTAGTCAAAAATCCAAAGTAGTTGAATTCAGCAATAAAGACACCTCTGAAATTAGCAATGAACAAGATAAAGAAAATTCCATAATGAAAAATGAACCAAGAAGAGTTAAGATATTTGATGGAGGGCAAGTACCAATTTTATTTTTTGAATTAGCATTTTAAAAATTAATATTCCTTGTTTTGCTATTTTAAAAGATGATCATTATTTTCTGATTTTATGTTACTAGCATATATAAATTCACATATTTAATTCAGTGTTTAAATAAAACACAGACTTTGCTGCAAAATTAGCATGGAAAAATATATTCAGTTTCCTAATTCTGTTTTAGGGATGGATTAAAATTAGAATTGTTGATATTTGCAGAAGAAAAGGACAATACTAGTTATTAAAAAACAGTGAGTTATTCAATGCATTTGTGAGCTAATCTTTCAAGTTCTAGTTCCTGTAATAGATTATATTTTTTATTATCTTGAAAATTCTATTTATTGAATCTGCCTAGTCTGAGAAAGATATATTTGAGAATATTTTGATATACAGTATGTTGCTTTATGACCTATGGTGTAAAAGTGATGTGGAGCTGGCTTCAAAACCTCAAAGACCTAATTTCAAGTCCAGCCTCTGATACCTATTAGCTGTGTGACCCCTAGACAGTTTTAATAACCTTCTACTCATTACTCATAAGGAAGGATTGGTCTAAATTGATAGAGGGATTTTTCCTACTAGGTGTTTCCTATTCTAAAATAATTCTAGGCCTGGACAACACACAACACACACATATTCACACATGTGTATATGTGTATGTTCATACACATATATACATAAACATATACATATACACACCAACTTAAATCTTAAGTTGTAGTGAAGTATGAAAAGAGAGAAACTATTACACAATTCAAAACTAGCTAATCTCAAAGGCAAGGTTTGAATTCCATCTCAGTCATCTGCTAGCTAAGTGACCTTGGGCAAATTTCTTCTCAGAGTTTCAGTTTTCTCGTCTATAAAATAGGAGTCATTTTGTATTAATTGTATTAATTACTTAATTGTTGTGAGAAAAGTAGTTGTAAAACTTAAAGTACTGTATAAATGTGAGCTATTCCTGTTATATATTTCTGTTTTCATGTTAAGAAAAAACACTGAAATCAATATTGAAGAAGAAAGGAAAAACATATTATTTAACAGAAGAGCTAGAAGATTTCAAATTAAATCAGAGTTAAATCCTAGAAATGAGATTTTTCTTATCATAAAAGTAGAATGATTACAAATGCACAAAAGCCTTTGTGTTTAAACACTTTTATGTAAACCATCATTAGTTTTATTTCTCTGGGGATTGTGTTTAATCATTACTTCCCTATTCATATTTTCTTCTAAATTAGATATAAATCAAATGAAGATTATGTCTATGTTCGGGGCAGAGGACGAGGAAAATACATTTGTGAGGAATGTGGAATACGTTGTAAGAAACCTAGTATGCTGAAGAAACATATTCGCACTCACACTGATGTTCGTCCATACCATTGCAACTACTGTAATTTCTCCTTCAAGACTAAAGGTAGAAAGACATATTTTTAAAATTTGCCTTTTCTTTATATGTAATTAAAATTACTATGCATTGTACTTTAAACATAACAAGACATATATATCTTTATAAATATAAATTGACATATCTATTTGCTAACTTGGAAACAGCATTGACTCTCTCCAAGTATTATGTTTATTTTTCTAAATCTTTAGGAGAAAAACAGACTCTATACAATCTCCTTAAAATGTCATAAATATAAAATTTTAAAATTAAAGCTATAGTTTCTGCATACAAAAGTGGGATAACTCTGTAGCTAACATATTTTTAGAAGTTGTCACTTTGATACTGAGAAGATGAATAAGAAATCTGTGTTATAAGTAATTTTATTAGAAATCTATAAAAGATGAAGAAAAGGTTTAAAAATGAAAACCACAGTAAGATTTTAAGAATTCATAAAACAATTCTGTTATCTCATTTTGGAGCCTCCAACTTATTTCTCTTTTATACCAAACATCCACATATATGAATGCTGTCAAATCTATTGACAAGAGCTTTTTGTTTTCTAATCATTGCCCTAGTTTGTTCATAAATGTACCTCAGAAGAAATTAGTGGAATTATACCTATTACTCCCTTATCTGCTATATATATGCATGTATGATTTTTATTGAAATCATAAGCATTTATAGCACTGTTAAGATAATGCCATGTTTGGAGGCAGCTGGGTGGCTCAGCAGATTGAGAGCCAGGCTTAGAGATGGGAGGTCCTAGGTTCAAATCTGGCCTTGGACACTTCCTAGCTATGTGACCCTGGGCAAATCACTTGACCCCCATTGCCTAGCCCTTTCCACTCTTCTGCCTTGGAACCAATACAGAGTATTGATTCCAAGATGGAAGATAAGGGTCTCAGAAAAATAAATAAATAAAAATAAAATAAAATAAAATAAAATAAAAAGATAATGTCATGTTCACTATTATAGTTAAATGCTTTTACAGTATGTAGATAAATATATATAATTGTCTAACAGTGCTTTGTCAAAAACAATAATTAGAAAAGAACAATAATAAGATTTCAGACTTTACAAATAATCTCTTTGAATATTTCTTGTTTATTAAACATTTATATTGTAAATAGTCATATTAGAAAATCATCTTCATAAAAGAATAATATGGATAGGGATATCATATGATTGTGGAAATATATATTACTTGTTTCTCCTCTTATAATCTTATTTTTTCAGAAGTGTTTTTATCAGGGCAACTAGGTGGCTCAGTGAATTGAGAGCCAGGCCTTGAGATGGGAGGTCCTAGATTCAAATCTAGCCTCAGACACTTCATAGCTGTGTGACCTTGGGCAAGTCATTTAACCCCCATTGCCTGGCCCTTATCACTCTTCTGCCTTGGAACCAACACATAGTATTGATTCTAAGATGGAAGGTAAAGGTTAAAAAAAACTGTTTTTTAGCTATTTTTGAAAAAAATATATATTTGTTTTCTTCTTTAGAAGTTTTACTTTTTCAATGATATTTAGTGTTAAACTTTTAAGAATTTTATTATTTCAATGGTACTCACTTTAATTATAGTTGGCAATAGGGATCCATGAAATGAACAGAAACATATGGGTCTCAAGGTTTATTTGGATTCTTTTGTGATTCCCAAATAACAATGATGGAGTGGCAGAAAGTAGACTAAGAATTTCCCAAACAATCAACAAACATTAAAAAATTTCAACCCATGATTGAAGAATTCAGAGAAGGAGAAGGATGAGAAGGATCTCACTGCCTCTGGAAATAGCCAGTTCCACTTTTGGAGAGCTCTAATGGTTAGGAAGGTTTTCTTTATATGATTTCTCAATCTTCTTGTCTTCAACTTCCACCTTTTATTCCTAATTCTTCTCTCTGAGGCTAAGCAAAATAAGTCCTGTCTCTTTTCTACATAACATCCCTAGAAATAGCTGATGATAGAGAACTAATATATCTCCCTTTAAGTCTTTTCTTTTCCATGCTAAATATCTCCAAGTCTTTTCATTGCTACTTTATCTAGTATATACTTCAGTCACCTCTCCATCCTGGTTGTCCACTGGATAGTGTCTAACTTGTCAAAGCCTTTCCTAAAGGTGGTAGTCAAAACTGCACACAATGTTCAAAATATGGTCTGACCAGAATCTGGTCATATAGCAACTATTACTTTCTTCATTTTGAATACTATGTGCTTTTTAGCCTATCATTTCTTCCTTAAGTCTTCTATTTTCACCCAAAATCCTGACTTTCATAAAAAGTTATCTTGGGACATATTATTGAGTCTTTTCACTCTCTTGGTCTAAGCAGATTCTGCCTGGTCCATGTCTCAGTTTATAGTGTGATACAGAACTGTCCACAGTACTCCAGATGGCAAACCAGATCTATATAGTTAAGAGCCGATGGTATCTGATATTATACCTCTTTTAATGTAAAGGTTTCCACATCACACTAATGACTCATATTGTACTTAAATTTCCAGGTATTTTTCACCAGGACTTATTTCTAGCCAAGTCTTCTCTATCTTTTGCTTGTATAGTAATTAAAAAGCAAAACACTACAACTGCATGTAGAAAGAATGTTGGGTAGAGAGTCAGAAGTCTTGTTTCTGCCACTAACTCTTTATAACTTTGAGCCAAGTCATTTCTTTTTTGGACCTCAGTTTTCCCATCTCTAAATAGGAGGAGTTGGCAAAGATGGACAAGTTCTCTGTTTCCAAAACCATTTATCCATACTTCCCTTTCTGTCTTATTATTTCTGTCAGAAAAAAAAATATTTTCCCTTTTTCCAAGGACTATAACCTTATGGTTATCTTTGCTTTCCCTTTTTCTTCACCTTTCATTTCATTCATTTATAAGCTTGGTTGATAGCATATTTGCAACAATACTCACTTTCATCCCTTCTTTTATTCCCACAGATGCCACTCATAGTTAAAAGCCATGCCTTAGACCAATGCAGTAGCCACTTTGATAATCCTGTTGCCACACTATGTTCCAGTTCATCCTTCATAGAGCGATATATCATAATAATTTTTCTTATGCATGGATATAATTAAAGCACTCTTTTGCTCAAAAAATTTAATTGCTTTTCTGTCTACAAAGTTCATACTTTTGCCTAACATTCAAAGTTCACTATAATTAGACATGACATTACTCTTTCCACACTTATCTCAATATATTCCCTTCAATAAACCCTTAATGCTGTAATCAAACTAGATTGCTTTTTTCCTGACAAACATTCCCTATGCCCCATTGCCTCTTCCTTGCACAGTTCCATATGCCCAGAATGTCGTCTTCTTACTTCTTGTTTAATTCCAGCACATCCTTTATAATCCAACGCAAAGGTCATCTTCTTTTCCTTATTCTCCTGTACCCAGTATTTATGTCCTCCCCACATAATACTTGATTTCATATATGATTTTGTTTTTCAACTCTTTAACATATTTAACATGAAAGATTTTATAGTATAGTTACCAGTATCTGTGTCATTCCCCAACCTTAAGCTCCTTTAAGCTTGTTAGAAAAGCAGTTTGACATGATATAAAGAGAACTGGCCTTGGAGTTTGGAAGACCTGGTACAAATCCCTCCTCTGACACATACTGGCTGTGTGATACTAGACAAGTCACTTAATTCCTTGATACCGCTATGAAACTCTCTAAGATTATAAATTGCAAGGGAGGTGCTGACCTGAGTTGGTAGAAAGGTACTTTCCTCATTGGAATTTTCCTAAACTAACAAAATCACAGATTTGGTTAAAAAACAAACAAACAAGCAAAACATACTCTTTTTTAACTTGTAAGCTCCAAAGTGAGTAGGAACCACGTCTTTATCTGAACTGTTTTATTCCACATAGTGCCTACCACAGGTGAAACTTCAATGTTTATTGAATGAATTTTTCCCAATTGCATCTTACTGTCTTTTGTCCCTCTAACACATCCCTCTTCCACTGCCTTTTGATGGCATGAATGTGGCATTGGTTTTTCAAAGGCTGTGCCACCAGCAGAAATTATGGCAGGTTTTACAGAGAATGCAAGAACTGTTTCAGGAGCAATTTAATATGCAAGGGATTGCCCCTTTGAAATTTGAGTGATAGGTGGTGAATTCTTTGGCCCTGACAACCTATGGAACAAACAAAAGGACAAAATGACTCCCAAGTCCTGGGCAACCTTCTTCTGTTTCTGCAGTAGTAGGTGAAGAGCATTGGAAAAGGAGGAAGAAAATTCTAAGAATCACACAGTGTTTCTACTGGTCACAAGTTGATTATACTTCTAGGAACATGAATCGAATGGATAGTGACATTCTGAACCCTAAAATGATGTCAAAAGACATAACCAAGTTGCCACTAAAGAGAAGGTTGACTCACAGGTTCTCCTTGAGAAGGAAAATAAACAAGTTGACAGAGTTGGTTTCAAAATACACTCAAAGGCAATGAGAAAAATAATTTCATGGGATTCTTGATCATCTTCTTTGAAGTGCTTGTCATATACATGTACAAAAAGATTATCCTAAGGTAATTACAGTTTACATGCCAACATCTGATATAGAGATTGAAGAGATTGGGAAAAGTCTATGAAAAATTCAAAAGCATTCTTCAGACAACATCTAGGTATACAGTGACACTCTACAACCTCAGTGTGAAGGTAGGCAAAAGGAAAGACCTTGAAAAATATATTGGAAGATATGATTTAAGATTAAAGAATGAAGGGGGGAAATGTTCATTGACTACTTAGAAGCCTCATGCTTTTATATCTTGACTTCTTTGAAAACTAGTAAAAGACATTGGAATTAGTGAGTATTGAACAACACCACAAAAATGGCATTGAATGTACTGTAAGATACAAGAAATGACCAATTGTACTCAGGAGGTCATTCAATAAACACACTTATTAAGGACTTGCCTTTTCTGAATTAGCTCTCTTTGTACAGTTAGACCATCTACTGCCCACTCTCTACTTTTTAGAACAAAATTAGAAACAACACTAAATCAGAAAAATGAAAAGATAAGACATGCAAGCAAATATACCAAAACTAATTTACTTAAACAAACTATTAATGGCTAACTTGGGAAGTGGATAATTGAACTACCAGCATTTACTATCTCATTTCTAGTGGGCTTTAAAATAATATCACTTCATAAGAAGGAGATCAAAAGTTCCCCTAAAGCAACTCGCCTAGGAAATACTTTTGATGTCCATGTGTTAAATAGGAATGTTTGATATTTAAGGAAAATATCTATGTAGAATTAAAAACTCATGTAGAATCATCTGTAAGGAAATGTTGGGAGATTTTGCTGAGCATCACTTCACCAAATAGTAAAGAATGGGAAAGAAGAAAATGAGTCTGCAAAAAGCTTTGCATGGACCCAGACTAGATTAGCTTAAAGGAATTTATAATTGAAGCTTGAAGGAAGAAAACAAATAGACAAAAATTGAAACCTATTTTCCAGTGTTTCCTTAGTGGTCTACTATTTTTGCTAAAGACAGTGGATTCAGCACATTTGTGTAAATGGCATGTAAGAAGATGCCAAGGATACCTGCTTTACTGAAGTATGCACAAAAGAAAAAAAAAGATCCATGATGGAAGTTATACAAATTTGAAAGCTTGGAATGAATAATTTTTTAAATCTCTATAGCATGAGGAGATAAATGCACAGTGGGACTCGGGTTGGGAGGGAGGAAGATATAGATGCTGTTATTGTCAGGAAAAAAGAAGACAGCCAGATATCAGTAACTACTAACTGACATTCCTATTTCTCATTACTATAAAATATTTGAGAATCGTCTTTATATTTGTTAAAGTTATCCTCATTGAGAATATGAAAAATGGACCAAAAAAACTTCTGCAAGTTATTTTCTACAATAGACTGCATCTTTAAAATCACCCAATAGATTGAAGGATATAGAGGATATAATATCCTGCTTTTACAAATAACCTGATTTACTCTTGAGTAAAATGTAGCTTTAAAGGCTTTCCTCAAACTAGATATCTCTCATGCATATGTTAATAGATACATAGTGCCTTTATAGATAAAACTTGCTGTTTTATCAGTCCTCTGAACAATAATCCTTTCAGTAAACAAAGAATAAAACAAAGTTATATCTTGCAGAGTCCAAGTTGAAGAGGAATTCCTAATATATACCAGCCTATTATACTGCAAACAGGAAACACTAATTGGAGTATCTTTGTCCAGACTATAATACATAGTTTAATAGACAGCTAATTTAGTTGGCTCATCTGTGTGTGTATGTCTTGGGTACACATGCAAATGGACAACTGGGCCCAAATTTGAAAAAGAAAGGAGATTAGATTCATTTTGGAAATAATGTAAAACTCTCTGTAATCTCAAACCTTTCCCAGTAACAAAAATTCATTAAAAATAGTGCAATAATATTTTCCCAAGATGTTTATATAGATTCGAATCATGGAATAGCAAGGTCTCCAAATTTTAAATTATGGTTATCCGAAGAGAAATGGAGAAACATATGATGTATGTAAGTCAGTTATAACATATTACAACTGTTGATTTGTACAGAGAAATAGCATAAAAAACTAGGAAACATGATCAGAAATGGTGATACTCTCTCATAGCAAGAACAAGAAATATCACACAAGCGCTACAAAGGAACCCATATGTTCAGAGACCCCAAGCAAAACCTTCTTCACATTAGTCAGCTCTTCTGTGATCTACACTGATGGAATAAGTGTCTGTGTTGATAAAATAACTCATTGAAGTATTACTTCAGTCCATTGTTCCAGCCCATGGAGACTTTTTTTTAGAGGGGGGAAATCCTAATTTTTGTTTTAATCCAGTGTTTTAACTATCCCTGTCAACTTTCTATCATCTGTAAATTTGATAAGCATTTGATAAGCATTTCACCTGTGGCTTTTCCAAATTCTTTATACCTTGCATGTTCTTTAATGCCCTATTTTCTCTTGCTCTCTCTCATTACATAAGTTCCTTGAGAGGAGAAAATGCATCTTAATTCAATTCAGCATTTTGTAAGCACTTGCTATGTGCAACATAATTTATTTTATTTTATTTGTTTTATGCCTCACTTGAGATGTTCACCACTGTCATAGAAGAGATCCAGCAGAGTGCAAGTTGAAGAAGGATTCCTTATAGATGGTGAGGTCCTTCAGATGATCCTGTTTGTGGATGCTATTGTGTTGATTGCATCAAGCTCCAAAATATTTCAGAGCCTCCTAAATGCAATTCATAATTACTCAAAAGAATTTGGCCTAACCATTCAACAAGCATTTATTAAGCGCCTACTTATATTCTGGCACTGGGAAAACTGACTGGCATTGGCTGGGAAAACAAAGACAAAAACAACAGGCCTTACCTTCAAGAAGTTTACATTCTATAAGGGAAATAACATGAACACCATAAATAAATAAATAAATAAATAAATGAACAAACAAACAAATAAATGAATAAATGAATAAATAAGAATTTATTTCCAGGAGGGAGGACACTAGCAAATGGGGGCATCTGCTTGTTTAGAAGGTGACACTTAAGCTGGACCACACAGGAAAAACTAAGAGGTTGAAGAATACCTGTTGCCTAGATTATGATACAAAGTTGGATAGGCAACTTGTAGAATTCTAGAACTCATCCATGAGTTCAGTAACTAAAAAGTGGTTTTGGTTGACTTTAGGAAATTACAAACTTCTTTTAAGGACCTCATCTTTCCACTGAAACAAAAGTCAATTTTTTAACACCAATATGCTTCCAATAATGATGTGTGACTGGGTATCTTGGAACACTAGTCCCAGACGAATTGAAGCTGAAGATCTCCCAAAGACTGTGGAGAGGTACTTGGTTGGCATAAACAAGAGACAACACATTGCTAACAAGAAGGTACAAAGGAGACGCGGTGTAAAGGATATTGTCTGAACCTGTGATTTCAATTGTTTAGGGAGTTCCTGGTGAAGAAATTTCCTCAAATAATATGGATCAGCACCTGTTCTCCTTCTTAGAGAGTAATTTAGAGAGTTGTTTGGAAGCCCCAAGAGATTAAGTAACTTCCTCAGGGTCATACAGCCAGTAGATATCAGAAATGGAACTTGGACCCAGGTCATTCCTGATTCACAACCATTAACCTATGATGCTTCTCAGTGTAAAGGATTTGATCAAAGAAATGTGTGATTAAAAAGGTAAATTTACTGGTTATGTGGCAAAAATGAGTGACACAACAACCTCAAGTTGGCCCTTGTGATGAATTTATAGGAAGACGTGGAGAGCCCTGAATGAGTTAAAATCTACATCTCTGGAGAAAATAACTACATCAAGGACAGTACAGATTGATTGGAGTACAGCATAGCAGCAACTGTGCTGGCTGCTTAGTATCCCTTTCAGGGCTTAGTACAGTGCTTTGCATAGAGTGGGCACTCAATAAATGTTTGCTTTGAATTGTCAGTATTTACCCAGTCAATTCTATATAATCATTGGCCCAATTAAATATAGTAATATTACTAAACATTTAAACCCCATTTTGCTGTTCCTTCTGGAGTCTGAAAGTGAAAGTTCTTCTACAGCTTCTGTTGGACCCAGGGGCATGTTTTAGTAACTAGGTTTATGTATATATTAGAAATATGTATTTGTTTGGAAAATATTTTTGTTGTTATTAGATTGAATCTTTTATAATTTTGCTATCATGTAGGTTCTTTAAATCTCTTTCAGGGGGGTAGAAAAAGACTAGAGGAATACAGTGCCATTTTGGTAGCCATCATTCATATTTCTGTTAGAAAACAGCCATTTTTATAATAAACATTTCACCACAATATAAGTTTAACCTATTTCTCTCCTTTAAGGAAATCTGACAAAACATATGAAGTCTAAGGCACATGGCAAGAAATGTGTGGATTTAGGAGTGTCCGTAGGTGTAATAGATGATCAAGACCCAGAAGAATCAGGTAAGATCTCAGATTTTATTTTCATGTGTAATTTTAATGACATTTTTAATCTCTCCAAATCATTCCTGTCCTTTTTAAAAAACAATTCAGTTCTACCATCTGGAGGAAAGAAAGCCAAGAAAGAAAAGAACAGATCATTAATACTATCTGATTCATCAGGACTATTAAACAAGTATTTGTGAACAAAAGACTATAAATTTTTCCTTAATGTTTTTACCCAAAGGTTTGATCATAAAACAAAAAATGAAACTCTTATTGTCGTGTGATCTTTCATTTTTTTAAATCCCTGAACAAAAACTTTCCCTTACTGTACAGAATGTGCTTGAGTTTATTATGATAAATACCCAATTTGCAAGAAGGAAGTGTAAAGAAATTATTTCAAACAGGGTAAAGATTAATACCTTTTACTTCCTTTTGACCACCAACAACAATCTAATTAATTTGAACTTAATTCTAAATATACTAGAACAATACTAAATTATTAGAATTAGTAATACTAAATAATTAGAACTGACTTTTTCAGGTAGTACATGATATGATTTATTATTTTAAGTTGAAGAGAAGTCTGCCTTTATCCTTTTGAGCAGTACAAAGTGATTTTTGTTTTCCATCTATGTAAAAGAAAATGAGAGTCAAGTAGTCAGTAATTAAATCTAAGACAATAGATAGTATTTTAATGACTACTGGATGTCTTGGTGCTTTTTAAAAATTCCACATAGGACTGAGATTAGAAAGATATATTGTATATCAACTGTTATGTAGATATTTTTTATAACTAAACTTTGTGTAATCATGGTCTGAATTTTAGGGACACTAGATCCAGACAGACTCCAGATGATCTTAACTTTAATTATCATACTCATACAAATACTTTATATTTGCATAGCTCTGTATAGTTTACCAAGTGCTTCCATGTACATTATCAATTTTGATTCAGCTTCTCTGTAAGATATCTATCTAAGAATTAAATCAGAACTCTTAAGAAAAAACCATGAGGAATATGTTACTTTCTGGAAGATAATTCCTTCTTTTGGGGCCTTTTATAATTCTATTTGGCTTCCTTCCATGAATATGCTCCCATATATAACTCACCTTAGGAATTATTTTATTAAAGTTAGTATTATTTGAATTCTTTCTCATAAATGCCTCAATAATAGTAAAATAAGTACAAGGTTAGAATCTTTGCTTAAAAATATTCAGGGATTTTATAAAGTAAATCAGAATATAATTTTGTATCTAAATAATTAAAAATTGGTCTTCTCTCATGAATTGCAATTAAATTAATTTATTTAATGTAAAAATAATTTTAATGTTCTAGAAAATTATTCAAAGTGACGTATTAGGAAAAATATGTCACAGATTCAGCAAGAAATGTCATTTATTTTTAAAATCTGTCATCTAGAAAAGGCATATTATGGAAAACTATGGCGTAAATAATAAGAATTGTAAAGCATTATTAATCTATAATATATTTCTTCAAAATGAATATTTAAGATGTTATTACTAATATTCATATTGTGCTTTGAGGTTTGCAATACACTTTCTTCATATTTTTGCATAGGAATTCTTAGTTTTCTCTGAGTTCACACCTTACTTGATGCTAGGTAAGAACAAGCCAGAAATTTAAGAGTTCACATATTCAAAAAGGTGTGGTTCCGAAGGTGAGAACTCAATTTGGAAACTGTGATTGGCCCCCATGAGAAGGGGCAGAAATAAGAAACCACCATAAAAGTCATGAAAATCCCTGAGGAGGGAGGCTGGTGGAAAAGTCTGGTGATGGAGGCTAGTAACGAGTAAACTCCAAGAGGAGAGTCACTCCAAGAAGGAAGTCGGCTTCAAGAAGAAAGTAGGCCTCAGGAGTCACCTTCAGCTCTAGTCATTGTCTTGGGTGAGCAGATAGCTGGTTTTCCCTTCCTGTTTTCTGGAGATAGTTTGATTCTGATTGAAGGTTAACAAGTCCTGGCTGAGTCAAGCACCAGAGCAATATTTAGTTAGATAGGCTAATGCCTTTTCTACCCTTTTGTATTTCTCTGATTTATAAAATAAAAGATTTATAATGTTCATTTATTTAGTCAAACCATTAATTTTAATACTTACAGATCCTTACAACAGTACCTCACCTAACTCTCTAATTTTGGAAGGAGGCTACAATTAACAGTTCCATTCTAGGCCCAGGAGAAGTGAGACATTGAGAGGAATAATTGAATTATTCCACATTGATGATAGAATTAGGAAAACTACTTAACCAAGTACTTTTCATGTCTCAATTAAGTTTGATGTTTTGGTTGCCTTCTTCCCCCTAGAAAGTTTCAATTTTATCTTGGTGGTGAGGTCAAGATTATTTCAGGTCCAAAGCATAGAGTTTGAAGAATAAAATATATGTACATTTTTAACAAGTCTAACTAAAATGAGAATCCTGGAAATATTTATTTTTCCAATAAAAACACAAATATTTTCTCTACATGTGAGTTCAAAGTTATTTCATCTATCTGATCATTGTAATTTTATTCTTTCCTATTACTGTGCTTCAAAGTGTTTTCTATTAGATGTGGATAGAACACTGGGCTTAGAGTTATGAATACTTAATGCAAATCTAACCTCAGATAATAATTAGCTATGTGACCTTAGGTAAATCACTTAATCTCTCTTTGCTTCTGTTTATTAAACCTCTGTTGATGATGATGAAGATTGAAGACATTAGGTATATCCTTAGCAGTTATGTAAACATTCTTTAAATCTTCATCAGTTGGGCGGGAAAAGCCCAGAAAAGAACATTACATTATGAAATTCACTATACTTTTATTCAGAAAAGATAGCAAAAGCAGAATCATTTAGTCAACAGACATTTACTGTATGCCAGGCACCGTACCATGGTCTGGGAATAAAGGGGAGGAGAATTACATTATCAGACCTGCACCTTAGGAAGATCAGTTTGATAGCTGAGGGAAGGATTGACTAAAATGGGGAGAGACTTGAGGAAAATAGACTCACTAACAGACTATTGCAATAATCCAGGTTTAAGGTGATTATACACTCAAAGGGAGGGTGGTGGCAGATTCAGAAGAGAGAAGGGGACATATACAAGAAATATTAAAAAGGTAGAATCAGCAAAGTTCAGCAGCAAATTACATTGGCATGGATGTAGTGTTTAGAGAGTAAGCGGTCAAGAATGACATCTAGTTGGGTGGTGTCCTCTATGGTAACAGGAAGTTAGGAAGAGAAGAAGGTTTTGAGGAAAAGACAATGAGTTTTGTTTTGGACATATTCAATTTAAAGTTTCTTTGAGAAGTCCAATAGGCAGTTGGAGTTTTGCAACCAGAGGTCAAGAGAAGGGGCTGGGTAAGTCAATCTGAGAACCATTACCCTGAAGGTGATAATTGAATAAATGGGAACTGATGAGATTATTCAACAAAATAATAGAAGAGTAGCTTCCAGGTTAAGATGGTAACAGAGTAAAAAGCAGCTACTTAACCTCTCCTAACCCACACAGATAGGACTCTTCAAGAAGACATAAAAATAAATCCAGATGAACAAAGGGACGCCACAGTAGTTCACAGCATTGAAGGTACGTGGGATCGAGGCATTTCCATGCTATAAGGGGGTAAAATAGCTCTCACTAAAATGCGAGCTGAGCAACCCCCTCCCCACCACCTACAGGGCCAAAGCCAGTTCACAAGAATTAAAGCACGTTTGGGGCATTCATTAAGTACTTGGGAGCTACCTGGGATCACCAGGGCCTGCTTCTGAGAGCAGTAAGACTTAAGACCCCAAGAGACTAAAGAACGTGTGGGCTTTGAACACAGACCTTGAGTGCAGGCATAGATATAGGAGCGGATGCAAATCCCGAGCTCAGGCACGGACCTTGGGTGAGGACCCAGTACAGACGCGTGCATAACTGTGGAAGCAGCACCCTGAGACTGTTAAAGGAGCTTCGGGCAGAGGAACAAGCAAGGGGACCACCAGGAGGCTTGACCCTGAGAACAACTAGATCTGAGACCTCAGGAGCCTAAAAAGCTCAGACAGACCATAAGCATGAGGATAAAGCTGAGAGGGCACTGGGCTAACAATACCAAGCCAGACACAAGAACCACAGAAGAGAAAGACCAAGAAGAAATCTTTAACACTCAACAACTTTTACACAGAAAAAATCTGGACAGCAGAGTAAACAGCAGAGGAGAACAAAGAAGTAACAATATCCAAACCTTCCCTAAAAAATGAAAACTGGTCACAAGCTCTTGAACAGTTCAAATCTGAGAGTATGAGAAAGATGGAAGAGATCTGGCAAGAAAACAACAGTTTAAAAGGCAAAATTTTGCAATTGGAAAGTGAGGCTCAGAAATCAAATGAATCGATAAGCAAATTGAAGACCAAAAATAACCAGCTAGAAGCCTTGAAGAACCAAACAGATCTAATTGAAAAGGAAAAAAACGATTATAGCCAAAAACCAGTCTCTAAAGGCTAGAATTGGGCAAGTAGAAGCCAATGATCTCTCAAGACAGCAAGAACAAATAAAGCAACGTCAAAAGACTGATAAAATAGAAGGAAACATAAAATATCTCACTGAGAAATTGACAGATCAAGAAAAAAGGTCTAGAAGAGACAATTTGAGAATCATTGGTCTTCCTGAAAAAGCAAAATTAAGAGAAATTTGGACTCCATACTAAAAGAAATTATTCAGAAAAACTGCCCTGAAGTTCTACAACAAGAGGGCAATATAGACATTGAAAGGATCCATAGATCACCCTCTACACTAAACCCTGAAAAGCCAACCCCAAGGAATATAATAACAAAATTCAAGACCTTTCAAGTAAAAGAAAAAATTTTGCAAGAAGCCAGAAAGAGACAATTCAGATATCAAGGAGCCCCAATCAGGATCACACAGGATCTGGCAGCCTCCACACTACAAGACAAGGCTTAGAATGTGATATTCAGAAAGGCAAGAGAACGGGGTTTACAACCAAGGATCATCTACCCATCAAAACTGGCTATATACTTCCACGGGAAAGTATGGGCATTCAACAAGATAGAAGATTTCCAAGTATTTGCACAGAAAAGACCCGGACTAAATGGAAAGTTCAATATCCAACCACAAAAACCAAGAGAAACATGAAAAGGTAAATAAGAAACATAGGGGAAAGAAAGAAAACTCTTATTTTTAAATTTGCCTCTTTAAAGGCTTCAATAAGACCTAATTATTCATATTCCTATATGGAGAAATGTTATGTGTAATTCTTTGTAATGAACTCTATTCACTATTATAGTATCCACTATTATAGTAATTAGAAGAATTATTCACAGGGAGAGGTTGGAGTACTAAATGGCCTAAGACGATATGGGACTGGGTTGGAAAGAGGGGGGTGAATAGTAGATGACACCAAGAAAAACGTAAATAAATGAGAAAAATAGGATATTCTGTTATACATAAAGAGGGCATGGGAAGGGGAGGGGACGAATACTATAATAAGAAGGAGAGGAAGAGAGCATTAAGAGGTAATATTTAAACCTTACTCTCAGTGGAATTAACCCTGAGAGGGAAGAGTAGCTATATCCATTTGGATATAGAACTCTATCTAACCCTACTGAGAAAGTCAGAAGGGATAAGCCAAGGGGAGTGGGAGGTCAAAAAAGGGAGGGGAGAAGAAGGGGGAGGGAATTCATTAGGCCTTAAAAATAAAAAGAGGGGAATAATAAGGGAGGGGGTAGAAAGGGTGGTAAATCAAGAGATAGAATTAGGGGAGGATACCAAAATGTTGGGGAATACACAACTAATAATTATAACTCTGAATGTGAATGGGATGAACTTGCCCATAAAACGGAAGCAAATAGCAGAGTGGATTAGAAACCAAAATCCTACTATACATTGTCTATAAGAAACACATATGAGGCAGGTGGACATACACAGATTTAAGGTAAAGGGCTGGAGGAAAATCTTTTGGTCTTCGAATGAGAAAAAGAAGGCGGGAGTGGCGATAATGATTTCTGACAAAGCCAAAGTAAAAATAGATATGATTTAAAAAGACACAGAAGGTCATTACATCCTGATTAAAGGCAGTATAGACAATGAGGAAATAACAGTGCTCAGTATGTATGTACCAAGTGGCATATCATCCAAATTCATAAAGGAGAAACTGGCCGAGCTCAAGAAGGAAATAGATAGTAAAACCATATTCGTGGGAGATCTAAATATTCCTCTTTCAGATCTAGATAAATCAAACCAAAAAATAAATAAGAAAGAGATAAGAGAGGTGAATGAAGTCTTAGAAAAATTAGATTTAATAGATATGTAGAGAAAAATAAATAGGGACAAAAAGGAATACACCTTCTTTTCAGCTGCACATGGTAGATTCACAAATATTGACCATGTAATAGGGCATAGAAACATTGCAAACAAATGCAAAAGAGCAGAAATAATAAATGTAACCTTTTCAGATCATAATGTAATAAAGATAATAATTAGTAAGGGCACCTGGACAGGCAAATCAAAAATTAATGGAAATTAAATAATATGATTCTCCCAAAACCAGTCAGTTAAAGAAGAAATCATAGAAACAATCAGCAATTTCATTGAAGAGAATGACAGTGATAAGACATCCTACCAAACTCTGTGGGATGCAGCTAAGGCAGTACTCAGGGAAAAATTTATATCCTTGAGTGCATATATTAACAAATTAGGGAGGGCAGAGATTAATGAATTGGACATGCAACTTAAAAAAACTAGAAAGTGAGCAAATTAAAAATTAGATGAAAACTAAATTAGAAATACTAAAAATCAAGAGAGAAATTAGTAAAATCGAAAGTAAAAGAACTATTGAATTAATAAATGAGTCTAGAAGCAGGTATTTTGAAAAAAACAGATAAAATAGCCAAAGTACTGGTCGATCTAATAAAAAAAGGAAAGAAGAAATCCAAACAGTATCAAAGAAGAAAAGGGAGACCTCACCTCTAATGAGGAGGAAATTAAGGCAATCATTAAAAACTATTTTGTCATTATATGCCAATAAATATAGGAATCTAGTTGATATGGATGAATATTTGCAAAAATATAAATTGCCTAGATTAACAGCAGAAGAAATAGAATACCTAAATAATCACATATCAGAAAAAGAAATTGAACAAGCCATCAAAGAACTCCGTAAGAAAAAGTTGCCAGGGCCTGATGGATTCACAAGTGAATTCTATCAAACATTCACAGAACAACTAATCCCAATACTATACAAATTATTTGATATAATAAGCAAAGAAGGAGTCCTAGCAAATTCCTTTCATAACACAAATATGGTACTGATTCCAAAGCCAGGTAGATCAAAAACAGAGAAAGAAAACTACAGACCAATCTCCCTAATGAACAAAGCTGCAAAAATCTTAAACAGAATACTAGCAAAAGGACTCCTGCAACTGATCATGAGGGTTATTCATTATGATCAGGTGGGATTTATACCAGGAATGCAAGGATAGTTCAACATGAAGAAAATCATTCACATAATTGACCATATCAGCAAGTAAACCAACAAACACCACATGATTATCTCAATAGATGCTGAAAAAGCCCTTGACAAAATACAACATCCATTCCTATTGAAAACACTAGAATGTATAGGAAGAGAAGGACATTTCCTAAAAATAATAAATAGTATATACTTAAAACCATCAACAAGCATCATATGCAATGGGGAAAAATTAGAAGCCTTCCCAGTAAGATCAGGTGTGAAGCAAGGATGCCCACTATCACATCTATTACTTAATACCGTACTAAAATCACTAGCAGTAGCAATCAGAGAAGAAAATGAAATTGAAGGCATTAAAATAGCAATGAGGAGACTAAGCTATCACTCTTTACAGATGATATGATGGTCTACTTAAAAATTCCTAGAGAATCATCTAAAAAGCTAGTAGAAATAATCAACAACTTTAGCAAAGTTGCAGGATACAAAATAAATGCACATAAATCATCAACATTTCTATATATTTACAACACATCACAGCAGCAAGAGGTAGAAAGAGAAACACCATTTAAAATCACCCTAGACAATATAAAATACTTAGGAATTTATCTACCAAAACAAACACAGGAATTATGCAAACATAACTACAAAACCCTTTCTTAACAATTAAAACTAGATTTAAACAATTGGAAAAACATTGATTGCTGATGAGTAGGAAGAGCTATCATAATAAAAATGACCATTCTACCCAAATTAATTTATTTAGTGCCATACTTATCAAATTACCAAAAAACTTCTTTTCTGAATTAGAAAAAACTATAACAGAGTTCATTTGGAATAACAAAAGATCAAGAATATCAAGGGAAATAATGAAAAAAAAATGTGAAGGAAGGTGGCCTAGCAGTACCAGATATTAAACTATATTATAAAGCCGCGGTCATCAAAACAATATGGTACTGGCTAAGAGAAAGAAGAGAGGATCAGTGGAATACTTGGGGTAAGTGACATCAGCAAGACAGTGTATGATAAACCCAAAGAGCCCAACTTTTGGGACAAAAGTCCACTATTTGACAAAAACTGCTGGGAAATTTGAAAAACAATATGGGATAGATTAGGTTTAGATCAACATCTCACACCCTACACCAAGATAAATTCAGAATGGGTGAATGATCTGAATATAAAGAGGGAAACTATAAATAAATTAAGTGAACACAGAATAGTATACTTGTCAGATCTCTGGGAAAGGAAAGATTTTAAAACCAAGCAAGAATTAGAGAAAATTACAAAATGTTAAATAAATGATTTTGATTATATCAAACTAAAAAGCTTTTGTAAAACAAACAAACAAACAAAAAAAAAAAAACAATGTAGCCAAAATCAGAAGGGAAACAACAAATTGGGAAAAAATCTTTATAACAAAAAACTCTGACAGGGGTCCAATTACTCAAATATACAAGGAGTTAAATCAATTGTATAAAAAATCAAGCCATTCCCTAATTGATAAATGGGCAATGTACATGAATAGGCAATTTTCAGATAAAGAAATCAAAAGTATCAATAAGCACATGAGAAAGTGTTCTAAATCTCTAATAATTAGAGAAAATCAAAATAACGCTGAGGTATCACCTCACACCTAGCAGATTGGCTAAAATGATAGTAGGGGAGAGCAATGAATTTTGGAGGGGATGTGGCAAAATTGGGACATTAATGCATTGCTGGTGGAGTTGTGAACTGATCCAACCATTCTGGAAGGCAATTTGGAACTATGCTCAAAGGGCTATAAAAGATTGACTGCCCTTTGATCCAGCCATATCATTGTTGGGTTTGTACCCCAATGAGATCATAGATAAACAGACTTGTACGAAAATATTTATAGCCTTGCTTTTTGTGGTGGCAAAAATCTGGAAAATGAGGGTATGCCCTTCTATTGGGGAATGGCTGAACAAATTGTAGTGTGTGCTGGTGATGGAATACTATTGTGCTCAAAAGAATAATAAACTGGAGGAATTCCATGTGAACTGGAAAGACCTCCAGGAATTGATGCAGAGTGAGAGGAGCAGAGCCAGAAGAACATTATACACAGAGACCAAAACACTGTGGTAAAATAGAATGTAATGGACTTCTGTACTAGCAGCAATGCAATGATCCAGGATAATTCTGAGGGACTTATGGAAAAGAACACTACCCACATTCAGAGGAAGAACTACAAGAATGGAAACAGAAGAAAAGCAAATATTTGAACACATGGGTTGAGGAGGACATGATTGGGAATGTAGATTCAAAACTAACACACTAATGCAACTATCAACACTTTGGAAATAAGTCTTGATAGATGACACATGTTAAAACCAGTGGAAATGCGCATCGGCTATGGCGGGGGGAGGAGGTTGTGGGGTGAAGGGGAAAGTAAGAACATGAATGATGTAACCATGATAACTTTTCTAAAAAATAAAAATTATTTTAAAAAAATAATAGAAGAGTAAAAGGTCTAAGAAAAAGATAATGTGTTCAGGCTTCTCCTTTGCCAGTGTGGGAAATTCTAAGTGGTGTAACTCAAGAATACAAGATCAAGGGTTGGTCAGTCTTTGATTTTACTCTGAGGCTAAAGTAAGATGTGTGTGTGTGTGTGTGTGTGTGTCCGCGCGCACATGCGCACGCACAGTGCTTATAAACTTGGTTGATTTTATGATTCCTAACTTCATTAGAATGCTCCTTTGTGTACTGCACTGAACTACTAACAGGTTTATCCTTTCAGCATGACCACCACAGATTCACGTATTCACACCCTTGGCCTTTTGATCTTTTGCACTCATTCCTTGTATTCCTCCTGATGTATTTCCCCTCTTGAACCCAACAAATGGAGGGAGTTATGAAAATTATAAAATGTATTTTGATTATAAGTATCACAACACTTAAGCTTTACATTTATCCATTTTCCACATTATAGTGTATGCAATGGTGCCAAATGTTTTGTTTATTAGCATAATGAATAGCAAAAAGGTCTAACTCTTACTTCTGGCACTTTTTTTAACTTGAATCCAAGAGCAGAGAAGCTATTTTGTTTCATTGCATAAAGCATCAGTGCAATTATAGAAATATGATGTTGTCATTGTGTGCAACAAAGTCAGAACCCCAGGACCTTTCCAGGAATGAAGACAAAGAAATGTCACAGTCATTGAGAATAGGCTTCAGTGGCTTCATTCCTATAGATGGTGATAACTTTGCAATTTTTTGGAATTTTATCTACATTCCATTTGCTGAAGGAAAGTCTATGTTGAAATGTCTGAAAATGATCAGTCATGAAGCAAGTAGTACTAGAAGAATCTATTCCTGTAGAATGATAATTCTGTAGAGAGGGAGTGAGAATCGAATTTGGATGGCTTTTCATGTTGCAAGAAGTAATGCCAGGGGCAGCTACATAGCATAATGGATAAAGCTCCAGTCTTGGAATCAGGAGGACCTGGGTTCAGATTTAGCTTCAAGCACTCCTAGCTGTGTGTCCCCTGGCCAGGTCACAATTCTATTTAAATTTTTGCATTTTTCCATATCTATATCTGTATCTACACCATCATTTGCTTTTTTTTTTTTTTAAACCCTTACCTTCCGTCTTGAAGTCAATATTGTGTATTGGCTCCAAGGCAGAAGAGTGGTAAGGGTAGACAACGGGGGTCAAGTGACTTGCCCAGGGTCACACAGCTGGGAAGTGTCTGAGGTCAGATTTGAACCTAAGACCTCCCGTCTCTAGGCCTGGCTCTCAATCCACTGTGCTACCCAGCTGCCCCCACCATCATTTGCTTTTAATGAAATTTATTTTGTGTTTCTTTTTATTTCACTAAGGCGTATTTTAAAATTCTACTATACTGGATACTCTACCCACCTTCCCCCGCTCAAACTTTAACCATATTCAACAGCTTTAATAAACATATTCTCTGTGATCACCATTAAATAGGGTCATATGAAAATGTTCTTATCCTGAATCAGTAATCCTTGATTCTTTCTAATCTTCTTAGAAGTTTATTGCATGCTGGACTTTTTCAGTCTTAAAATTCTCTATTAATCTAATTCATTAATAGAATAGATTTAGGAGTATTAGAATTTGGTTATTCTGCCCTAATCTGAGAGATTTTCATGTATTCATCATATTAACTATCTAAAACTTGCTTCTTTAAAACAAGTTACAATTTAATATAACTTAGAATTTGAGATGTCAATCTGAATGCATAGCATCAGCCATGATATATGATATATAATAGGCATTGCCATTTAGTTGATAGTGATAGCTAATATGATTTTTCTTCCCAGAATGAAGTATATGCTTGTTATATATTTAGGACTTTTTATCACTCTTCTCTTTGGATTTAGGTTTATCATTATTGAGTATTAGTAAACACTTTTCAGTTCTCATCTTTTGTGTCAAAAATCTCCCTAGCTATTTGCTTTTCATGTCCTGATCTAAGGAATGTTTTTGCACCAAAATGCTGCTTACAATGTAACGAATGTTAATATGTTCCTTAAACTATCTGACCTGGTGAAGCATTTAGCATGTTAAAATGTAACTGGAAACATTGTTCTTACTCATGTAGTTCTTACTGTGAAGACAATTTGAGAGCACACAATCTTAAGCTCTTTTTGTCACTCTAAGCTTTATAAATAATTAAAACTAGTTACATGAAATAATAACAATGAGCTGATTATATAGAACCACATTCCTTTTAAGCCTCGTGTCCTTTTAAGAATATTTTATCATTAACATTCTTGTATTGCTTTTTGGAAACTTTCAGAAAAAACATAATTTTAAAGATGTTTTTCTTTTCCACTGATTTAAGTAGATTAAAAAACAAAACAAAACTGTAAAATTAAGTAGTATTAATGTATCTGAACAATTAGATACCAGTAGGACAAGGTGATGGCCTTTACATTAAATTCACAGAGTAAGCAAATATTAAACTCTAACCTTTTAACATTTTCCAACAAGTTCTTAAAAAGTATATAGATATCTTTCTATATGTACATATATATACATATATATGAGTTATTTTTGTTATTTGTGTGGCTTTTTAAAGTACTTTATACATATGAGTTTTAATGCATCTCAGAAAGTCTTTGTACTCTCTTGGAAGAGAAATAATGGGTATTTTAAAAAACAATATGAATATCAGATATATTGTAAAAGAATATAAAATACCAAAGGAATAACATCTTTGTAGTTGGGTTGAGCTCTTCCCAGTAGGTGTCACTATTTAGTAGTAATGATAAGACTGGTTTGAACTGCAATGAAAATTGTTCTTCAGTATAACCTATATACTTCAAAAATTATGTGTTATATTGTTCTATTAAAGCATACTTTATGTCTTTCTAAAGCTACGTTGTTTAAGTATGGACGAATTCTGTTTCGTTCATTAAAATCATAAGCAGCTTTTTTTGCTAGGTTAGTCCTGCCATTTAGTGAGCTGTATTCTGTAAATAGGTAAAATTGGATTGAATATTCTTGGAAAATTTTAATATGAAATTAACAGATGATGTGTTAAATATGTAAATTCATCTGAGCTTAGTAGACTAGCTTTTTTCTTTCAAATTTCAGTAAGTATTGAACATATATTTTATGTATTAGGCAATATAATAGAATGACTAGTTAAAAAACAGTGAGTCAAAATCAAATGCATACCAATAATACAAGCAGTGACACAAGAGATGTTGTGTTAAAGAAATGGTATAAAAACTAAGTATTATGAGTTTAAAGGAGGGAGAGATCAATACTCAAGGAAGACTTTGTGGACTTAAGATTGAGCTGAATCTTGAAAAGTGAGAAGTAGCATGGTGTAGGAAAAAGAGTTTTTTTTTAAACCATTTGCTAACTATATTACCTTAGATAAGTTATTTAACTTTGCTTCCTTTTTAAAATGATCATAATAGAGAAGCAACATGGAATAGTAGAAATACTGCTGGACCTATGAGCTACATGACCTGGGTTCAAAATTCACCTCTGACTCCTCCTAGTTTAGTAACTCTTGGGAAAGTTTCTCTGAGTCTCAGTTATCTTATCTGAGATAGGGATATGGTAATTATTGTATTAACTACCTCAAGAGATAGTTTTAAGAAAATTAGCTAATTTTCTTATTCTAGTACCACATTAATGTAAGTTATAATTCCTTATCTGCTTAATGGCAAAAGTTTTGCTCGTGCTGCCTTTGAGACTCTTTTCATCTCTAAGGAGAATGATTTTGTTGTGGAACAGTGGATGGAAGGAAAGCATTTCATGTCTAACAGTAACGATGAGTAGAAGTGGTAAAGGATAGTAGATGGGCTAATATAGTTGAATTAGAAGGTTTCTTTTAAGTGTATAGAACATAATGGTGGAAAGAAAATTTGGGGCCAGTATAAGGAAAGCCTTGAGGCTAAGGATTTTATCACCCGTAGTTACCCTGTAGTTAGCAAAAAGAGAGCCTTCTTCGCTAATTGGGACCTAACTCTTGGATTAAGGAGTATGGGGGTGGGAAAGGGAGCAGGCCATGAAGCATATGGAGTAGAGCTTGGGTCTTGTTTCATTGTTGTATCTTTGATGTAATTACATAGTGTTTTTATGGTTTCCTTTTTGACCCACCAAGTCTCTAAAATGAAACAATTTAGTCTTCCTTTAAAGTTGAATACTTTTTGCAAAGACCACTTATTGATTATAGTTTTCATTGTGTAATAATAAAGTTTCTCATATTTTTGCTCTCCTGGATTTGTTACACATCTATCAGGTTGTATCTAGTACACAGGAGTTCTCTAAATGTGGCTCATGGGACACATTAATAGGCTCCTTCTCGCCTCCAGGATCAAATACAAAATCTTCTTTTTGATATTCAAAACCCTTCATCACATGTCTCCATCTCCCTAATCCCCTAGCCACATTTCCAGTCTTTCTGAACCTTACCTTCTGCCACAAAGTCTTCAATCCAGTGACACTGGCCTGTTGACTGTTCTTCTCTGGAAACATTGTTGATAATTTCATTGAATAGGATTCTAAAGTATTTCAAACTTTCATTTCTCTATAATATATTGCACTGTATTGTTCTCCTAGTTCTACTCACTTCTCTCTGCATCAATCCATATTTTCCCCCTTTCCTCTGAAATATTCCTTTCATTATTTCTCATAGCACAGTAGAATTCTGTTACATTCAAGTACCATAATTTCCTCAGGAGTTCTCTAAATGATAGCATGCTTTAGTTTTTCCAGGGTTCTGCTTCCACAAAAGAGCCTCTATGTATATTTTTGTTTATATAGGTCTTTAGCTCACCATTATGTGAACTAATATATTCCTATACCCTTCCCTTTTTCTTCCCTTGTAAATCAATTTTCCTTTTCTTTTAATATCAGAACATGACATAACCATTCCCTAGCTTATCTGTCTTCATTACCCCTGTTTATATCAGTTTGGGGTTTTTCTTTTTTGGTGGGGACACTTTTCTTATCCTTAACCACCATAAGAATGTAAATACATTATCTTTAAATGATCCCTTGTGATTGTTCACTTGTATTTTTACTTTTTTATGTTTCTGTTGTCTCCTGCATTTGTATTTCAAAGATTTAGTCAATATTATAACCTTGCCTTTTATATTGAGACATTTTAGGCTCACATTTCTCTTGGGACTTATTACAGCTTTTTATACTAGTCTGTATTATTTTGGGGGTTGTTGCTTTATTCTCTAAATGAGTTGTGTGGTCTTCTAGTATCACAAGAGTGGCTCTGGATAGGGAGCTTCAAACTTTCAGCAGAGTCTCTGCAGTCTAATGTAGGGAGTGGTCTGATTGTTGCCCTCCTGATTTGAGCTTTACAAGTTCCTTACCCCTACATGGGTCTGGGCACCAAAATTACAGACTTGCCCCTAGGTGCAGCTTCAGTAGACAGCTGTCTCCAACCTGACAACTAGCTGGAAAACTCATCAATTTCAGAATGACATAGCTAGTGGCTTACCCCTGGTCTGAGCCTAGAGGCTAACTCCATGATGCTGCTGGCGTCACAGTGAAAGCAAAAAGGAAATTCGACCTAGAGACAGGAAGACTGGCATTCAAACCTAGTCTCAGTAACTTATTTGCTTTGGGCCCTGGACAAGGCATTTAACCTCTGTTTGCCTGTTTCCTCAATTATAGAATGGGAATAATAATAGCACCTACCTCCCAGGGTTATTTGAGGATGAAATGATATATTTCCAAAGCATATAGCACAGTGCCTAAAACATAATAGACACTATATAAGTAATAGTAGTAGTTGTAGCAGTAGTCGTAGTAGTTGTAGTAGTAAAGATAAGTTTTTTAATGGGTTGCTGGGCAAACAATATAACTAATTGACAGGAAATAGAGGTATTAGAAGGAATCATCATTGTTTCATAAAGGAATCAAGTTGATAGTTTCACAAAAGGGCATTCTGACATTGTAACGGTCATGGCAACATACCATCTACCACAACATTCACCATGAAAAGTGTTAAAGTTAACATGCTCGGATTCTACTCAGTTATTTTCCCTCATGACCCAAAAAAAGGGCCTTTCATTTAAAATTTGCTGTAGTCAAAAGCATGTGATAGTGATGAAGAATGCTTATTTCCAAGAATCAAATGTTGATACAGAAAGAATAGAGCAAAGTCTAAGTCAATGACTTAGTAACTCAATGATTGGTAAACCAGTTTGTATACTACACATACTCTATATTTTGTTATAAACCTTTTCCTACCCTGTGACTATTTAAAAAAATTTCTTATTGTTTATATTAGGCAGATCAATCAAAGGAAAAAAAAGTAACTAGGTCATACAATGGATAGGATACTAGATGTAGAATCAGGACATCCTGAGATCAAATCTAGCCTCAGATGTTTACTACTTGTGTGACCCTAGGAAGTCACTTAATTTGTATCTGTCTCAGTTTCCTCAGCTGTTAAATGGGAATAATGATAGTACCTTCCTCTCAGTTGTTGGGAAGATCAAATAAAATAGTACTTTGAAACTTTTGAAGTGCTATAAGTATACTAGATAATAATATTATCAAAATGGAATATTTAAAAGTTGACTTTGTTTCTTACTATAATAATCTATACAAAGGCTGAAAGGATGTTAAAATTAATGTCTAAGATTAGGATTGGCTTCTGTGGACTTCCATTCCTCCTGGCTATAGAATCCATTAGTATTTAGCAAATTAATCATGAGTCACAGTGTACTTGATGCTCTTCAAAGAATAAAAAAGCCAGTCCTCTCATCAAGTTTCCAAATAATAGGATGGTATTAATAAATATAATCTCATATATAGAGAGAATATAAATGTCAAACATGGCAATCTCCAAACTCCATAGCTGTCAATGAAATAAAACCTAGACATAGGTTACATAATACAGACAGAGACTGAATTCCATAGAACTTTGAATCTAGAGCAAATCAGCCCTGTGGATGTATAGCTAGGTAACCTTTGCCTGTACATTTTTGATATATTAATGAAATTGATACAAGAGAAATTACTCTTTAAAAGGGAAAAGAAAAGCCCAAAAGGGAACAGGGATCCTTAGGGGCCCTTTGAGGAGGAAGAGAATCTTTGGTGCAGCGGTTGAGGAAAAAAGGGAATTTCACCAGGCATTTATCCTTAAATTACTTTTATTCCTAAGGAGGATTCATATTCATATTCTTAATTTGAAGCAAAGGGGTCTCCTTAAGTCTCCATGAAATTAAGGCTGTCCTGGTAAACTAGTACATCAAATTTTTTGGATTCAAAGGAAAAATGAGATTTGGTCTTCATTTTGATATTTAGATCAGGTTTTATTCTCAGATTTGTTAATTATTTAACTACTAAAACTAATAATTACTACTACTAATATTATTACTAATAATAATAATTACTAGAAATGTAAATTTTTGTCCAATATGAGGGAAAAGGAATACTAAAATTCTTCAGAGTGAAAGCATTGGACAGAATTAAAAAGGTTTTGTATTCTTATCAAGTAGAATGAAAAGAGTTTGTTCCTCTTGTTTATTATCAATAAAGATCCACATATTTCTTGAGGCTGTGAGTCTCTGGTTATCTTAATGTCAATTTTTAACAGAAAAAAGTGATTATGACTATATGGCCCCTGAAGGCTATGGTTACATAAAGAATATTGAATAGAAAGTAAGGTAACTGAAGGAAAGAAATGGCCCTACCAGTATTCCTCTTTATAGTGAAATTTTCCTGCTTGCAAGTTGAATGAGCTTGGAAAATCCATGATTAAAGCATACATTTGCATTTGTTGATCAGCTCAAATGCAACATGCTGTTTCATAGACTAATGCAATAAATGAATTTTCAATGTGAAATTTGAGAAGCACATGACTAGAAGGGTGACCATCAGGTGATGATTTTTTTTTTGGCTACAGAAATTAATGACTCTTTTTGCATATAAGGCTTACCATTGGAATTAGAGGCTGAATTACCATGCTGAGTGAAATCACAGGTTTTTGGAGATATTGAAGTAACATTCTAATTAAGAAATGAATATATTGTTTCAGAGGGCACAGTCTGAGAAAATAGGAGTCTGGACTTTCAGAAAAGCATCATACAAAGTCCAGACTTGCTCTGTTTTAGATAAGAAATCATCCTTTTAATTTTATTATACTTGTTATCATCAGAAAGCATTTACTTTCAACTATTGATTTGCTTGTGCTATTATACTAGGCCCCAAATAGAGAAAATTCCTTTTTGACAAGGAATTTATAGGATAAGAAAAATAATCTTAAATAAAGGAATATACAGCTAATTTTTTTAAAATATAAAAAAGTAAAAATAGAAGAAAGAAATAATTTCAGTAATCACTTGAATAATGGAAGAGAAGTAGATTAGCTAGCTGAAGTTACTAAAGGATTACATTATAGAACCAGAAAAAATAATAATGAAATTCCTAATGAGGGGATTAAGAAGTAAAAAAATTTCAAGGGAAATAATATTTTTAAAAAGGGGAACTAGGGAGACATAGTAGTGTCAGATCTCAAACTACTAAAAGCAGCAATTCTCAAAACAATTTGATACTAGTTTGAAAAATAGTTCAGTCAGTGGAATGAATTAGGTATACAACATGCAGAAGCATATATGCCTAGTACTGTAGTTCAATAAATACCAAGATTCAAACTACTGGTATAAGGACAATTTGATAAAAACTGGAAAAATTGGGCAGCCATATGGAAAAAAATTAGATTTTGACCAATATCTTTTGCCTTTTTTGACACAATAAGTGTCTAATAGATACATGATATAGACATAAAAGGTCACATTATAAAAGAATTAGAGAAACGTGGAGGAGGAGGATGGAGAGGAAATGATCTATCAGATCTTTGGGTAGGAGAAAATCTCATCACCAAATAGGAGGTAGAGAGGGAAGTACCAAAGAAGTAAAAATAGATAATTTTAATTAAATAAAATTTAAAAGTTTTTGCACAAACATCTAATAAAGCTAAGATTAAAAGGGAAATAAATAATTAACTGGGGGGAAAGTATTTGTAGCAAATATCTCTGATAAATGTCTCATTTTTAAGATAAAGAAGTGATTAAAATATCTAAGAATTAAATCTATTCCTCAATTGATAAAACAGGAATATGAATAGGCAAAAGTTATCAAGGGAAAAATACAGGCTATCTATAGCCAAATGGAAAAAAAATGTTCCAAATCACCAGCAATTAGAGAAAATGCAACTTAAAGCAATTATGACATTCTACCTTACCCCAAGTAGGTTGGCAAAGATGACAGGAATGGAAAATGATAGTTGTTGGAGGCACTGTGAAAAAACAGGTACATTTATGTACTGTTGGTGGACCTATGAATGAGTAAAACTATTCTGGAAAGAAATTTATAATTAAAGTTGCAAAACAATATATGCCCTTTGACCCAGTTATACTATTGTAGGCATGTGCTCAAAAGACATCAGAGGAATAGGAAACATTAATATGCCCTAAAATATTTATAACAACTTTTGTGATGGCAAAAAAACCCAACCACACAAAAATCCTAGACTAAAGAGATACCCATCAAATGATGAATGACTGAATAAATTATGGCTATATTAATATGACAGAAAACTATTGTGCTCCAAAAGAAAGTAAAAATAGATGATTTCTTAGAGAATTAGAAAAAGTTTAATGAACTGGTATAGAGAAAAGCAAACAGAACCAAGAGAACAATTTATTCTGTAACATTAATAATGTAAAAGTGAACTATTTTGAGGAATTATATAAACTGATGAAGTATGAAATGAATAGAACCAGAAAAACAATTTATACAAATGATATCAACAGTTTAAGGACAAACAACTTTGAAACCTCTAAGAACTATAATCCACACAATGACCACCAGTGATTCCAAAGGACCAATAATGAAATATACTATCAGCTTCCTGACAGATTTAGGGGATAAATGAGACATATATTTTTATTTATAGTCAATGAGGAAATTTGTTTTATTTTTCTACATGTATTTGTTTCAAGGAATTTATTTCTCTTTTAAGTGGAATGGGGCTGGAAGGAAAGAAAATTGATTTCTACTGATTAAAAGAATAGGAAGGTGCTACAAATTTGGAATGTTATATGCATATTTTAGATGACATCACTGTATTGTTAGTTTTACTTGTTTTCCTTTGTTAAATGAGAGCTCTCAGGGGATGGGGGTAATCTGGACAGGTTTATAAAACAAAATACATCAATGAAACTTATTTTAAAAATAGTAAGTAATAGGAGGCTTAAGTGACAAGGAATGTGGGAATTGAAATAAGAGGGGTCCTGAATAAGTTTTCACAAATGGAGAGAATGGAGTGAGGTGCAATAAGTCCTAGATGCCTTTGGTATGATAAGTATTGAAGGAGAATGGAGATATCAGTATCAATATAGACCTGACTTCATGATTTTTGTTCTCTTGGTTCCTATCCATGTAATTTCCATCTTCCCTCCCCCGCCCCAACGAAAGTTTCTAATATCCTCTAATTTTTCTTTGAAAAATCTATTAAAACTCATTCACACTAAATAAATTTCAGTAGATGTTTTTCTCCTTATGCCATTTGTATTTTTAACTAAAGGTGAAAGGAAAAGCTAGAATAATAAAATCTCTTACTTGTAGAATTCCTTGAATTTCCAGTGGATGGGAGAGATTGTGAGGGAAGGGGAAAGAAGGAACTAATAGGCTGAGATTTTTACATTGATCCTGAAATAATATCACATAAATAACCATTTTTCCATTTGTTTCTCTTATAAGTGGACTGGGGTCAGAAGGAATCCTAAAATCCTAAAACATAAAGTGACATTTTTCATCCACTTAACATATTCTTAATCTTACAGGAAATATTTATTTTGGTTTTACTGTGGCTTTCTATGGAGAATTTATTGAAAGATGGTCAAGAAGGGCGCAATCTGAGTGATGTCAATTCCTTGAAAGCTTCTGAAGTTCAGTGCTGAATTTCTGTTAATTTACTTTCTGAGTTGCTTTCACCTGATTGTTATCAGTTTTTTTTTTAGACAGTGCTACAGCTTTGTACAAAGCAAGCCTTCAATATATATTTGATTCCTGCTGCATAGATGTTAGTTATAGAATATTTTTATAAAAGGATTGTAAAAATCCAAATGGTACTATTGAAAGCAATAGCTTTGTAATGTAAAGGATATATTGAACAAAATTGTAACGATTTTCAGGCAATTTAGTCATCCAAGCAAAAATGCTTTTTGCTTGTTTCATAAATGATTTGCTTTTACTTCCCCCCTCCCCTCTTTTTAAATACATTTTTCATAACATGTCACTGTTAAAGACTGAACCAAAATGGCTTGTTTGTCTGCATTCCAATACTTTAGTGTCAAGGGACTTGGGGTACCATATACTTGCTGTGGGTAGAAAGTTATACTGTTTTACTCTTGGTTGTTGTAAACCTTAAAATAAAGGTAAATCTATTCCACACCTGCTCTCTGTATGAGAACAATTGTGTAGGCTCTGGAGATGCCACATAAAAAGTGAATGCAGTCTCTGTCCTCAAGCAGTTTATAAGACAGACTTCATTTAACCTTTACAGGTTCTTTTCTTTGCAGGAAAATCATATATAAGTTTATAATATTATGTTTTAGGAGAGGTCTCTGACAACTAACTTTGTAATTATCCTTAAATGGATAAAAAGGCCCATACCAGTGGCTCCCAAACTTTTTTGGCCTACCGCCCCATTTCCAGAAAAAATATTACTTAGCGTCCCCTGTCACATACTATCATCTCCCCCTTCCAATTATTCACCACCCCCAAATACACCTGTGGCCATCACCACCTCCCTGGATCGCTGCGGCACCCACCAGGGGGTGGTAGTGCCCACTTTGGGAATCACTGACCTATACTAATCTCTCATTCCCTTGAATCCTGATTGCATTTAGTTCCATATAATTATTCTCTAGTTGTTTTGTACATGTGTCTCATATCCTCAACTGTGTTGCAGGGGGAGCTACATTCTCATTTCCAGAGTGGACACATAACATGTGCTCAAATGTTGCTTAGTTATTAACACTATTCACAAAGCACTTTTACAGTATACCAACTTTGGATTCTTTTTAACAGGTGAAAAACAAAGATTTGGTTATGAGCAGTCAGGATATGACATTGAGGATTCTGATGGCCCTGATGATGATGAGAATGAGAATGAAGATGATGATGAAGATAGCCAGAGTGAATCAGTTCTGTCTGCAGCACCTTCAGTTACAGCCAGCCCTCAGCACCATCCATCCAGAAGCAGTCTTCAGGAGTCTCTAAGTGCTGATGAGGAAATTAGAATTGCAGAGTGTTTTTCTAAGGTATCCTCAGATCCGATGGATGCTCTGCCTAAAGCCCTGCTCACCAAGATGACTGTACTTAGCTCAGTACAGTCAGACTATAGGAGCTCCAGGTCCCCAGTGATAACGAGGCAGCATGGTACAAAAAATGAGATGAAACAAGAGAAGGTAGCTAGTGGAGATCTTACTCTGACCTCCCCTGAAGTTGCTCCAAGATCACTATGCCATCAAATGTCTATCGACTATCCTGATGCAGAAGAAGTAGCGAGAAGCCCTACAACAGTAAAACCTACTGATGTAACACAGGTGATCAGGTTCTTTTTGTTTTTTCATCTTACTCATAGAAGAGCTAGGGCTTTAAAATAATTAATATGTTATCCAAGTTGCTTCCTGATGGTTATATTGGCTCAGTTGTGTAACTTCAATGAAAGCATTTCTTCTAGTTAGAAGCAGATTATTGATTTTCTGGATTACTTCATTTTTTCTCGTAAATTTCAATTATATTTCCTTTCCTTTCCTTATTCTTTCCTTAAGTATATACCAAAAAATTCTTTATAAGTTGTATTAGCTTACTGTTTATTATTCTTTGATTTCATATTGAACTCATGGGGTGGGGGGAAGACAAGAGAATTGAGAGTCAAAAACCCTGGCTCCTTCTTATCCACAAGCCAACTTGTGTGACTTTTGGCATGTCACTTACATAGCCTCTGAGAGTCCCAGAGTCCTTCCTTGTAGAATGAAGATATTACTTGTACTACTTCATATATTTGGAAAATCTTTTAAAGCATAAATGTGAGTTATTGATAATAATGATTTTTTTGAACCCTTACCTTCTATCTTGGAATCAATACTATAATTTGGTTCCAAGGCAGAAGAGTAGTAAGGGCTAGGCAATGAAATTTAGTGACTTGTCCAGAGTCATACAACTAGGAAGTATCTGAAGCCAAATTTAACCTAGGACCTGCATCTCTAGGCCTAGCTCTCAATCCACTGAGCCACCTAGTTGTCCTAAATAACAATGACTTAAATTAAGACATGTAAACTATCTCCTTTGCTGACTTCTAAAGCCCTGCACACTCATTAAACCATTTTGCTCTCTAGAATGCTATTCTTTTCTTAGTTTTATTTACATTCCTTCCTTTGAAGATCACTTTTACTCCCAAGACATCCTTTTTCATTTCTAGACAAATGACCGTCAAATCTCAGTTTCTGTAGAACTCCAGTCCTATATTTCCAAATGCCTGAGAATAACAAAAATAGTGATAGTAATAACAATAAAAATAACTAGTATTGGGGCAGCTGGGTAGCTCAGTGGAGTGAGAGTCAGGCCTAGAGAAAGGAGGTCCTAGGTTCAAACCCGGCCTCAGCCACTTCCCAGCTGTGTGACCCTGGGCAGGTCACTTGACCCCCATTGCCCACCCTTACCACTCTTCCACCTATGAGACAATACACCGAAGTACAAGAGTTTAAAAAAAAAATAACTAGTATTTATATAAAGTTTACAAAATGCCTGAGAAATATTTTGTCCTCACAACTGAAATAGGTGCCATTATAAAATCTGCATTTTACAGATGAGGAAACTGAGGCAGATAAACTAATCCTACATTCACAAAACTAGTAAGTGTCTATGGCAGGATATAATATCTCTTTAATCCATCCCCTCCTCCTCAGTCCCTACAACAGCTACTCTTATTCAGGCCTTCATCTTTGATCACTTAGGCTGCTGTAATGACCTCATGCCTAATTTTCCTTCTTTGTCTTTCCCTTCTCTAGCCCTTTCTCACACTCTGTGTTAGGAAACTTGATACCATGCTGATTCTTCCTGTCACTCTATTAGCAAAAATAGCAAAAAAAAAATAGTACCACATTGTTTATAAAACAGTGTAAAAGTACTGTCTGGCACTCATAGAACTAGCCAGTGTGGCAACAGTCTCTTCCTGGGCCCTCTTGCTCTTCACCTTACTGAATTCCAGTCAAGCTTGGATTGCCCTCCAGCTTCTCTTCTCAGCCTATTCTTCTGACTCAATTCATAAATATTGATTAAGTCCTGTTAAGCAAAGGACAATGCAGGGTGCTAAGAATACAAATACAAAGAATAAATAATCTGGGGAGGCTAGGTGTTTCAGTGGATAGAGAGCCAGACCTAGAAAGAGAAGATCCTGGGTTCAAATATGGCCTTAGATGCTTCCTAGTGGTATGACCCTGGGAAAGTCACTTAACCTCCATTGCCTAGCCCTTTCCACTCTTCTGCCTTGGAACTGATTCTAAAACAGAAGGTAAGGGTTTAAGGGGGAAAAAAAAGAATAAACAATTTCTACTCACAAGAAGTTTATATGCTAAAGGAAAAGAAAATAAGGACATATTTCAATTAATATTCCCAGAATAAATATAAATGGACACAGAGGCGGTAATGGCATGAGTGGTTTGGACTGAATGGCTTCTGAGATCACTTTCAGTTTTGAAATTCTGTGATTCTGGTTCAGTGATGGCAAACCTTTTAGAAGGGTGGGGGCTGGGGGCTGGGAGAGGGGCAGGGAAGCAGCCTGGCCCCACCTCACTTTGGCTTTCTAGTAAGGCACTCTGTACTGAGCCGGGGCGGGAGGGCATGCCATAAAGAGGGCTCTGAGCATCCCTCCCCTCATTCAGCACACATGCCTTAGGTGTGCCACCACGGCTCTAGGGGACAGGACTTGTGTTGGCTGTGTGGTCCAGGTTTTGCCATATACCCAAGGAGCTTCCAGTGTGGGATACCACTGAGAATGAGATTCTGCAATGAAAAAATCGTGACCTAGGTTGAGGATAGGACTGGGTTATCTGTTGGTGGACAACAGGTTAGTCTACCTTACTCCCTGGAGTCTGTTTTGGATTAACTGGATGCTTTGAACTTTTTCCTGTTACATCTGTGATCAGCTTGGAGCATCTCTGAACCTATACTGTAAGAACCCCTCTCCAGCCCTTTTAGTTAAAGACCAGCTTAGTTAGATATTTTGTTAGTTAAACTATTAGGCTATTCTTTAGAATAGAAACACACCTCTTCCTACTTCCCTCAGTCTTTTCCATTAAACACAATTTTGTTAGCACTTCCTGTCTCTTCTTAGGTAAAAGAACCCACTACATTGGTTTTTCCCTGGTTGGCAGTGTGTCAGTTACAAGTCAACTGACATTCCTGAAACTCATATCCCCATTCAGTTTACCTGTGTTCCCCTGTCTGTCCTCCCCTTGGGAAGAGTGAGTGTGTCCTCAGTTTATTATTAATTCCCCATTCCTAATATTACCTTTTTTCACATCCTACCTCCTTACCTACTATTTGCTATTTACTGAGTGCCTGGTGTGATCCTGAGTCTTTTGGACCAGCTGTCTATAAGATCAGGTCTGGGGTCCTTGTGGATCCAAGATCTTTTCCCTGGCCCAGATAACCTGCCATAGACTACTTCTCTATTACCATCAAAAGGGGGATTTGGTTTAGTGTAGGACTATCCAGTTTAGGGCTGGGATCTATTAGACAGGGAGATCAGTATAGGGATCATTCTCTTTGAACTCTTGGTGACGAGACATTTAGATCTCGGAGGAGGTTTAGGTAATTGATTATTAGTTTAGGATTATTCCCTTCCACCTTTCCTTATTATAATAAATCCAACATCTATTCCTGTTATTGAGTGGTTTGTATGTATTACCTCAGGGCAGGCTCTGCCTGACTGAGTCTAGTCAGTCTATCAACCCACAGTCATCCTATTAATACTGGTTCTGTTAACCTTCCCCAACCTGTTAAATCTTCTGGTACTGGCCTATATTAACCATCTAGTCCCTCTAACATCACCCTCTTAGCAGGAGGTAGATTTAATTCTGAATCTGTGAATGACTCCATAGTGTTCTGTGGGAGATAGGACTAGATTACCCCTTACTCCGAGAACCTTTCCATGATTTTATGATCTTTGTTTCTATCACCCATTCCCAGATTTTATATATTCTCCAAGTTCATCCATGCCTATAGTGATTTCCTTATGACAACAAATCTGTTGAATTTTTGGATGATAACACAAACATGAAAGATTCGTTGCATTTTGGCAACTAATTCCCCAAATTAACTTTTTTCCTAGTGTTAATTTGTTGCCAGAAAAAAAAATAGAATCCATATTATCATTTTGTATAATTTGACTTCATTGCTGTACAAAACATTACATGAGGTTTTATTTCTCCTGTTTAGAATACGCCTTCTCTGCAACTTCTTTCTCCATCAGTGGACCATGGCACCCAGAAAACAGCAGTTGTTCCTTCAGTGGCTTCACCTTATCCTAAGATCCAAGATCATAAACAGCCAATACCTCTGCAGCAGATTACAGAATTGATGCCTCCTCAAACTCATTTGTTTAGCCATCTTCCTTTGCATTCCCAGCAACAAACAAGGACACCCTTTAGTATGATTCCAGTTGGAGGAATTCATGTGGTTCCTGCTGGCCTGACTGCTTACTCTACATTTGTACCCATTCAAGCCGGGCCCATGCAACTCACTATTCCAGCTGTCGGCGTGATCCACAGAACTACAGGCCCTCCTGGGGATCCAGCCACAGAGGTTTCTGGTACCACCAATCCCACCAGGGTGGCTGAATTAAACAGCGTCATGCCATGTATTCCCATTGGCCAAATTGGTGTCCCAGGCCTTCAAAACCTGAGTGCACCAAGCTTGCAGACTCTTCCACCTTTAAGCATGGAAACTGTAAATATTTTAGGCCTAGCCAACACAAATATCACCCCCCAAGTACATCCTTCAGGACTTGCACTGAATGCTGTGGGACTTCAAGTTCTGACAGCAAACCCTCCCACCCAAAGCAATCCTAGCCCTCAGACACACATTCCAGGCCTACAAATATTGAACATAGCACTGCCTACCTTAATTCCTTCGGTTAGTCCAGTCACTGTCGATGGACAGGGAGTTCCCGAAACACCAGCTTCTCAAAACAAAGCTTGTGAAACTCCGCCAGAACAGACTCTTGTGGCCGATTCCCGCCAGGTCACTGCTGCTCTCTCTCCTCAGGGCTCACCTCCACCCAGTCAGTACAATGTCACAGACTCCTCCGAGCCTGCTCCTACAAGAGAGCGCGGAAGCCTTGTTGGCGCCAGGAAAATGGACACTGAAGCCACTGACTCAGTGAATCATGTGACGCCAAAGCATGAAGCCACTTTTCCGGGGGGCGGCCAGGGCTCTCCACCAGAGTCAGAGCCACTCCTGCAAGCGCGCTCCCCCGGCCGGCCCCACAGGCACAAGGCAGTGCAGTTTAGTGATGTCAGTAGTGATGATGACGAGGACAGGCTTGTAATAGCAACCTAAATTTTTTTATAACACTTAAAGGTTTCTTTGCAAACCTATCTTTCCTTAAAGCACATTTTTTCTGACACAAATTCATTATCAATCTTTGTGCAATCATGAAATTTTGACCAATAATTGTTTCTTGTCAGCTCCAACCATTTTTGTACATGTTGTATAGACAATTGTGCCTTTTTGGAGTTTTATGTTTAGAAACTTGTACAGATTGTTAAAAAAATATCTATATAAAATACATATTATATATGTATACGAAAACCAGGTAGCTGCTTGTGTTTAGTAAGTAAAACATCTTATGTCAAATCAAATGATTAAATTATATGTTGCACTGTTAAATGTAAATTTTTATGGTTGTAGGGGAAAGTTTCTGTGTACAGATTGGTATGTAAAACTCCATATTTATTGTATTTAGTCTTGGAAATGGGTCTCTCCATCTACTTGTGTAAGACAGTAGCTTTACACTTCAGACAGAATTTCTCTGTGTTATGAAATGTTACAGTAAAATTTTATTTACTGACTTTACCATTGTTCACGTTGTGCCTTCTTTATGTCATCCACAGGGATTGGTGAGCAGCAGGCTTAACTTATGCTCAGGTCTAGTATGCTACCACTCTCTCTTTTTTTTTTTTTTCAAGGAACAAAGTGAGGAGGGGAGGTAAGAGAATTATTATTTTTGCCATTTGGAACTAAAGTTAAGACCATTGAGGGAATTTTTTTAATCATTGGCATAATAATTCGTGATATTGTTCTTGATTATTTTGACAAAGTCCTTTCTAAAGACATCTTTGCACTAAGTTAAAGAGGCAAGTGGGATTTAGTTTAAAATGGGCATTTCAGTTGTAATTTCAAAATGTGAACATAAAATTAATAAAACGCTACAAAAAATGTGTTATCTTGAGAGCATGGTTTGGATGCAACTAATAAAAAGTAGTTCACTGACAATAAAGTATAGGATTGATTATCTAACGAGGATCCCATTGTCCTGAAGAATCTTTATCATCTGTAGTGTACTTTTCTGCTAAATAGGAAGGCATACCATGTTTCGAGAAGCCCTAAATACTACTTCCCAAAAGTCATGTTTAACAACTTTGTTTCAGGAAATGTTAGTTTCCAGCTTTAGGAAATTTTAGCAAAGTACCATGTTCTTTCAGCAAAACAAAATAATGATTTGTTGCTCACTGATACTTTTGAACAAAGAAGTTGCAAGAATACTTTCATGAGAATAGGTAGTCTTTGAAAAGAAGAATCTTCAAATGCCATAATTGAAAGACATCTGAATACATAAATAGGGAAGGCTTAATTGAATTCTCCAGTGTCCTAAAATAGTGACTCCATGAATGTTATTGGCAGTTTGAAATTGATACGATGTATAATATGAAAATTTTATTTTTTTCAGGATTTAACATCATGTAGGGTAAATTGCAGTCAACATTCTTTTAATTGGTTAAACCGGCAAATTAAAAGTCAGAATTTATCAAAATAATAAAAAACTGGCTTTCCATAATTAAGTGTTTCATTTATTCTATGCTGTAATCAGTGATGGAAAGATTTTAAAATCATTCTGGAACCATAATGGGAACTGCATTGCCTTATAAATGTATTCCTTATTTCCTAAATTTAAAATGCTACATTTAACTCTTGCATACATATCAACCTTTTAGGCTTTAATTATCTGGATTTCAAAACAGTAACAATACAGTTAGTGTTTTATAGCAATAATATGCCCAGGCATGGTTGTCACTTCCTGTAAACCTGGCTTTTGGAGAGGCTGAAGCGGATGAAATTGAAGCTCCAGAGTTCTGAGCTGCTGTGGGTCATGCACATCTGGCATCTGTACTGCATTCAGTATATGATGGATCCCTAGGAGCAGCAGGATCTCTGCCCAGTGATCTGAATTGTGAGCTGGCCAAGGTCAGGAACAGATGAGTAACGAGATCAAGCCTGCCAGTAGCTTCTGGACTTCCAGCCTGGGTGAGATGGGGAGACCCATTCTTTAAAAAAGAGAAGAAGATGAAGGGAGAGAGAGAATGAGAGAGACAGGAGAGATAGATTGCATATATTACATATGCACATGTGGGGGTATGCAGACATGTGTGCATATGTATGAAAAATAAAGATTTGCCCAAATTAGGAGGAAGTAAGATGAATGTAGCTTGTAAGCCGATCCCTAATAAATTCTACTTGGATCTTCATGTTTTATTGAAATTTCTTAATGTGAAATATTTAATTTGCTTATGTATTTATTTGCAAGCTGTTTTAGAAATACACTAGGCCCAATTGGTGTGAATAATGGCCATGAAGTGGTTGTAGTATTTGAATTTGCATTATAAAATGATGTAATTGGTTCCAGCCTAATGGAAATATGCAGTGAATTTTAAAAATAACTTTATTAATATAAAATGTGTTTCTAATTCAGATTTTTACAAAGTAATAGAGAACTAATAAAAAGCACATTTTAAAAATGTTAGTTACTTAATATCATGCAAAAGATAAGTCTACATTGATATGACAAAAATGTCATTATTTGATGTGTAAAATACTTCAGCAGTGTAGATTGAACTGTCTTCTTTTTAAATCTTCACACATAAGCTGGCAGGTGCAGAGAAGTTTATCCAGATCTTGGTGAAATTTGCAAGCTTCAGTCGACAGAATCAGCTTCCCTAATTTTTGGCTTCATGACTTCTACAGCTCAAAAACTATATTCAAATTGAGAGTGAATTCCTTTTGCTCATGATCTGCTTCTTTCCCATCATTGTCAGCTTCTTTAAATAATTTTATGTTCTCACAATGAATCACATATAGTTGGATCACCTAAGACTTTAAAGTTAGTAATTCAATGTTGTGATCTTTCTAGTATTTTTCAACAACTATGATAAAATAACATGAAAACCAGTCTTCAAAAATAGTTTTAAAGATCCAAGATTTTTTATTTGATTGTCAAAGAACTAGAAACAGTCAATGGTTGTAGCTTCTCAGAGAGGGAAGATTTCAAAACTTTTAAACACTGGTTTTCTTTTGAAAGCTCCTTCTGTATTATCAATGATAGTATGAGGTCATCTTTAGACATGCTAAATGCAAACTGAGTGTTTTTTTTTCCTTTCTCTTAGAAATGTATTTTTTCAAGGGTACCTTTTCCAGAATAAATTCATTTCATCAATGTTATCTGTTTCCACCTTTGATTATTTTCTTCAAAGTATCAATATATATAATTTCCATGCCGCCATCTACCCTGGTTACCTCTCCAGTAATTTTAACACTAGGCAATGGAACTTGATTTTTGAGGGGTTTTACCAACCAACATTTACATTAAAATTAGTCTAGTTCTATGTTCTTTTACTGCTTTAAATAAACTTTGGCACTTTTGTCTGAATGGTGACCAGGCTCAGAGGAATGTGTTTTTTTGATTGCAGTCTTCAAACAGCTCAAAGAAAAAAAATTTTTAACCTTTACATTCTTAGATTCAATACTGTGTATCAGTTCTAGGACAGATGAATAGTAAAGGGGTTAAAAGTGATTTGCTTAGGGTCACACAGCTAGGAATTGTCTGAAGCCAAATTTGAACCCAGGACCTCCTGTCTCTAGGCCTGAAGACATTTCATTTTAAGGAGAGGTAGGTGGTGTAGTAGTTAGACCACCAGGCCTGGAGTTAGGAAGACCAGAGTTCAAATCTAACCTCAGGCACTAGCTGTGTAACCCTGGGCAAGTCACTTAACCCTATTTGCCTCAGTTTCTTCATCTGAAAAATGGACTGCAGAAGGAAATGGTAGACCACTCCAGTCTCTTTGCCAAGAAAACCCTAAAAGAGGTCACATGCCTGAAAAAACTTAAAACACTTCCATTCCTTGTAGTTATTTGCAAACAAACAAACAAACAAAAAAAGATAATGCAACTTTGCCTTTATCCTCTTATTTCTCCTGCATGTTTCAATATTTTGTGCCATAGATTTAGGCATTCCAACATTTTGTCCTTTAGTTATGACCATGTTAATGCTGTTTAGAAACATAAGCTTTTTCTTCTAATGTAATAAGCCTCTTCTTTTTGCATTGACAGTGTTTCTATCTGAAGCATTCCTCCTATTATCCTTATTTAAGGAGTGTTTTGAAAAAATGTATGTTAACTCTTAGAAATTGGGTACATAGCAACCTCTCACCTCCATGGGAAACATTAGGCAAGTGCAGACTGATGATGTACTGACATGTTAAAACCCTTGAGGGGCTCATGTTTGATGCATTAATTTATTCTTGGCTCACATTAAGTGCAACTTGATGTCATTTTATAATTCAGATAAGCTTATTTTGTATTTTTCATACTCAACCTAACTGTACTTTCACTAAAAAATTCTTGGATTTAGTGGGATTTATTTTAATGGCAGTATTCTTGAGCATTATTACATGCATAAATACTTAACGTTGATTATTTCTATTGCTTTAGAAATATTAACAATTTTTAATTTGTTTATGCATTGGTATTGTAATAGGAAAATATATTAATTATGTACTATGGTTTATTACCTATTATATTTCTATTCAATGTTTAAGTCATTGTTTTTAAATGAAAAATCATATTTGTAAAGTGACCCACTGCTATAGAAGTTGACTTTTCTTTAGGAAGTTTTGCTTTTCCTTGATCTTTTCATTCACAATATGAACACCCCAAAAATAATGAAGTACAGGGAACTGCCAAATTGACCAGAAATGTTACTTTGTTCCAGGAGTCATAGAACGGTCATAGAACGTCAGTCAATGGGTAAGTAGAGTTTCATCGAAAAGTATAGTACAAATTAAGGGTCAGCTATGTGCTAAGTGCTAGAAATAGAAAGCAAGAGAGAATTCACTCTCATAGAGAGAGAACATGTAAAAAACCTTATAGAGGCTCAAGCAAGATAAATTTGGAAATGATAGAAGGAAGACATTAGACTTAAGGGACTCGGGAAAGGTTCCTAGTAGAAAGTTGGATTTTGTCTGGGACCTGACAAAAAGCCAAAAGTCAGAGATAAAGAGAGAGAATAGTTTAGGCATGAGGGAAAGCCAGTAAATTTGTAGTTTGGAGATTAGGTGTCATGTAGGTTGAAACCATAAGAAAGTCAATGGCACTGAATTGTAGAGGATATGGAAGAGAAAGTAAGGAAACTTGAAAGATAAAGGGGAATGGGGTGGGACAGTTTCTGAAGGTTGTGAATAGTGACTTTTTTTTTTAATTTGATCCACTGGAATTTATGAAGTAGGGAAGAAACTGTTGCTAGACCTGCGTTTTAGGAAGATGACATTAATAGCTGATTGGAGAATGGTCTGGAATGAGTTGAGCTGGAGCAAGGAGACCAACCAGCAGCCCATTGTAATAGTTCTGGTGTGACATGAAAAGGACCTGTGTCAATATGGTGGCAATGATATAAGTCTCTCACCTGTGTCAATATGGTGGCAATGATATAAGTCTCTCACTTGTTAATTACATTTGCAAGAATGGAGGTAGAAGCTTTTTTAAAAAGAATTACCTGATCAATAATTGGGCAAGCAGTGGTGTAATAATTACTTATAATTTTTCCCTGTATTTATATTACAGTGTCACAAGGAAACATTAATTTAATTATTAGCTATATTAAGGAGAGCTAGAAAATAATGATCATATGGTCCACTTCAGGCCATATGGCCCACTTCCTCATTTTACAGATAAGGAAATATGAAGATCAAGTCAATTACATAATTTGCTCAAGGAAATAGTGGTAGTAGAATTTGAACCCAGGACCTCTGACAACAGCCCAAGCACTCTACATTATACATCACTGCCTCCTTTAAGGTTCCTTTGGAGAGATTTTGGTCTATCTTTGGTTATTGCAAGTCAAGGAAGTTGAAGTAAAATTTCTTTTCACATAATGTCATGACTAGAAAGCACAGTAATAATTATTCAGTAGAATAACTGTGACAATATTTATTTGACATGAGGGTTTCAATTGTCTTTTAATTATTTTTCATCATGCAATCCTGATTTACTTCTCCTAGAAATTATAAAATAACAATTTTCTCATTAGTTATTTCTTCAACCTGAATTTTCCCCAAAAAATATGTTGTCAAAACACTTAATATTTGCCTCCAAGATGTGTACATGGGCCAAAAAAAATGTTTGAATTCCTTTTGGTACTTTACTTTTGAACTGTTTTATATGAATTTTATTTTATTTGAACTTTTTTATATCAGAAGCTGCTTTTATTATTATTATTGCAACTATTTCCAACTCTGAATTCCATTTAAAAGATGACTTTTCAAAGAAGCTGAAATCAAAAACCATTTATGCTCTCAACTCAATGAAAAGTGCTATCACAAGAAGTTAAGTGTTTTATAGGCATAGCACTGAATAAGTAAATTAATTCAGGTAGTATTGTCATTTTAATTATATTAGCTTGTCACTACCATTAAGCAACTGATGTTTTTCCAACTGTTTAGATCTAGTTTTATTTATGTGAAGTGTGTTTTTTAGTTATGTTCATATAATTCCTGAATTTGTCTGGGCAAGTAGATTCCCAGGTATTTTATCTTATCTAGAGTAATTTTAAATGCAGTTTTTCTTTCTAACTCATGCTGCTCAGTTATGTTGGAAATATATAGGAATGCTGATCATTTATGTGGGTTTATCGATTGTTTTTACTAGTTTTTTAGTTGATTTTCTTGTATTCTCTAGGTATACCATCATGTCATCTGCAAAGAGTGATAGTTTAGTTTCCTCATTGCCTACTTTGATTCCTTCAATTTCTTTTTCTTCTCTAATTGCTACTGCTAGCATTTCTAGTACAATATTAAATATTAGTGGTGATAATGGGCATCCCTGCTTCATTCCTGATCTTACTGGGAAGGCATCTAACTTATCCCCATTGCAGATGATACTTGCTGATGGTTTTAAATAAATTCTGTTTATTATTTTGAGGAATGGTCCTTCTATTCCTATACTTTCTAGTGTTTTCAATAGAAATGGGTGTTGTATTTTGTCAAACACTTTTTCTGCATCTATTGAAATAATTATGTGATTTCTGTTGGTTTGGTTGTTGATATGTTCAATTATGTGGATGGTTTTCCTAATATTAAACCATCCTTGCATTCCTGGTATAATCCCACCTGGTCATAGTGAATAATCCTTGTAATAACTTGTTGTAGCCTTTTAGCTAGTTTTTTATTTAATATTTTTTTCATCTATGTTCATTAAGAAGATTGGTCTATAGTTTTTCTTCTCTGTTCTTGGTCTTCTTGGCTTGGGAATCAGTACCATGTTTGTATCATAAAAAGGATTTGGTAAGGCTTCTTCTTTGTCTATTTTACCAAATAGTTTGTAGAGTATTATGATTAATTGATCTTTAAATATTTGATAGAATTCACTTTTGAATCTACCTGGCCCTTTTTTTCTTAGGGAGTTCTTTGATGACTTGTTCAATGTCTTTTTCTGATATTGAATTATTTTATTTCCTCTTCTGTTAATCTAGGCAATTTATATTTTTGTAAATAGTCATCCATTTCACCTAGATTGCCATATTTATTGCCATATAATTGGCAAAATAATTCTTAATAATTACCTTAATTTCCTCTTTGTTAGAGGTGACATCACCCTTTTCATTCATGATACTGTTAATTTAGTTCTCTTCTTTCTTTTTCTTAATCAGATTAATCAATACTTTATCTATTTTATTTGTTTTTTTCAAAATATCAACTCTTATTTATTAGTTCATTAATTCTTTTACTTTCAATTTTATTAATTTCTGCTTGATTTTTAGAATTTCCAATTTGGTCTTTATCTGAGGATTTTTAATTCTTTCTTTTTCTAGTTTCTTTTTTTAGTTGCATACCCAATTCATTAATCTCCTCTTTCTCTTTATATTTTCTCTTGAGTACTGCTTTTGCAGTAGCCCAAAAATTTTGATATGTTGTTTCCTCATTCTCTTCAATGAAATCATTAATTGTTTCTATGATTTGTTCTTTAACCAACCAGTTTTGAAGAATCAGATTATTTAATTTCCAATTAATTTGTGATTTGCCTCTCCATGTGCCCATACTAATTATAATTTTTTATTATTTCTGCTTTTCTATATTTGTTGACAATGTTTTTATGCCCTAGCACATGGTCAATTTTTGAGAAGTATCATGTGCTGCTGAAAAAAAGGTGTATTCCTTTTTATCTCTATTTATTTTTCTCCATATATCTATTAATTCTAATTTTTCTAAGATTTCATTCACATCTCTTCTTTGTTATTTATTTTTTGGTTTGATTTATCTGGATCTGATAAAGGAAGGCTGAGGTCTCCCACTAGAATAGTTTTACTAACTATTTCCTCCTTAAGCTCAAATTGTTTCTTATTTAAAAATCTGGATGCTATACCATTTGGTGCATACATGTTGAGTATTGATATTTCTTCATTGTCTATACTGCCTTTTATCAATTTTTACTTTGGCTTTGTCAGATATCATGATTGCAACTCCTGCCTTCTTTTTCTCAGTTGATGCCCAATAAATTCTGCTCCAGCCTCTTACCTTTACCCTGTGTGTGTCCAACTACCTCATGTGTGTTTCTTATAGACAACATATGTGGTAGGATTTTAGTTTTTAATCCATTCTGCTATTTGCTTCTCTATTTTATAGGTGAGTTCATCTCATTCACATTCAGAGTTATAATCACCACCTGTGTATTCTCCACCATTCTGATTTCTTCTTTTAGTCCTGCCCTTTCTTCTTTCACTATTTCCTTGAATACCAGTTTTTTGCTTTTAATCAGTCCCCCTCTCCCTCCTTATTTTACTTTCTTTCCCACCCCTTCCCTTCTTATTCCCTTCTTATTTTTCCTTTTAAAGTCTATTAATCACCCCCCTCCTACCAAACTTTCCCTCCCTTTTAATACTTCCCCTTCACACTCCCTCCCCCCTCATTATTCTCTCTCAGCTTCCCTGTAGAGTATAATATAATTCTTTACCCCATTAGATATGGCTGTTCTTCCCTCTCAGAACTGATTCCACTGAGAGTGAGGTTTAAGTATTACCTATTACCACTCTCTTACTCACCTTCTTATAATAATATTCTTCCCCCCCAATTACTTCTTTATGTTGTATATTTTATCCTATTTTTCTTCTTCCTTCAAGTCTTTCAGTACCATCCTCTTTTTTTGCCCCCTCCCAATTTTTTTTACATATCATCTTGAACAACTTAATACCACAACTTCTGCCTATGAATAATTCTTCTATCTATTATGATAATGAAAACAAGTTTTAAGAGTTACAAATATTTTACTGCATAGGAATATAAACAATTTGACCTTACTGAATGAAATACTTAAATTTTTTTTCCTTCTCTTTCTTATTTACCTTTTCATGTTTCTCTTGAATTTTGTATTTGGACCTCAAATTTTCCATTTAGTTCTGGTCTTTTCTTTAGGAATGCTTGTAAATCTTCTATTTTGTAAATGCCCATACTTTCTCCTGAAAGTGTGATTTTTGGTTTTGACGTTTTGATGGGTAGGTGATTCTTGGTTGTAGACCCAATTCTCTTGCCTTCCTGAATATCATTTTCCAAGCCTTGTGGTCCTTGTGGTCCTTTCTTGTGAAAACTGCCAGGTCCAGTGTAATCATGACTGGGGCTTCTTGATATCTGAATTGTCTCTTTCTGGCTGCTTACAATATTTTATCCTTGGACTGAAAGCTCTTGAATTTGGCTATAACATTCCTGGGGTTGTCTTTAGGAGATTTAATGTAGGGGATGATCTATGGATTCTGTCAATGTCTATTTTGCCCTATTAAGAATATCAGGGCAGTTTTCTGGGATAATTTCTTATAATATGATGTCAAGGTTTTTATTTTGTTCCAGGCTTTCTGGTAGGCCAATAATTCTCAAATTGTCTCTCCTGTATCTGTTTTCTATGTGAGGCTTCTTTTTAATAAGATATTTCATTTTTCCTTCTATTTTTTCATTATTTTGATTTTGCTTTATTAATTCTTGCTCCCTTGTGAGATCATTAGCTTCTTCTTGCCCAATTCTAGCCTTTAAAGGTTGGTTTTCAGCTATGATCTTTTGATTTTCCTTTTCTGTTTGGTCTATACTGCTTCTCCTGGCTTCCAACAGGTCAGTTCTGGTCTCCAATTTGCTTATTACTTCATTTGATTTCTGTGCTTCTTTTTTCCATATGGGCAATTTTGTCTTTTAAGCCATTATTTTCTTTTTGTATTACTTTCTATTTTTTTCACTTTTTTCCCATTTTTCTTCTTTACTACTTGGTTCTTGAATTCCTTTTTGAGTTCCTCAAGAGCTTGTAACCAATTTCCTTTTTTTCTTTTTTGAAAGTTTGGATGTATTAGCTTGTTTCTCACTCACTACTTTTGCTGTTGTGCTGCTCTTTTTTTCCATAGAAATTATCCAGGATCAAGAGGGGTTTTTTTGGTTTTGCTTTTTGTTTCTTTTGCTGCTGCTTTGTCCTTTTGCCACTAGTGGATTGGGGTTCCTGCATGTTGATTGCTTTCCTAGTTTCCGTCTCACAGGGCTTTGCCTTGGTAGTATCTTCCCTTCCCAGTCAGAAGCAAGAGTGAGGACAGATAACGTGATGTTCCTTGTGTAGCACACCCCAGGCTCCATGCTCTTCAGCCTTGCTTCTCAAGTCTCTCTGCCAAGGTCTTGCACTGCCCTCATGGGTAAGTCTGTGGTGCTTTCAGCCAGGCCCTGAGAATTTAGAGGTTACCTGGTGTGTAAATGGAATTAATTCTAGCCATTTATAGCTAAACTCTTACTTAAATTAGGCATAGAAATGATGTAATTCCTCACCTTCCTTAGTGGGGAGGGGAGACGATTTACCCACACGTGACAATAAGTAACAAATCAAGCACAAGGGACTACCCTTTGGGCAGTCCAAATCAGTGTAGAGACTGCCATTTGTCCACTTGAATTAGAGGTGGACCCACAGTAAGTGACGAAAGACACTATCTCTTTAAGTATGTTGGTTACTTCCTGTGGAGGCAGTTCCTGCTCTGAACTTGATGCTGATGGACCTCCCTTGAGACCTCAGACAGCTTCTACTTTGTATTGTCACGTGGGTAAGTTAGGCTGACTTCCTTGGCCTACCTAGGCCGCTTCCAAACTCTGCCTTAAGCAGGCACTAGCCTACCTGGTTGCTAGGCCTTGAGGCTTGCAGCTTCATTTATTTAGCCTTTTAACCTTCTCTTTAGTCCAGGCATTCGCAGGCCTGGACTAGCCTCTCCCTTTCTCTTTATTCCTATACTTTTACCTTCCTAGTTGTAAATAAACTTGCCTCTACCCGATGCTGACTTGGGTCTGATTTAATTACGGAATCAATCTGAACTGTTGATTCCTGGTGGCCATGTTTTAAATATATATCTATAAAATACATAAAATTTCCCTCTTACACTGGGTCCTCGCTCTTACCTTGGTGCAGTAGGTGGTGTGGGGGAAGGGTGATCAGCTAGCCCTTTGATAAGTGCAGTTTTGTCGCCATTATAACATAGGAATCCCCAAACACTGCCTACCTTTAAAGCTGCATCCCTTGGGAGAGCCCCTTTACTCATTTGATTTTGATTTCTATCCTTTTGAGACATTTTATAATTATTAGTTATAAGGGGATTCAGAAGACTCCTGCTACTAAGATGCTGTCTTAGCTCCCTCTCTATTTTTTTTGTTCTAAGATAACCTGCTTGAAGAATTATTGTTTTTATGCTTGCATCATTTTTCTCCTTTTTAAAAATTTTGCATGACTTAGGTAAATTTATTTCACTTGTTCTTGTTTTTTTTAACTGTTGTTCATATAATAGTAATCTTAAAAGCCTTTGAGAAATGCAAAATTTTCAATAACAAAGAATAAAAAAGGGAACAAAAAAAGAAAGATAAAAGAAAGTCTTTGCCCTCAAGGGCATCTATTCGAATGGAAACGTCAATAAACAACTGTATACCTATAAGATGTGTGATGGGAAATAATCTCAAAGGGAAGGCACTAGCATTGAGGCAGATCAGAGAAAGCTTCTTGCAGAAGTTGGAATCTGAACAGAGACTTGAAGGAAGCCAAGGAAACCCATAAATAGAGAGGGGAAGAGAAAGCTTTCCAGGCAAAAGAGATAGCCAGTGAAAAAGCACAAATTCAGGAAAAGCCTTGAAGCATTTGTCAAATCTGATGGGGAGAGGGAGGGAGAAGAAGATCCCTATAGAATCAATATCCATCTGAGTCAATAGAGTAGTGAGCAGAATATAGATTGGATAGGACTAAATAGCAATTGATGAGGGAATCAGAAAATTTAGTATAAAATTAACTGAGATGAGCTGGGGAAAAAGGTGGCCAGTTAAAATATACTTCCTTATAGGCAACGTGGTGCCATGAAATTAGGAATGGCCTGTGTTCTTTTCTTCACTTCTTCCCAACTAACTGGGTGACCTTGGAAAGTAACTTTACCTTCTTAGAGCCTTTGTTTTCTTGTCTGTGAAAAGAAGGCTTTGGGTCATTTAATCATTTATTAAACACAGCATACCACACATTTTGTTTAGCTCTGGAGATATAATAAAAGGCTAAAATTCTATCCTCAAGGATCTCATATTCTAATGAAAGACAACATAGAAATGGTTGTACACAACAGATATATAAAATTAGAGACAGAGGCATTAATGGGTGGGTAATTGAAAGAGGGAGGGGTGGGACCCAGAAAGACCACCTTCAGAAGGTGATATCTGAGCTATATCTAGGAGGTTAAGGGGAGAGGGAGAGCCCTCCAGATGAATCAAAAAGCATGGAAGAGATCATAGAATATAGAGCATTAAAACATAAAGACTGGAAAGGTAGAAAGAGACCAAGTTACAAAAGATTTTGTATTTTATCCTAGAGATAGTGGAATTTATTGAGTAGGGGACTAACATGGTCAGACCTGTACTTCAGGAAAAATTACTTTGGCAGTATAATGAAAAATGGATAGTTATGAGGAAAGACTTGAGTCTCTCAAGTCTTAGGACTAGGACTCTAAGGTCTTATCTGTTAATATTCTATTCTTACTGAATCAATTTGTATTTTAATATAATTTGCTTCCTACAGTTGCCACACCAGAATAAATCTGGATTCTGGTTAAGTAACAAGAATTAACTTGGGTAATAATGCCACTGGCAGTTTGGAACATAAAAAAAATGGCTTACACCAGCTTAATCCTGTATCAGCAGGAAAAGTTGGAAGAGGACTGAAGAGGAGGACTCCATCCAAAAAGTTAAACATCTCTCCCAGCTTCACATCAATAAGTGTGATGATGTCATTTATAATTTTTTCTGAGTCAATAATAAAAATGTAAACTGCTCAAAATACAGGACCCATAACACTCTCAAATATGGGCCATACCAAATTAAAATATAATTGGGAAATATTTAACAAAATTAATAAAAATATAATGACATTGATAATATTTCACTTTAAAACTATCAATATGTAGCCCATAGAGATCTTTCTTTATATAGTGCCCCTGTTTCTTTTGAGTTTGATGCCACTGATCTAGATTACATCTCATTATGTTGTGTATAAGATAACATGAGAGACTTTATCAAATGATTTTGTGAACTCTAGGAATATGTCTACTGCATTCCCCATGTCTTATTGATCTACTAACATTATCAAAAAGGAAATAAGCTTGATCTTTTCTGACCTGATCTTGACGAAGCCATGGTATCCCTTAGTGGTAGTTACTACTTCATATTCTAAATATTCCCATGTCATCCCGTTTCTTTTCTTTTTTCTTTCTTCCTTTCTCTCTCTCTTTCTTTCTTTCTTTTTTCTTTCTTTCTTTCCTTCTTTTCTTTCTTTCTTTCTTCCTTCCTTCCTTCCTTCCTTTCTTTCTTTCTCTCTTTCTTTCTTTTCTTTCTTTCTTTTTCTTCCTTCCTTCCTTCCTTCCTTCCTTCCTTCCTTCCTTCCTTCCTTCCTTCCTTCCTTCCTTCCTTCCTTCCTTTCCTTCTCTCTCTCTCTATTTCTCTCTCTCTCTCTCTATTTCTCTCTCTCTCTCTCTCTCTCTCTCTCTCTCTCTCTCTCGCTTTTTCTTATCTGGCCATCTCTGACAAGCTGGGGCTAGGAGCTCAGGCTGCACTAGGGAATAAAATTTTTACCTATTTCTCTCTTTCTATTTACTAATAAATGCTTATTGATCTGGTAATAAGCCTCTAAATTAATTTTTATTTATAATAATTAGTGCCTCTATTATCATTTCTTCACTCTCAAATCACTTATTCTAGCCTTTCCAGGCTGAAGGTATACCATAATCATCATCATCAATTTATTGTTATAGTTGTCATTGCTGTTGAATTTTTTGTTTTGTTTTATTACAAATGATATAGCCTTTATTAAAGGATAATATTTTAAAGATGGATTCTTGATCAAAGATGAGTTGATGTTGATGGCTGATAAGGTCTCTTTTAGTTCTAACATACTATAACATTATCATAACGCCTTACTTTTTGTTTTTATATCATATCAAAGGAGAGAGTGTGAACAAATACTATATATATGTGAATAATTATTAAATTCATTTTTCACTGTAAATATTCACCAGCCTAAATATGGCAATTTCCCTTTTCTCAAAAAGTTAAATTATTTTAAATAGAATTCCCCTAGGTTTGCATTTTGAGATTATGCATAATTTATATGATAATAAGAAATAATAATTTTGTAATATAATATGTGTATTTTAGCTTTTATGTGTATTCAAAATATTTAATTTTTTCCCTTCTCTAATCAGGGTAGGTAGTCCAATGTTCATATTTGGATAGCTAATATGATAATGGTGATACATGTTATTTCTAAATGATCTTCCTGAGAATTGAGATGAAAACAAATGTTCAGGAGTATAAATATAAATACCATAGGTAAAAATGGAAATCCTAAAACTATAATTTCAGTTGGTTATAATTTTTACTTGATATCTAAATTAAGTAAATTTCCACAATTCATTTTAACAAAATCCTTATATTTCATTTCTGGTCTTTTGTGAAAATAGCTAGATTACTGAAAAAAGAATATAGTTACATTATATTTTTATCATTCTTGGAACAATTCCAATTCAACATAATGAAATAAAAGTCCCTAAATTTCTGTCTTAGAGTTATTTCCTAAAAGAAGGCACTCAGCTTTCATATATCTTTGATAAATTAGGTAATTATTTAAAGTATCTTCCCATAAAAGGGAAAGAAATTCTAGGATTTTGTGTTTTCCCTATATTCATAGAAATAAATAAGATTTAGAAAAAAAGCAATAGTAAGAATTAAGAAGGAAAATAAAACATTTATGTATTCTATTTTACAGAAGATAGAATTTGGTTACAAATTAAAATAGTAACCTAATTATAAGACTTTCTGCATTTTAGAAACACCTTTCCAGAAAAAGGTATTTACCTTAATCATTTTCTCCTTATTTTTCCTTCCTTTTAATTCCTGAATAATTGAGGTAGAAGATGAAATATCACTGGACACGTCAACATTTTACAACACATTTAAAAATATTTAGTGAAGACTAACAACCATTTATGGAATTTGGCTGTCTTTAATGCAAGATGCCTTTTATTCACTCATTTTTAGTTATTTGAAAGGGAGTATTTCAGTTAACTAATCTTATAAGTCTTGCTAAATGAGATGTGAGGAACCTGTGTTTGATGCAAAATTAAAAGGCTGTCCATTCCTAGTGTTCAGTCATGGAAAGAAACCATCTTGAGATCAATCAATTAGCCAAGCATGATTAGCTTCCTTTGACAATAGAAAGTGTATTTTATCCCACCAGGTCAAATGTTAAGACTGATTTGGATTCAGAAGTTGTTTCCTTTGATATATTGGAATTCAAATTCCTTGGGAATACCTTTCATTATCCTAATTTGTAGAAGTTTTAGACTCTATAAACGACAACTGGGACTCTGTGTGTATGTGTGTGTGTGTGTATGTGTGTGTGTGTGTGTGTGTGTGTATCCTCATTACTAGACCTTGAGTCCCCATTTGTTATTCATGAATATAGTCTAAAACTTCTAATGATGAAGCTGTACTTAATAGATAACTGATTGGGAAGTCATCAAAACAAGGCAACACGTTTATTAAGCATTTAGAATGTGCTAGATCCTGTGTTATACGCCGGAGATGCAAATTAAAATGAAATTGTCTATGCCCTCAAGGAGATTACATTCTAATGGGAGAAGACAAGATAGAGAAGGGAACTGAAAATCAGCGAAGACAGGAGATTTGGTGAAGGCACCTACTTGGGGACATGGTTATAAAGTCCAGAAAGTCAGGGGCATAGCAATACATCTTAACCATAATTACAAAGTCCCCTGCCCCACCTAAAAAAAAACTTGCTTTATTTTTTCATTAGATAATTCCTCCTGATGTAGCAACCATAAATTTATAAATGATCCTTTTGCATTAGTCTTTTAAATTCTTACTAGTCTTTTAGCTTAAAAATGATAGATAATGTATTTTTACTGCAATTTTATTTGGTTACATTTTTTTTTAAACCCTTACCTTGTGTCTTGGAGTCAATACTGTGTATTGGCTCCAAGGCAGAAGAGTGGTAAGGGTAGGCAATGGGGGTCAAGTGACTTGCCCAGGGTCACACGGCCGGGAAGTGTCTGAGGCCAGATTTGAACCTAGGACCTCCCGTCTCTAGGCCTGGCTCTCAATCCACTGAGCTACCCAGCTGCCCCCTTGGTTACATTTTTTAAAAGCAGCAGGGAGTAATTTTGCACTTAGTGGTTTGTAAAGCAGGGCATATACATACTTTCCTTTGATCTTTACAACAACCCTATGAGAAAAATGCTATTTTTATCCCCATTTTATAGATGAGGAGATTGAAGCTCAGATGCTGTTACCTTTACTTAAAGTCACACAAGTAGTTTAAGTGTCTAAAGTAAGATTCAAAAATCACATCTTGACTCTAAGGCCAGAACTCTAGATATTGGTCCACTTTACTGCCTCTAATCTAACACATCACATCATCCCTAAGTGAAGTATCAGTGTACGGCCCACCCTAAATAAAGGGAGGGAGGCTTATAGGCAGATTAACCAAAAGGGGGGGGGGGATGCAGTTTTCTCTGGTACTCCTAAACTCCATTTGGAATGGCACTATATGAGAAGATTTTCTCTTGGTACTTCCTCAGTGTTTCCCTCTGTTCTTCTTTCCTCCTGCTCCTTCATCAGCCTGATAATATTTTACATATTTAGGGTCCCCCTATATGTCCTACAAGTGGGTGTAGAGACCATGCTCCAAGGAGAAAATTAGAATACTTAGGTCGAGGAAGCCAAGTGGCTCAGTGGATTGAAAGCCAGGCCTAAGAGATGGGAAGTTGTGAATTCAAATGTGGCCTCAGACATTTCCTAGCTTTGTCACCTTGGGCAAGTCACTTAACCCCATCTGCCTCACCCTTACCAATCTTCTGCCTCAGAAGCAATATGTATTGATTCCAAGATGGAAGGTACAGGTTTAAAAAAAGAATACCTGATGGGGGCAGCTGGGTAGCTCAGTGGATTGAGAGCCAGGCCTAGAGAAGGGAGGTCCTAGGTTCAAATCTGGCCTCAGATACTTCCCAGCTGTGTGACCCTGGGCAAGTCACTTGACCCCCATTGCTTACCCTTACCACTCTTCTGCCTTGGAGCCAATACACAGTATTGACTCCAAGATGGAAGGTAAAGGTTTTAAAAATAAATAAATAAACAAATAAATAAATAAATAAATGAAAGAATCCCTGAGTCAAGAAAGGGATAAACACCTCTACTTTGGTAGGTGGGATAGGACATAGGGACTGACCCTGTGGTTTCATAAATATAGGGAACTTTCATGTGAGGAAATCCCTTCTATCAATCCGAGGCAGCAATATATCTACAATTCATAATCTTTAGGAGTTGCCTAGCAAATTGAAAGGTAATTTTCTCCATGGTCCCCACAACCAGTATGTGACCAAGGCAGAACTTTAATCTAGAGTTCTTAGATTCATAACTAGTTTACCATAATCCCATATGGGATTGGGATTGTGGAATGAAACTTTGTTTTTTTAGAGCCAATAAGGGAATTTTTTTGCTTGACTAAATCTTTTTATTTTTCTTTTTCTTCCCAATGGTATGGAGGGAAGATAAGAAAAAATCAACTTCCATTGATTAAAAAAAATTAATTTTTTTTAAATCCTTACCTTCCATCTTGGAGTCAATATTGTGTTTTGGCTCCAAGGCAGAAGAATGGTAAGGGCTAGGCAGTGGGGGTTAAGTGACCTGCCCAGGGTCACACAGCTAGAAAGTATCTGAGGCCAGCTTTGAACCTAGGACCTCCCATCTCTTGGCCTGGCTCTCAATCCATTGAGCCACCAAGGTGTCCCCGCCAAATTAATTTTTTAAAAAAGAGAAAGACTCAAGTCCTCCTTAAGAAGCAAAGCCTGAGCTGAATACCATACTTTTAAGCAATAGGGAACCTTCAAGCACACCTTAGCCAGATTAAAATTGAACCTTTTGTGAAGTATTGTTTTGAAGTATTGTTTGAATTAATTGAGGAGTATCTCTTAAATTCCTTTGCAAAGCTCCCCAACTATGAACAGAAGATGGTTATAGGGAAGATCGAAACATTGCCAAGGAAGCAGACTGACAGGTAGGGGGGGCTAGACCTTGACTTTTACCATTCCTCAAGTGGTGACATTTGTGCCAACCAAACTTCTCAATGAATCTATTCCTCTGCCTAGCTTTCTCTCTTGAATATTTGAGGCTGTCCTATTTGTGGAGAGTGACCCAGCAATACACCGATTAATCAACCACATTCACTTCTCTCTCTGTAATGATTAATTTTTAGCCACATTTTGATTACCTAGCCTCACTGTCACCGAATCACTTCTATTATTAGTCAGAGAGGCCAATTTGCTTTTGTATGTGTCTGATTTCTTCCGAAGGCCTTCCCTTTTTCAGACTGACTGGATTGGGAAAACCAGGAATTTCTCCTACTCCCCTCCCATTCTTCTCCTCCACCTTCCACCAGAAGTAACTGGATGGTCTTACTTCATGTCTTCGTTTCATGAGTTAGACCTGCCCACTTTCAGTGGCGTCATTCATTGAGGAACAGCGAAATGGCCAATTCCAGCTTCCAACTGATGAGAGCTTGCCTTTTTTTTCTTCTTCCCAGCATTAAGGGCATTTTGAGGACACTTCCTAAAAGACTAAAAATCTTCTCTTGGTATTTGCTAAGATGAGGAAATCCAATGTGGAATATAATTTTCTCCCAGTATAAGTGTTGGAGAAGGAGGAAAAAAACATAATGTCTCACACAGTTTAATGGTGCTACATGGAATCTGTGTGTTTTAGTAGTAGTAGCAGTAATTTCACTTACATTGCTAAACAAAGGCCCAGAATCAGTGGTTATTTAATTATCTAGAATAGGTCAAAGTTTATTGTTTCAATGAATTTTTTGATGACTTTTGAATATTCTCTCTAATCATGAATACTATTCTCTTTTCACATAACTGAAATGGTACACAAGGACAAAAAGGTTAATATTTCTACATAGCAAGGTTCTTGGCATTCTGTTCTTTTCATTCATATTTGATAAAAAAAAATTGCAACTAATCCACTGAATGTCTTCCAGAAGAAGTTGGATCTCCAAAAGGTACTTTTACACCAGTAAGTTATATAGACAAGTTGAACTTGACTTGATTTCTTTGTGCTTAGCAATTACAAGATTAGTTATCCTATTTCTAAAAATGTAATAAAGACTATTGGAAAGCCAACAAAATCCTGATATCATTGAGATTGTCATTGTAGGACCATTGAGGCAGAAAGACAATGAATCTGAGGTGGCAGCTGGGTGGCTCAGTGGATTGAGAGCCAGGCCTAGAAATGGGAGGTGGGTTCAAATCTGGCCTCAGGTACCTCCTAGCTATATGACCCTGGGCAAGTCACTAAACCCCCATTGCCTAGCCCTTACCACTCTTCTGCCTTGGAACCAATACACAGTATCAATTCTAAGATGGAAGGTAAGGATTTTTAAAAAATCAATGAATCTGAAGAGCAAAATCCTGATTTTTTTTGAGACATCTTAAATGGAACTCAAAGCCTCAGACTTAAATTTCAAATAATTTTTTTAGCAATCTGTCCTTTAAACAATGAATTTTGAAAGATAACTAATTGTAAGCTTTGCACTCAGATATCAGGACCAATAACAAAAGCATCTTCAGATACATTACCATTGATGCCTTGCCTTTTGCAACATTCAATAATCACCTGTTAAGCATCTACTGGCTTTAAGGCACTGAGTCAGGGCTGAGGTTACAAAATGATCACTGCTTCCAAGAAGGATACATTTAACTTTAGAGAGTACTAATTACAACAGTTTTGTTGTTCAGGCGTTTCAGGCATGTCCAATCCTTTTGACTCTGTTTTAGGGTTTTCTTGGCAAAGATACTACAGTGATTTGCTTTTTCCTTCTCTACCTCATTTTATCAATAAGGAATTAATGCAAAGGTTAAGTGACTTGCTCAGGGTCACAAAGCTAGTAAGTGTCTGAGACCATATTTGAACTCATGAATATGAATCTTCCAGATTCTAAGCCCTATTCATTGTGCTACCCTCTTGACTTCTGCTCGAACTTCTTCCTTGCCTGGGAGCCAGGAATGCCATCTACTTAAAAACACCTCATCTGTCACCTGAGGCCTGAATAATATCTCTTGTTTGTCTGGAATTGCTGAAATCAGAGGTTCCTAAATTTTTTTTGTCATGAACACTTTTGGCAAAGAGAAAATTTATTTAAAATATATCATTTCTATTTCAAAGTAACAATTTTGATAATTTTTTTCATCGAGGCTTGGTCTGTGTTTCAAGCCACTCTTAATTCCTTTGAGCTAACACTCTTTTAGATTACCTGCCCCAGAACATCTTCTAAATTAGGATGATTGAAAATGAAATTGTGAGCCCCATCTTGTTGGATAAACAAAAGTTAGTTTAAGGCAAATATATCTGTGGGCATCAGGGCAACGTCCTTTGGTCCTCTAATTGAATGAACAGGACCATGCCACTCTTAACTGGGCATAACCTGATTTCTTCTAGACCAGTGGTTCCCAAACTTTTTTGGCCTGCCACCCCCTTTCCAGAAAAAAAATATTACTTAGCGCCCCCTGTCACATACTATCACCACCCTCTTACAGTTATTCACTGCCCCCAAATGCACCTGTGGCCATCACCATCTCCTGGATTGCTGCAGCACCCACCAGGGGGCGGTGGCACCCACTTTGGGAATCATTGTTCTAGACACTGGAATCCTAGAATTAGGTGTGTGATTTCCACTCTCCACGAATTAGTCAAAGAGAATATAAAAATAGTATTCCTTCTCTTCATTAGACATTCACCAATTAGAGATATTCATGGGAGGGCTGAATAATGAGCTTCCAAAATTGTATTTAATGATTCAAGGTGCTGAATGTCTTGGTCTTTGATCACTGAGAGAAATCACTGACCAATTAATTTATTGTTATTGCTAGCCTGATCAATAAATTGATTTTCTTATCCAGAATATAGTCTCTTGAAAGTTTTATTTATATGGTGAATTCTATGGACTCTATTCTCAAATTATGCTTTTTATTTGCATAAAATTAAAAATATAATATTACAAAGGAAATAAATTATATTAGAATACAGTTACCAAAACATTAACAGAGCAAATTTATAAACCTCTGTTTAAACACCTCTGACTTAGATCCTCTCATGAGTAGTGAGTCCCAATCTCTGATTAATTTTTAACCTAATTTATTTCATAAGTAAGGTTGCCTCAGAATGAATTCAAAGTAGTGTACTTCAACTTCAAAAAGGAAAACCTTCTAGTTCCTTGAAACTGCCAGTCAATTAGTCAACTGCATATCTTCTCTAACTCCTTTGCCAGCTTCTCTGGCATCTAGAGGACACAGTGGATAGTTCTCTGGTCCTGGAGTTTGAAAGACCTGAGTTCAAATCTGGCCTTAGGTATGACCCTGCAAGTCACTTATTCTTTGACTGCTTTGTTTTCTCAATTGTTAAATGGGGATAAGAAAAGCACCTACCTCCCAAGGTTATTTTGAGGATATAAAATGAAATAAAAGCACTTGGCAAAGTGCACTATCATGTAGCACAAAGAAAGCAATATATAAATATTAGTTATTATTATTTACTTATAGGACTGAGTCTATCAATCAGATTAGCACTGCTAGACTCTTGTTCAATCTTACTGAGAATGTAGTTGTGAAGCATGTAAGACTTCTCACTAGACTCTTGACAATCTATGATTCCATAGACAGGAGTTAGATATGAACAAAACCATACGTTCTCTGTATAATTGACAGAGAGGGCCCAGTTCTCAATGGAAGACTGGAGCTTATCTCTGGATGAGAAACCTAAAATGAAGAAAAGTTTGTTCATTATAGAGCAGAAATTCCAGAGAGTGCAACGAAATAAGCAGTTACATATAGAGTGGGACATGGAGTTAAAAAGAATAAGAGAATAGTCAGTAGGGTTGGGGATCAAGAAGATGGTTCTCTTTGGTAGTCTAGGATGCAATATCACAGCCATGGGAAGAATAAAAATGGATCCGAGTTTGCTGTGCATTGGAGAAATGAATTCAAGCAGAGTGTTAAGTTTGGAGGAGCTCTGCTGATGAAAGTAGATATGTTGGATGCCATGTCCTTAACTATGGACATGTCTCAAGGCTCTCTTCTAGGTCGTCTTCTCTTTTCTCAACACATCCAAAAAAGGACTCATCTTACCACCCAAGTTCATTCTTCTTCTGTACTTTTCTGTTTCTGTCAAATGTATCACCATGCTTCAAATACTCAGGCTCACAATTTTATTGTCCCATTCAACTCCTCACTCTCATTCACCCACCCATTTTCAATCAGTTGCCAAATTTTGTCACTTCTGTCTCTATTACATCTCTTGTATATATCCCTGTCTCTTCACTTCACCCTAGTCAAGACTCCTGTCCCCTTTTAGGTAGTCAATTGTAATAGCGTACTTCCCTCAAGTCTTTCCCTAATCCAAACTATTCTCTTCTTTAAAGCATGCCACCTGCCTGACCCAATCATTTCCAGTGACTTTCTGTTTTCTCTAGGATAAAATACAAACTGCTCTGGCAAATAAAGTTCTTCCCAGCCTAGTCTCAGCTTCGTAGCCAATTCCACCTTGTTCTCCTTCCCAAATCCAGTGGTCTAACTGAATTAGTCTTTTTCTTCTTCATTATATATCCTACTCCATCTCCCATCTCCATTCCTTTGCAATCATTTCCCCAGACCTAAAATGCTCTCTCTACTCACCTCTTGGAATCCCTGGGCTCTTTCAAGAAACTCAGTTCAAGTCCTACCCTCTAAAAGAAATTTTTCCTGGTCCTGCCTACTTTCTAATGCTTTTCCCCATGATGTTACCTTTTTTCTACTTCATATATATTGTATGTACCTATGTATATAGTCATATATGTTGTATGTACATATATAGATATGTCTTTTCCATCAGAAGGTAAGCTCCTTGAAGGCAGGTATTATTTAGAGTTTTTCCCCCTTTCCCCTTGTTTCCTAAGCATATAGCATAGTGCTTAAAACAAAATAAGTTTTTTTTTTAAACCCTTAATTTCGGTGTATTTCGGTCACCTTCCATCTTAGAATCGGATTTGTGTATTGGTTCTAAGGCAGAAGAGTGGTCAGGATGAGTGTCTCATAGGTGGAAGAGTGGTAAGGGTGGGCAATGGGGGTCAAGTGACTTGCCCAGGATCACACAGCTGGGAAGTGGCTGAGGCCGGGTTTGAACCTAGGACCTCCTGTCTCTAGGCCTGACTCTCACTCCACTGAGCTATCCAGCTGCCCCAAAATAAGTTTTTAATAAGTGTTTGTTGATTTATTGTCTATGTATCATCAATATAAAAGGGTAGAAATTAGCTAGGAAATTCCCTAGATAAGTAGGGTGAGAGAAAACCATAGACGTTTTCATTTTTCAATAAAATTGAAACTTTTTTATATCATATCCTATGTTCTTTCAGAACCCAGTCTTAGTAATGGTTTCTATTTCCCCAGCTCATTGGAACTAGGGGATTGAAGAGCTTAGGCTGCCCGCATATGTGCTGAGAAAGAGCCTTTTGCTTGTGTGCCAGTGGAATCTAAATGGAGATACGAGGCCAGGGCCTAGAAAGGCAAAATTATAAACCCTTTCTGGTTCATGATAAAGTGACATCTAGTCTGTCTCTCTGTCAACTTACAAAAGGGAAAATACAAATGAGTACCTGCTGCTCTAACTACTGTAGTAACTCAGCTGTCTGTCACCTTTGTCACCATAAGTGCACACCCAACTTGCACCTCTATCTGAAAGGATGGTCATTACTTTTCAATTCTTTTGTATTTTTTAAAGTCAATAACCATTAGTTTCTACAAATCCATCAGATGAGCTTTCTTTAAAATAGAATGAGAGCATTTCTCTAAAATATCCTTTTGCAAGGGCAGCTGGGTGCCTCAGTGGATTGATTGCCAGGCCTAGAGACAGGAGGTCCTCGGTTCAAATCTAGCCTCAGAAACTTCCTAGCTGTGTGACCCTGGGCAAGTCACTTAACTCCAATTGCTAGACTTTACCACTCTTCTGCCTTAGACATAGTATTGATTCTCAGATGGAAGGATAAGGGTTTTAAAACATAGATATATTTTTGCAATTTCTTCATGTAATTTTCAATGACAATAATTACTCAAAAAATTAAAGAGTATTTTCAATCTATGAGGTCATAACTTGGTTATGCAGCAGACATGCATTTTCAGTTTATATAAACTGAATCATTTTTCTCTGTGTATAAATTTGCAGCAATTCAAAATTATGGATCATTATCAACAGAGGAAATATAATCTCCTTTATGAAAATATTCAATGGTCTCTCTCCAAAACAGTTCCCTAGATAGATAAAAATTTCATCATACTATAGCATATCTGAAAGGGAATTAAGAGATGAGTCTGAGATGAGGGCAAATTATTTCTATATTTAAAATGAAGAAAATTAGGCTTAGAGCAGCATCTTATACCATATTCCACTATAGATTCAAAATGGATACAGGATATGAATGTTAAAAATCATATCACAAGAAATTAGGAGAGCAGATCATATGCCTTTCATTTTTATGGAGAGGAGATGTAGTCTTAACCAAGCATGAGACAGAGGCTGTTACAAAAGAAAACATAAATTATTTCCATCAAATGGATGAAAAGCTTCTGCCCCACAAAATCAAAGCATTTAGAATAAGAAAGAAGAAAGATACTCAAATGGGAAAACAATCTTTGGAACACATTTTTCAAACATAAAATTTTGATATCCACAATCTATAGACCAAAAACTATTCCTCCATAAATAAGTACTCAAGGGATAGAAACAAATAGAACTTGAGAATAATTACAAATGCTTCCACTCACTAATAATAAGGTAAAGGCAAATCAAAACAACCCTGAGATTTTACCTTACACCCAAAGAAATTGTCAAAGATGACAAAATGTGAGAATAGTCAATGCTAAAGGGGTTGTGGAAAGATGGGCAGAGTGCTATAATGTTGGGAGAGCTGTGAATTACTATCAACATTTTGTAAAGCAATTTGGAAATATGCAAATCAGAGTGACTAAAATGTTTATCCCCTTTAATCCAGAGATTCTACTAGTATGCATTAATTCCAAGGAAGGATGAGAAGAAAGAAAGAAAGAAAGAAAGAAAGAAAGAAAGAAAGAAAGAAAGAAAGAAAGAAAGAAAGAAAGAAAGAAANGAAAGAAAGGAAGAAAGGAAGAAAGAAAGGAAGAAAGAAAGAAAGAAGGAAGGAAGGAAGGAAGAAGAGAGAAAGAAGAGAGAAAGAAAGAAGAGAGAGAAAGGAAGGAAGAAAGAAAGAAAGAAAGAAAGAAAGAAAGAAAGAAAGAAAGAAAGAAAGAAAGAAAGAGAGAGAAAGAAAGATCCTATACACTGGTACTGCTAGAGCAACACTTTTTGTGGTAGTAAAGAACTGGAAACAGAGTAAATTTCAGTAGATTAGGAAATGGCTAAACAAAATGTTGTACATGAATTAAATGGAATATTACTGTGCTGCAAGAAAGCTACATTTACTCTAATCGCTTGAATGATTCAAGCTCTAAACTAACTTGATAACTTATAAACAATCCCAAGAGAGTACATAAAGACTTCTAGGGGCAGTGCCAAGATGGCGGAGTAAAGCAGAGATGCTCAAGGTCACCATGAGAATCCCCTCCACCCAATATTAAAATATTGCCACAAACTAAACACAGAAGTGAAAGAACCAACAAGGAGACGAAAGAGAAACAACTTTCAGGAAAAGAAAGACCTCAAAGGTAGGCAGAAAACATCTGGGGCACTGGGGTGAAAGGGGAGCATAGTCAGCAAGAGGCTGTAGCAAGGAATAAAGAGCAAGCCACACACCCTACATCTGCTGTCCTAGGTTCTGAACCTAAACTCAAGGCAACATTCAAATCCTGAGACCCTGTCTGGGCAAATCGAGGTCCAAGTCAATACATACTCTTTGATATTTCAAACCTGTGGTGAAACCTGGAATCCCAGCCCAGGGCAATCTGTGCTGAAGTAGGGGCCCAGAGTGAAGCCAAGAGTCCCAGTCTGGGCCTGTGGTGAGGACATAGATTCCAATTTAGGGTAGTTGGTGTGAAAGAGAACTCTTTATTGTCTATCTTGAATTAACATTCATTTAAGTACCTCACTAGATTGTGAAGACAGGATTAACTCTCCTTTGTTCACCTTTTGAGTGAATCAACACAAGCAGAAACAGAGAAAATAAGCTAAGGGTAGCATCAAGGAGAGTCTGAAATATAAACAATCCCAAGAACATGTTTTCTTTGGTCTATCTAAATCCTATATAATCACAGTATGAATTTTATGAATTTTCCTTGACCTTGTAAAATACATTTTCAATGCATTGCCACTCAAGTTATAAGCACTATGCTAAGTACTAGAAGAAACCCAAGATTTAGAGGTAAAATGATCCCAGTTGTCATGAACCTAATAGGAGATGAGATACAAATAAAGCTAAAGAGAATAGGGTCTTGAGACAGAGGGGTGCTGGACCCAGCTCAAACCAGCGTGGGAGATGTAATAAGGGAATTTCAGGATGTAATAAGGGAATCTTGCTGGAGGTAATCAAGGGAATATGCTAGGTAGTAGGGAAATTAAGGCAGAGGTATGGTTGGAATTGAGGATAGGCTCTGTGGATAGGGTTTGTGAATTCCTAAAGCAGTAAAGTAGATGAGGAAGGTACAATGGTGAAGGTTGGTAGTTGAGGTGAAAGGAAAAGTAAGGGAATGTCTGAGTTTTGGGAATATAAACACTGAGGTAGAAAGAGTTGCAAGGGAGAGGATGAGTTAATCTAAGGCAGGCAACAGCAGCAGGGAAACACAGACTGGATACTCAGGTTAGAGACAAAACACTGAAGGGAAACAGACTGAGCCCTTCAAGTAAAAGGGACACTTTACAGAGCAAGGTTAGAGCCAGCCAAGAACGGCTTGAAACCGACTTGAGGCTTCTAGTCAGTTTCACAGGTTCACTAAGGAAGGGACTAGAGGAAGTATTGAAATTACATTTCCTCCAAAATGGATACCTCCAGCTTCCCTCAAACTCCAGAGAGAATGTTATTCTCTCTCTCCTCCTCCCTCTCTTATTAATCAACTAATGAAGTAGCCAAAGGTTTTTGATTAAAGACAAACGGGGTTTATTGCTTTTCAGGGTTGATTGGAAGGGATAGAGGATATTAGGTAACCCTAACAGCCGCCTAGAGAAGCTTCAGGTGGGGAAGGGAGACAGGAATGTGAGACTGAGTAGGGACCAGCCTACTCAGCCCCGAGAGGGTTTGTAGCAAAAAGGCGTAAGAAAGTTGAATACAATGATTCAATAGATAAATTTGTAGCAAGGGTAAATCATATTTGACTAAACTATCAAGATTTGAAACTAACACTCAGATCTACTCTCCTTTCAAACTTCTCAGACATTCAGGTAGGGAAAATGAAGATGGGAATAAGGAAGGCTAGGGAGATTCAAAGGAATTAGCTAAACTAACAATTTTAAAGGAAAAGCTGCAAAATATAGGCCAGGTTTCAATCCAAAGAAGGAGCTCAGATTGACCCTGATCCTCTCCACGAGTTCCCAGGGCCAACTGACTTTCCCAAGATTCTAAAACCCTTTATCAACTGACAGAAGAACTCTGCAGCAAAGCCTGCAAAGCTGTTATGTCCCCTCTTTGCACCACAGAGATCTGATTATTATATTTTCAGTGTGAGCAGTTATTCCTTAGAAATCAGAAAATACTACATGCTATTACACAGGTGTTGATTTATTGTTCTATTGGCTGTCTAGACTTTTAAAAATGATAGATAAAATTTTAGTAATGTATGTTAACCTTAAAAGTGTGTCATGAGTACATTTTTCTCCCCACCTGTCTCCAGATTGCTGCTTGTTAGATGTTTACAAACATACCTCTGCTTGGAGACCACCTACCTTTAGAGGCCAGAAGATGAACAAGAAGCCATCAGATGAGAAAGGAAAGCAGTAGAGACTAGGAAAAGACTTTGGAGAGTATAGGGTCCTTGATGCTAAGGGAGGAGAGACCATTAATTAGGGTGGGAGTCAAAAGTGTCAGAAGTTATGAAGAGGTTGTTAATATAGAATACATTAAATTTTTAGTCTCCTTTTCAGATTCTATTTGTCAACTCTTTCCAACAGTGTAGAAGGTGCATGATGAAGTTTACTTATCCGGGCTTTTAGGTTATTTTCTTTGGGGCTACTTGTTTTCAAATACCAAAATTTTGTTCCACTTTCAGGACCCTATGTCTGACAAATCTGGCCAACAATATTAGTCTATTTAGAAAGACCTAAAAGCTAGTGGAAGAAATAAGCTCAATTTTACAACTTTCTTCAGTAGCAATAGACTTTCATTTCTGTCTAGAAAATGGAACACAGCAATCAGATGATAATGGTTAACCACCTTGTGAATTGGCAAGTCAGAAGAGCAAACAAAGGCTTTTAGGGTATGGATATAGGGTGGTAAAATATTCAAGTGACAAATCATGGGATTGCACAGTCTGAGCAAAGATGCGAGTGAAACTGATCTGGAAGAAATGGAATGAGAATGACTCAAGGGACTAACATGAATAAGAAGGATGAAGAAGAGGCTTAATGTGGGCAGAAAGTAGAAGGAATGAAAGCAGTAATTTGTGGTAAGAAAGTAGAATTTCAAATTTCTAGGTCTTAGAGGTGGTAAAAGTCAGAAAAATGGTGAGTTTTAAGATGAAAATTGTCTGAAGCCCAAGAAGGGAGAGAAGAAAATCATTAAATTTCAGGAGGCTGAGGAAATGTGTGAGTAAATCATTTAATTGTTGTCATGAATTGCCTTAATACATTATTGAAATCCCCAGGAAGAAAATGGGGAGAAACGAGAGGAAGAAAAATGTAGGAAAGATAGATCTTGAGTTAGGTGTCAAAGTCATTGGCAAAGTTCTGATAGTGTCTTAAAGGGTAGTAGGTGGAGGCAGGTAAGAGGAAAGGTAATTTTGGGCTAGAGATATGATCTCTCCCTTTTTTTAACCCCTATCTTCCATCTTAGAATCATTACTTTGTATTGATTCCAAAGCAGAGCCTTGGGGTTAAGTGACTTGACCAGGGTCACACAGCTAAGAAGTATCTGAGGCCAGATTTCAACCCAGGACCTCCTGCTTCACTGAGCCACATAGCTGCCCCCTGTTTTATCTCAAAGTGGCAAATAGGAGCAAGAAATAAGCCAAATTCTCCTCTTCACTGTGAACTGAAAGTAATAAAAGGAATGTCCTCAATTTGCAAGGGAATGTGGAATCCTTAGAGAAGAACCAGGTTATGGTAAAGCTATTGAGAAATATTTATCAAAATAAATATCAATGTAATAGAACCTAGATAATATTAATAGATGGTTTTTAAGTCAACAGTTTGCTGTCCCCCATTTTTTATGAGTTTGACACCACAGAAGTACAACACTCTTCCTCCCTACTCCTACCCCATAAAAATTAGACATACTTATACTTTTGGTATTTTGGAAATTTGCAGCTATATCTTAGAACTAGGAAGAAATGGTCAATTTTCTCTTAGGGGTATTTTATGGAGGATGCAGTATTGTTTTCTTTGTTGTGGATGGAAACTTTTTCATATATGGTCTGAATTATAATCTCTTTCTCCCCTCATTAAAAATGTTGTGTGCCTCTTCTCAAATCTGGGCCCTCCCTTGGAATTACTTCAGAATCTGTGATCCCATCAATAAGCATCATTGAGCAAATAAACTTCAGGCCACTCATCCATACCTTTTCACTCTGTGTCATTCTTGTACATAGCTTGTCCACACATCCTATATAGATCTGCTCAAGATTCTAGACGTTTCTCTTAGGCTGCTCTTTCCCTTTTTTTATATTTCTTAGATACCACTGCATCCCTTAGGCTTCCCATCTGAGCCACCTAGCTGCCCCCAGGGAAATTTTTGAAGTTAAAAAGATGGGATTTTGCAGCAGGGCGGCTTAGGATAAAAAGTGTTATACCATTTCCCAAATATGATACAGTCTCTTCTTTTATTTATATTCTATTCTGAGGCCAGTTCATGGAGGATTGATTCCAAGACAGAAGGCAAGGGTTGTTTTTGTTTTTGTTTAATGGAAGTTCCGGGTGCAACAATACAAAGAGAGGAAGAAGAGGGCACTTCCAAAAGGGTATAGTGAGCTTCCAGTATAATGAGGTCACTGGGGCATTGTAGAGTAATGCAGGAGAGCACTCCAGGAGAGTAAAGAAGTTGGCCTGGACAGCTATTTCTTTAGATTCTTCCTGGAAACCAAGGTGCTTCCTATTAGTCCAACTAGAGGTCACTGAATCTCTAGGCAGCTTTCTCTGAAAAGGGAACAAATGACACCATTCTGTCCAGGTGAATTTCCTAACAACAGCCCTTTATGTCACTGATTCCTGCTGGGCTCTGGCAGTTCTCCTTTAAAATTATGAAAGTTTAAGAGAATGTTATGTAACAATAGATTCAGATTTTAATGACTGTAAGAATTTTTAAGAAAAATGTCAAAATTCTCTCTATGTCATTTAGGCAAAATGACCTTATCATCAGCCTAATTACATTCTTGTACAAAGCACTCCTCCAATTTCACCATTACTGTAAAGCAAAAAGCCAAGTCTATTTTGACCTTTATTCGTTGTCACTTATGAAACTGACAGTCACAAATGATCCCACCTTGTAAATTTATACTTTATTTATACTTTAATTTCATCATTAACAGAACAATGGGCTTGCTGATAGCTTTCCCCATTTTCTTTTTATAAACTCCTTAGATATTTGAACTGTGTCCCTTCTATGCATCAATCTGCTTTCACCAGATGGGGTTTTAAAAAAAATGCTGTTTGCTATTGCAAGGAAGCAGTTAGAATAGCAAATCCACTTCACACTCATAGGTTCTAAAACTCATATGTAAAATCAAAGTGGCAAAAGAAGATGTGGATATGATTTAATCTGGTCATAAGCCTATGGATTAGATATAAATACTTTTACATTTGTTATATTGTGATAACATTAAAGATAAATTTTTCATAAGGGAGATCTTTATCTGGTTTTAAATCAAAGGAAAAGATATGGACCATTATCATTCATTTTCTTTTCCTTCCTTCCTTCCTTCCTTCCTTCCTTCCTTCTTCCTTCCTTCCTTCCTTCCTTCCTTCTATCCTTCTTTCCTTCCATCCTTCCTTCCTTCCTTCCTTTCCCTCCCCCCCTGGGTTTTTCATTTCACCTCAGTGCCCTAGGCAAGTCTCTATGACCACAACTTTCTAAGGATGAGCTGCATTAGTAGAGTTCTTCACTAATCTGGAACATAGATCCGATCCAAATACACCTGCATGTATATTATATGTATACCCAATATGCACAATCATTAATATATGCATATGAATATAGATTGTGACTATATAACATATATGTAAATAACATACATTATATATAATAGAGGGCTATAAATAAGTTTATCGTAAGTCGTTTTTCTATCTCGAGTGACATCATAATAAAGGAGCCTTTCGGACTTTTTTGTTGTTATTGTTAAATCCTTCCCCTCCATCTTAGAATTAATACTATGTTTTGGTTCCAAAGTAGAAGAGTGGTAAGGGCTACACAATGGGAGTTGAGTGACTTGCCCAAAGCTACACATCTAGGAAGTGTCTGAGGTCACATTTGAATACAGGACCTCCTGTCTGTGGGTCTAGCTCTCACCTTTCAGTTTTTATACAGATTGCCAAGAATGTAGGCAGGTTCCTGTTTAAAAACTGATGCTATTAGGAAAGCTCCTTTGAAAGTAACTTAGTTTGAACTTGGAATATTTTCCCATATAAGCAATATTTTAGGTGGCAGCTCCCCAGGATTGCCCACAAAATCTTATTAACCCATAATATAGATTAAATAATATTACTTTATATAACTATTGCGTTTGTATTTCTAACTCATTCAGTATGACATAATTATGTAATACAAAGTAGAACAACAGAATGACACATCAAAGTAGAATTAATATGTAAATCTATTGTTATTACAGAGAACTTTATAATCTTGTTATTTATTCAGTCACCAAATATTTATTGTTCAGCAAAAGGGTATAAGACGCTATAGTAGGCTCTTTGTGGGGAAGCAAAGAATAAAATCATTTCATGGAGTAAGGAAGGAAAGCTTGTACGTAAACAACTATGCCACTCAAAAGCCTTTAGTCATTCCTCATTAACTCTTGAATTAAGTATAACCTCAAGACTCTGACATTCAGGGTCCTCTACCATATGAGTCCAACCTAGCTCTAAAGCTTTTTCTCATACGTCCCCTTCAAGAATTTAGCGACCCCCAAACTGGATCAGTCACTATTCCCAATTTTAACCCTGCCCTTTCCTATCACCTTATTTTTTCTCCTATTACCTCTAGTCCTAAAATGCATTTTCTTGCTCTCTTCCTTTCCACTTGTTGAATTCTCTCCCTTCCTTAAAGCTCAGCTCAAGTGTCACCTCCTTACCTTCTGTGAGCCTTCCAGGTAAAAATACCCTTCCTTCACACATTTCTTATAGCACTTGAAGTGTATCTTTTATTTGCATATATCACATTTTTCCATACTTTTTGTGCACATGTCACATTCCATCTTTTTTTAGAATTTAAACATGCCGTAATGGGAGAATGAATCATTTTTCATGTTTGTGTCCTCACTGCCCAACATAGAACCTTCTATTTAATGAATGTTTAAACCATGAATTAGGATGTAGAAGTTCTATCATAGAGTGTCATGGTAGTTTAGTGAAGAAAGAGATCACTTCCAGGGGGCAGCTGGGTAGCTCAGTGGATTGAGAGCCAGGCCTAGAGACGGGAGGTCCTAGGTTCAAATCCGGCCTCAGACACTTCCCAGCTGTGTGACCCTGGGCAAGTCACTTGACCCCCATTGCCTACCCTTACCACTCTTCCACCTATAAGTCAATACACAGAAGTTATGGGTTTAAAATTTAAAAAAAAAAAAAGAAGAAAGAGATCACTTCCAGCTAAGGTCATCAAGAAATAATTCATAGCAGTTTGGGGTGGTAGGATTTGCATTGAATCTAGGCCTTAAAACTGGAATTGAACAGGTAGAGAGAGAAGAGGAAGAATAACCCTAGAAAAGGTAATAGCAGAAACTAAACACAGAAGCCGGAACTGAACCATCAGTATAGTAATGTTTATGTGAAAGCAAATAGTCTACCTTGGCTATTATATAGGCACCCCTGGATAGGCATGGACAAATGTTTGTATGGGAGGATTATAAATTAGTTGTTCTTGAGTCAGACAATGGCTGTTTTCCCATAATCTTAAGACCACAGATGGTCCTTGCCTGAACATGAATCCCCTCAATACCATCCCTAGTAAGGGATGGCATAGCCTTTGCTTGATGACTTCAATGGAAAGAGGACACATCACTTTCTGGCTACTTTTATTTTCCTCCTGACTCCGACCTTGATTTTCTGTTCTTCAAAACTGTGCTGTCTCTAATGCTGGCTCATCCTGAAACTTCCTTTAGCATTTGGGGCCTCCTTGCCTGAGAACAACCTACTCAACCAGAAATATTTCTTTGCAAACTCTACCACCACTTCCCTTGTCTCAGTAGGGAGTTTTTTCTCAGAGCTTCCACTTTGTGGAAGGGGCCAAGCTGGTCTGCCTTCATTTTCCTCCTGATCCTATTTCTGACTTTCTGGTCTTCAAAACCATCTCCTTCTTCCCTGCTTTTCAGGTTCTGCCTATATGTTGCCTCCCACCATTAAGATTAAGTCTTTGAAGCCAAGAACTGTCTTTCTTTTTGCCCATGTTTGTATTCCTCAGGGCTTAAAAGAGTGCTTAATAAATGTTTATTTCCTTCCTTTTCAGGCAGCTCATTCTAGGAATACATTAATGTTGTGGTTCTCTTTTTTCACTGATCTGATCGAGGTAGATTATTTCAGCTTCTCATCTCTAGTGAGAAGTTGGATGAACTTTTAGCATGAGATGACTGTAGGCTTTATAAAGAGCCAGAGAAGTTCTTCAGATAACCATAACCTAATTTGTTACCATTAAAATCAGAGCTATTGAAATTCTGGAAGAAGAGTGGTTAATTATTATAAATTGTAAAATATAGCGCTTGGAAGTACTCTTATCATTTATGAACTGCAAAGTCATCCTAGTTTCAATGCATTCCATGAATTCGCATCTGTTGCTGTTCAGTTTTAGTGGTGTTTGACTTTTTGTGATCCCATTTAAGGTTTGCTTGGCAAAGATACTTACATGGTTTGCCATTTCCTTCTTCAGCTTATTTTACAGATGAGGAAATTGAGTCAAAAATAGTTAAGTGACACATCCAAGGTCGCGCAGCAAATAATTATCTCACGCTAGATTTGAACTCAGGTCTTACTGGCTCTTGAACTGTTCTAGTTAGTGGTTCCTAATTCACATCTTCTCAAAATCAAATGTTTTATTGCTTTCTATGTAGCAAAATTAGCTATTGTAATAAAACATACCATTTCATTAAATGCCTTTGCTTTGAATTCATATGCCCTGTGTGTGTACTCTCCTTCCAGAACCCCAGATCTAATGTGACACTTTTTCCCTCCATATTTTCATGCTTTTATGTCCCCTCACAAAAAGTAAGATTTCATCTCAAGTCCGGGCACTTTCCCATTTCTTTTCTCATATTTAATCAAGCTCCCTAATGACTCTTGTCAGATTTAAAATTCACATAATAGAAATGAAATTTCAGCTGTCAGCCCTTCTCTTTTTGCATTATTTCAACTGGCAGGTTTTGCAGACTGTCTTTTTTTCAGTTGTTGTCTATGTAATAGCTTTGTTCCTATGCTCCTTATCCTTAAAAGTGGAAACGTGTGTATGTACAAACATACACATCTATGTAGGCTTGTTTATATAAACATGTGTATAGACATATACACACCTATACACACATTTTAAATAGAGAAAATCGTTGCTGATATAATGGGTGTTCAAAAGCAGATATGAAGCCACAACCTTTGATACTTAAAGCTATGGAGAAACGTATATATAATATATATATAAAATATATAATATATATAATATAATAAAACATATATATATAAGAAACAATGGTTAAAAAAAACCAAAGCAAAGTGTAAAAAACTATATGAACTAATGAACAGTGAAATGAGTAGAACCAGGAGAACATTCTACAGAGCCCCAGAATTAATGCTGAAAGTGAATGCTACTTCCAGAAAGTAAACAGAAAAGTGAAAAATGAATGAATGAATTACTATGTGCATGATATCTTCTCTGACCTGGGGAGGGTGGGTAGGGCTGGGACACTTCTGAATGGGATTTGTCATATAGATAAGGAGAAAAGTAAGCTAAACACATAGGAGATTTCTGATTTCATTTGTGTATTATTTTTTCTTTGTATGTAGAAATGCTTGTTTTGCTTGATTTTGTAAAATGTGGTGGTGGAAAAAATTAAATTAAATGTAAAAAAGCTCTTGGTTCTCATTGCCCAAGAAAAGAGAACTAAACGGGTTGCTATTACAGTTGCTATTTTATGAAATGAATTATGGAGCACCTTAGCTGCTTGTTTGCATCGATAGTTTCACTGATATGAAGGGCAGAATTAATTAGTTCTTCATGGTTACCAAAACAGAAAAGAAAAAAACATGTGCATTAGAATTCTAGCAGCCATTAGAGGGTTTAATAATACATAACATAATTTAATTTTTTCCCTAAGAAACATAAGGTTCTTTCGTGAGTATGCACATGTGTGTATTTGTGGGTGTGAAATTCTTCCCTGATTTTGATACAGTATCTCCTAAATTGGTATCTATTCCAGCACCTACACTACTTAAGGCAAGCGAGGCTTATTGTAAAGGTATTGATGGGTGTTACGTTGTCTATGCTACATGGTGGCAACATACTTAGTATCTTTTCAAACTAAAATGTGGTGATAAATTAGAAATCCAAATAATAACATTATCTTTGAGATCAGTAGAATTTTACATTTCATGACTAGTTTATTTCCTTCTTGAAATGTTGTTACACTTAATTTTGACCTTTGTCTCAACTGACCTTTTATAGATTTAAATTTTCTTTTTACTAATTATGAATTTAAGAAACACAAATATTTCCTTTTCCAAAGGATAAAATAGAATTGTATATGATTCAATCTATTAAATAAAGTTTGCTTATTTTTAATTGTGTATTAAATTTACTAGGACTATACCAACACTGCCCTGCTTGTCTGTGCCTCCTACTGAAATTCCTCAGCTCTTCTCTCCTCTGTGTACTTAAAAATGTTTTAATGGGGCTCTTTTTTCCTATCTACCTACTTCCTCTCACCACTCCTCTGACCACTCCCCTTGCCAACTCATACAAATCCTTGTAGTCACAAGCAAAATCAATTAACCCATTAGCTCCGCCTGAAAATAAGTTCATTTTGCATATCTAATCAATGAGGCAATCAGTTAGCAAACATTTATTAAACACCTACTTTATACTAAAGCAAGACAATCCTTGACTTAGAGGAGCTCAGAATCTAAGGGGAAGAAGACAGGCAAAAAACTAAGAGCAAACAGCATAAACTAGAGGTAATCAGAGAAAAGTCAGTACATTTAAGAGAGTTTTGGAAAGGCTTCCTGTAGAAAGTAGAAGTTTAGTTGAGACTTGAAGGAAGCCAGGAAGGCCAAGGTGTAGAGATGAGAAAGGAAGACATTCTAGGAGACAGGAGAACATTCCAGGAAAGGGGGACAGTAAGTAAAAGTACCTGGATTTGGAGGATGGGTTTGAGGAGGCCAATGTCACTGAATTGAAGAGTACTTGAGGAAAGAGAGTGTAAGGTATAAAAAGACTAGAAAGGCAGAAAGAAGGGAAGCTCTGAAGGACTTTGAATGCCAAACAGAAGATTTTGTTTTTGATCCTACAGATAATACTGGTCCACTGAAGTTTATTGAGTAGGGGGTTGGTATGTTGAGTTAGAATGTTTATAGGACATCCAGTTTGAGATGTTTAATACAAATTGGAAATGGGAGGTTGGAAGTTAGTAGAGGGGTTAGGGCTGGACAAATAGATTTGAGAGTCATCAGTATAGAGATGATCATCAAATCCATTGGAGATAATGAGCTCATTAAGTGAGAGAATATAGGGAGAAGAGACCTGGTGAAGATGCAGCAAAGGAGACTGAGAAAGAGGAATCAGAAAAGTAAAAGAACCAGGAAAAGGTAGTGTCAAAAAATATAAAAATACCTAGAGAGAAGAGAGTATCAATAAAAAGAGGGTGAATGACCATGCCAAGGGTTGCATTATTTTTTAAACCCTTACCTACTTTACTAAGTATTGGTTACAAGGCAGAAGAGCGGTAAGGGCTGGGCAATGGGGGTTAAGTGACTGGCCAATGGTCACATAGCTAAGAAGTGCCTGAGGCCAGATTTGAACCTAGGACTTCCCATCTCTAAACTCAGTTCTCAGTCCACTGAGCTACCTAGCTGCCTTCAGGTTGCGCTATTTTTCCTGCCAATTGGTGAGAGGAATTTAATCTTCATCATCAGTCTTTTTGAATAATGAATGATTGGGTATTGCATTGATGAGAGTTCTTAAGTCTTTCAAATCTGTCTTCCTTCATATGATTTAAATATTACATGTGTATTTATGGTGTAAATATTGCATAACTTTTGTTATATAATTACAATATTGTACATATTGTCTTCTATGTGTTGTATAGATTGCTTTTTTTTTGGGTTCTGTTCATTTCCCTATGCATCATTTCATACATATCTTCTCAGGTTTCTCTGAATGCATCCATTTCATAATCTCTGATGGTGTAATAATATTCTGTAGCAGCCATATACCATAATTTGTTTAGCAGTTCCCCAATTACTGGGCATCATCACTATCATTCCAATTCCTTTCTACAACAAAAAGTGCTACTTTGTATGTATGGCTCTTTTCCCACTATCTGTGATCTCTTTGGGATATATACTTACTTATGACATCAGTGGGTTACTGAATTTTAAGATCTAGTTCAAAATTGTTTTCTGGGATGATCAAACCACTTCAGAGCTCCACCAACAGTAAACCAATGTGCTTATATTCCCACAAAACTTCTAATAATTGTCATTTTAATTTTTTGGACATCAATGTCAATCTGATGGTTGTAAGGTGGAAACATAGAATTGATATAACTTGTATTATTCTTATTATCCACAATTTAGAGTGTTATTTTTTTCATATGGCCATTGATATCTGGTATTTCTTTTACTGAAAATTGCCTTGGGGTGGGGGGAACTAGGTGACTCATTGGATAGAGAGCCAGGTCTAGAATCTAGAGATGGGAGATCCTGGGTTCAAATCGAACCCTGGACACTTTGTAACTGTATGACCCCGGGCAAGTCCATTAACCCCATTGCCTGCCTCTTATTGCTTTTCTGCTTTAGAACTAATGCAAAGTATTGATTCTAAAATGGAAGGTAAGGGTTTAAAAAAAATAAAGGAAGAAAGTTGCCTAGTCATTTCCTTTGACCATTTATCTTTTGGGGGAATGACACTTGTTCATTAAATATGTAAATTAAATTCTTAGGTATCTTTGATATTAGGTAATTATCAAAGAAACTTATTGTAAAGATTTCCAGGGAAGCATTTCCCTTAACATTTTCACTACATTGATTGTTGTAAACATCGTTGTCAATTATATATTTTATATTCATTTCTATCTCTGGTTTGGTTAAGGACTCTAGACCTATTGATAGATGTGAAAGAATTTCCTTCCTCGCTCTAATTTGTTTAAAATATAACTTATATTTAGATTGTATATCCATTTAGATCTCTATCTTAGATGATGGTTTGAGATGATTAAACACAACTTTTAGCAGACTAATTTTCAATTGTCCCAGCTGTTTTTGTCAAATAATTAGTCCTTACTTAGTAGCTGGTGACTTTGGGTTTATTAAGTTCTGTGCTACTATATCTAAATGTTTCTGGGCCTTGTGTACTTAATTTCTTTCACTGAACAATTATCTTATTTTCAAATCAGTAGGAGATAGCTTTAAGTACTACTGTGTTGTAGCAAAGTTACATAATTTGTAGCATTTGTTCCTACTGGACCCTCTTTCTTTGTTTTTTATTCTCTTCCCTATTTTTCTTCCAGATGAATTTTACCATTGTTTTGTCTATTTTAAAGTGACACTTTAGAAATCTGATATGGAACTGACCCTGTAAATTAATTTAGTTAATAATGTCAATTTTTTTTAATTAGCCTGCCTCAAACAGTGAACAGTGAATATACGAACAATTTATTTGGTAAAGAATATTTGTAAAGCTATATTTATTTAATTCTGTGTATGTCTTATTAGGTGGACTCACAAACATTTTATACAGTCTGTTGTTATTCTGAATAGATTTGAATTGTAGGTGATTTTTATATCTTTCTATTTATTAAAGCTAGAGACAGCTGAATGGTGTAGTGAATAGAGTGCTAGGCATGGAGTCAAGAAAACTCATCTTTCTGAGTTTGTCTGACTTCAGACATTTTTGAATGGTGTGACCCTGCGTAAATTATTTAATCCTCTTTGCCTCAATTTCCTCACTTGTTAAATGAGCTGAAGAATGAAATAGCAAACCACTCTAATAACCTTTGCCAAGAAAATGCAAGAAAATAGCAAACCACTCTAGTACCTTTGCCAAGAAAATGCTAAAAGGGATCATGGCAGTCAGACACAACTGAAAATGACTAAATAACAACAAAAATTTACTGAAGCTCTTAATTGCTTTGATTAATTTATAATTCTCTAAGACTAAATAAAATCATTATTTCTTTTTGCAAAATGAAAAATTTTATTTCTTCTTTGTTTATACTTATTTCCTCAATTTCTTTATCTTGTCTTTTTGCTACAGTGAACATTTCTAGGATTATATAAAAATAGTCCTGACAATGGGCAAAATCTTCTTTGATTTACATAAAACCTTGTGAGATAGACAAAGCAAGTTTTAGTATACCCATTTTTTAGTTAGGAAAAATTGAGGCCCTCATAAAGTAAAAAGACCTACTCAAGATCTCATTGCTACAAGAAAGAATCTGTTTTGGATCTGAAAACAAGATCTCCTAATTCTTAGCCTACTGTCATTAAAAAATAGATATGATTTTTTTACTTAAACCAGTGATGGCAAACCTTTTGGAGACTGATTGCCCAAACTGCAACCCTCAGACAAGGGAAGGAGGAAGCACTTCCATTGGGCTGCTGGGCATAGGGGTGGGTCTTGTGAGAAATATCTACAGGCACATGGAGAGGGGGAGGGGAGCAATCCCCCTCCATCATATGTGCCATAGTTTTGCCAACACAAACCTAAATAATCCCTTTGGCCTTAACTTCTTGTATTCACTCTTATTTTAATAGGTAAAGAAGGCAGGGGAAGCTATGTAACACAGTGGATATGGTACCAGGTCTGTAGTTGAGAAGACCTGGTTTCAAATCTAGCCTCAGACACTTCCTAGCTGTGTGACCTTTGGTAAGTCTCTTAACCTCATTTGCCCAGTCTTTTCCCTTCTGTTTCAGAGTTGTTACTAAGACAGATAGTAAGGGTTTAAAAAATATGTAAGGAAGATGAGATCCAAAGAGATTACATGATTTCTCACATAGTTAATGAGCTGCAGAGGCAGAATGAGAACTCATTTCTCTTGGCTTCCATTCTATTTTTTTTATTATTATTTTTTAAACCCTTAACTTCTGTGTATTGGCTCCTAGGTGGAAGAGTGGTAAGGGTGGGCAATGGGGGTCAAGTAATTTGCCCAGGGTCACGCAGCTGGGAAGTGTCTTGGCTTCCATTCTAAAAATACTTTCTATCCTACCACTGTGATTCTCTCAAATTGCTTCTGAAACATATTGATTTAATACATATGATAATTCCAGTCTCTATCACTTAAATGGGCTTTAAGGTAGCCTAATTCACCAGTATGCAGATTGGACAGAAAAAAAAAAAAGAATAGTTAGGACAGTGACATTACAGACACTTGAGAAGAGTAGAGTCTTCAATGATTACTGATATTTCATTGTTCCAAACTCAAAAGCTTTTCATATGGTTTGATCTGGGACTCTAATGAGCAATCCTAAGGAAAGGAGAAAGCCAAAAGGTTCTGAAGATGGTACAGAAATCTCAGAACCATTAAGCTTAGATATAGTTTAAACCGTCTCAGTCTGACTTGGTTTTAGATCTGAGGTTAAGTGGCTTACATTCTTTCTCAGAGCATGACAAAAATACATTTTTCAAGATCAAACACATGGAAGAGAGATCATAAGTATAATGATGAAAGGGAACGATGCTGAATAGCTTTTATACAAGGAGTCCATAGAAGCATTATAACCTCAAATTCAAGGAAAGCAGATTTGAAAAAGTCATGATACTGTGACTTGAGTCTCTAGAAAGTGATGTGCCATTGAGGAAAACATTCACTGAAAAAAATGAAATTTTTGCTTTATAACTAAAATAATCTTTCTAAGAGAAGGGAGTGTCAGTGTTTAATAGTGAAAATGGGACACAGAGGTGGAAGAGTTCAGACAGTGGCTTGAAGGCATATGGGAGATTGCCACGCAATGTTTTTGCCTCACCAGTGATGTTACCATGACTGACTGAAGCCAGTAGCAGCTGGTTCAGTAGCTCATCAACCAAGGGAGATAGACAAAGGAAAGGTGACTTGTGTCTTCAATTTAACTCACTTGTACTTGGGGTTCAAACATGTGGATCATGGAGTGACAATTGGGGAGAGAATGTTTCAGACTAAGAGGTATGGTGCAAACTGTTGTACCTTTATTATTTGGTCCTGAAACTGCTCCCCTTGTGTTAACTTGGGGTGTGTGGGTTGTATATCTTCATCTCTTCATTCTGTAGTCATTCCTTGTGTCACTAAAGTCCACACTCTCCTTAGCTGATTGATCTTTCTTATGCATAATCTGGTCATGTCAGTCTCTTCCTTAAAAATATTTCTGGGGTCCCAATTGCCTATTGAATAAAATTCAGAATACTTTGGCATTGAAGGCCTTCCACAATCAATCATTGCTCCAATTTTCCAACCTTATATTACTTCACTCTGTTATGAAAGCTTGAGATTAAAATCCCAGGCTTGGAAAGGTTTGTTCCTTCAAGAATGATAGGCTCCAATGCTATCTTAAAAATAGAGAAATTTATTAAGTTGAATGCTATTTGAAATATTGAGTTGAATGGCCAGGAGGCAGGCGCAGGTGGAATACTGCCTCTTCAAAGAGATAGGATTTTGGATTATTATACCCTTTTGATGGCAGAGGCTACATGACCAGAGATGGGTTGATGGGGTGATGTTACTATGTGGTCAGGGAGAGGGTGATTTTTAGTTGATGTTTAGACAGAAGGGGTGAGCTGTGAAGTTCAGGGGATACTAGATATCTTAGATTCAAAGGGATGCTTATCAGAAGCAAACTGTGAGGAACATATCTGTGCTCATCAAAAAAGCTAGAGGGAGAGGCCAAAGGCAGTGTCTCTCTTAGCTTCAAGTTACCTTCCTTTGGCACTGCAGGAATGCAAAGGGAAAAGACCTGGGATCTCTTTAGGGTATTGGGGTGTCCAGGGGAAACCCTGAATCCCATGTCAATGCTTGTCATCTTAAGCTTCCATAAAACCATGCTACTCCCTGTGCTCTGAACCCTGTTCTCTGCTTTCCTGCCATTTTCCCCTTTGTTCATGCTGTTTATATATCTGAAATATTCCTACTCCCTCTGTTAGTTCCTATGTTTCTAGTCATTTCAATCCTGTTCAACTCTTCATGACCTCATTTGGGGTTTTCTTGGCAAAGTTACAAGAGTGGTTTGCCATTTTCTTCTCCGGCTCATTTTACAGATGAAAAATTGAGACAAACAGGGTTAAGTGACTTGCCCAGTTTCACACAATAAGTGTTTGAGGACAGATTTGAAATCAGGCAGATGAGTCTTCCTGACTCCACACCCAGCACTCTATTCACAGTGCTACATAGCTGCTTGTTAAAGCTACCTATTTTTTAAAGGTCAACTCAAATGCTAGATAATCCATGAAGCCTTCCTTGATCCATAGCTAACAAATATGGATATGTATTAGCTAAGTTATAGGAAAATCACATGCCTATAGGGAGCTACTTACATTGCTGTGTGATACTGATTGGTTTCTTTTCATTTATTTCCTATCATGACCAAGTCTATGTAGCAAAATCACAGAAAAGCGTATTCATTCTGGTGGCACTCCCATGAGAGGTATAGCCATAAAAACCGAACTTAAAAATTTTCACAGAGAGAAACTCTGAAAGAAGTGAAATTAGGGAAGAATCGGTTTTGTAAAAAGTCACTTCTGATGTTGATAGACATAAGAGCTTTTACACTCCATAAATATAGCCTTGTGTAAGTAGTCATCACTGAAAATACAATCTTGAGATAACAATTCCAAGAACTGAAGTGAAAAGATAGTCACTGAGCATTCCAAGAGGAGAAAGATATCTGTTAGGGATTGCTACCTTACATCCTTAGGGAGAGGAATGAAAATCACACATTGTGGGAACCTAGAGGAGAGAAGCCATTTAATGTGAAAACAAAGGTACAAAGAGAAGAAACAAATTAATGAATCAATCAACAAATAATTATTTTCTGTTATGAGCCCATCTCTATTCTACATCAAAAATATAATATGTACCTGCCCTCAAGGGGATTATAATCCACTGGATGAAGTATGAAACATATATAGAATGCTTAAACAAGGTAGTACACCGTTACAGCATGGAGAATTAGAGAATAAAACAGTATTGATAAGGAGCTGATCAAGTACAAAAAATGGGTGAGAGGAGCTTGCATTGCCAGCAGATATTATCACAGCAGATAGGGGACTTGAGCTATACTTTGAAGTTTTCAAGAGAATGCTACCAGAATCAATAATCCTTTTCTGTGATTTTCCACGTAGACTTTGGGGAAAAAAATAAATGAGAAGAAATCCATATATGTCCCACAGATATATAAATAGCTCCTTATAGACACCAGGATGATGTGATTTTCCTATAACTTCGCTACTTGGAAAACACTTTAATCTGTATCTATATTTGCTAGCATTTCTTCTGAGTGAAATTGCAAGTGGATTTCAACATTACGTGGGATGCTGTTTTTTTTTTTTTGCTATCTACCCAGCCATATATATATATATATATATATATATATATATATATATATATAGTTTGTTTTTCAGCGTTTTCTGCATTTCAGAGGTTTCTGCTAAATTTGAAATTGATTCCTTGTCCTCTTCACAGGGATTTTTTTTTCTTTTGTAGAAAAAAATTTAATTGCATCCCTCTTAACCCAGTATAAATACTAAGTTTTAAAATTCTGGTCAATCCTGGAGAATACAGTATTTATAACATGTTATAGGTTTGCTATATAAGCATGGTGAAAAGGATTAAACTTGCAGGGATGAGGTAGTGGTGTTCTTGTATTACAAGTCCAGTACTTAAACTACATGGATGTTATAGCTCCAAGTCTGAGATTTACTTCCAGTGAGATGACCTTCAAAAACCCAGGGTAACTCCAAACCACACTGAGATATAGAATAGGAGCCCTGTAAAGGACTTTCAATGTGTAGCTTCCATGTTTTCACTTTGATTCTTCAGTACTTCAAATATACATTTTATCAGAAAAAAAGGATACTAACTACTGAAGAAGCCTCGTGCCTGTAATATATCATGCAACCTAAGTGCCTAACACTGTGCTTTGCACATTACAAGTATCAACTTGGAAAAACACAGAACTACCAAAGTAGTTATAAAAGAACGAATCTATAATCAGAACAAGGGAAACAATGCTCTTATGGCCCCCACACAGTCCTGTACACACATAGCACCATTATTGCACCTGGCTAAACTCTGAGACTCTGGGAATCATGTTTCTGGGAAAATGCACCAGGAATGGCAATTTCCCTGTAACTGAAGAACTTGTGGTCTTATATACAAGTTAGGGAATATAGGAACTGATTAGTTTACCTGGAAGCTAGAGAAGGTAGATTCTAGTCACTGGGATAGACTACCTGGGAGAAGCCTAGATTCAGTGGGAGAAACTTCAAAGATAAAAGATTAGATTATAATACAGTGACCCAGGACAATCCAGAGGGATTTATGGTAAAGAACGCTGCCCACATTCAGAGGAAGGACTGCAGGAGAGGAAACATATAAGAAAAACAACTGCTTGAACGCATGGGTCGGGGTGGACCTGATTGAGGGTGTGGACTCGAAACTACCACACCAATGCAACTACCAACAATTTGGAAATAGGTCTTGATCAAGGACACATGACAAAACTAGTGGAAATGTGCATCGGCCATGGGTAGGGGGAGTGCAGGGGGCAAAGGGGAAAGTAGGAGCATGAATCATGTAACCATGTTAAAAATGAATATTAAAAAAAAAGATTAGATTATATCTGATAATCCTACTTAGGGTAAGATCAATGGGTTCTTGAAGTTTTATTGTTCAGTCTAGGACAACCCTACTAATCCTAGCTAGGATGATTCAGGAGTACTTGAGGACTTCATAAAACAAGGTTGTCACAAACATATAATTACTATTTCTTTATATGAAATGAATCATACTTCCTCCAAGAAGAGAGCAATGAATGTGTTGAGCATGGAAAGACCTCACAAGAAAATCAAACCCCAAATCAGAGGTCTGAAAGATTGCTTATGTTCATGCAGGAAGAGTACTACCTCTAAATATTAAAGTCCTACAGTTATTTTATGAGGTTTTTTACCCTCTGCAGTATACCTGTCTTCTAATCTTGTGGATTTAGCTTGAATTGATAGCTACTTCACTTTTTTCCCTATAATTTTTCAGGCTTTTGGAAGCCATTATCCTGTTCTTTTGCTGGTCCCATTTCTTCATTGTTTTGGGGTGATTTGTAGTTTGATTTTTCAGGTTTATAGCTGATTTTCTATGACTTTTCAGTTATAATCAATGTGAAAATATTGATGTTGAAAAGATGTCTGTTTTTGAGAGTAACGTGGGCTCATTTTGATATCTCCGTAACAATCCAACCAACTTTCCCCCCTCATTCAATTTTGAGCCTGATTGTCCTTCTGTTGTATTTTACCAATATTTATATAGTAATAGATGCAATAGCTATCCAACTACACGCCTTTACATTGCTAAACCTCATCCTTCATCCCTTTGATTTTTCCTGTGTGAATTGCTCAGTGCCATTCCTTTGAGTCATAAATTTCATTAAGGAGCCTCATTTCTGGAATACAATGAGCATAATGTTGTTTATGATCAAGTGACCAGATAATAGCTTATTTAAAGAGATCTCAGTATCTCAACAACTTTAAAAATAATACCATCTTTTTGCTTTGTCAAGAACAACTTCAAAACTGGAAAGCTCCTTTGGTTAGCAAATATCTGCTTGCGCTTTGCCTTGGTCAGTAAAAATAATTGAAGAATCTTAAAAAAAATAGATTTTTAGTTGTATTTACTAAAGAATTTTGTATGACTTTAGCAATTGCTTGGGAAGCTTTGAGTCAAATGGTTTCTTGTAATTAACAATCAGTAAATATTACAGGATCTTTCATTCTCTATGCCTCTCATTCTGTCATTTAGTTGTAAAGATATCGTCTAGTAGAAAATCATTTGTGAAAGCTTTTCTACTCCTATATCATCAAAGATAGCCTCAATTCAAATACATATCTTCAAAATGATGTTACATAGATGAAAAAGCAGGCACATGATTTGGCAGCTACTTGTATCTTCTCAGTCAACTGATTTTTAAAAATTAAAAATCATACCATTCAGAAACTTTACATTCTTCAATAATCTTTTCATCTTATCTGAATACTTAGTATCTTGGAAATCAACCCTTCAGTGACACTCAAGTTATGTTGCATCCAGTTTTTGTTTTATTGTTTTATTCTCGGTTAGTGAAATCCAATTTCCTTTCTTCAAGAGACCTTTCCTTAAGACTGTATTTTGGAGGGGCAGCTGGGTATCTCAGTGGATTGAGAGCCAGGCCTAGAGACAGGAGGTCCTAGGTTCAAATCTGGCCTCAGACACTTCCCAACTGTGTAACCCTGGGCAAGTCACTTGACCCCCATTGCCTAGCCCATGCCACTCTTCTGCCTTGGTGCCAATACATAGTATTGACTCCAAGACAGAAGGTAAGGGTTATTAAAAAAAAAAAAAAAAAAAAAAAAAAAAAAAAAAAAAAAAGACTGTATTTTGGGGGCAGCTAGGTGGCATAATGGACAGAGTGCCAGACCTGGAGTTGGGAAAACTTAGGTTCAAATCTAGCCTCAGACACTAACTAGTGTAAGAAATATGGCCTTACCTAAAAATAAACTTCTTACTCAGTTGTGAAGTAGAAAAATTCTGTATTAATGTCCTTGCAAGAATGAGAGCCTAACTGGAGTCTGGTAACAGGTACACCTTGAGGGTAGGCACAATAGGCTAGCTCAGGAAGCCCTCCCCTGTTTCCTCATTGGCTGAGAAAATCCAGAGGTTACAGTCTATTGGAAGAAGTTAACTCACCCCATATTAGCCCCATACTTGATTACCTTTCCCATTGAGACCCAGGCCCTTAATCATCTTTCCTTATGTGATTTTCCTCTATCCCTTGGTCATGAGCCAGAGCCGAGCTCTAATACAGAGCTAGCTAGACTGGTTTCTGCTAGGTTTGCTCCTCTTGGATCACAATTTTGACCACGGGGCTCTTTCTCATTGGCCAAGGAATCAAGGTTGAGGTTTGGAGGGCAGAGAAGCTGTAACTCAATCAAATTTAGTTGTAGATGTCGTAAATGGAAACCTCCATTTTCCTCACTAGCTTTGTGACTCAGGGGAAGTCATTTAACCCTAATTACTGGTCTTCTGTCTTAGAATTTATACTAAGCAAAAGGTGAGGGGTTAAATTATTTTTTTAAAGACTGTCATTTCATTTGTATTGAATATTCCCTCTACCTAATCAGATGGTGATTTCTCCAAGACTTATTAGGTTGTGCAGTGGATAGGGCTCTGTGCCTGAAGTCAGGAAGATCCAAACTGAAGTCCTGCCTCAAATAACTCCTAGCTATGTGGACCATGGGAAAGTCATTGACTCTCTGCCCAAGCTTTCTCATTTAAAAAATGGAACTATATTAGCACCTATCTCCCAGGCTTGTGGTGATGATCAGATGAGATAATCTATGTAAAGTGCTTTGCAAAACTTAAAGTGCTACAAAATTCTAGCTACTAATACAAATACCCCTTAAGAATCAATCAATAAGCATTTACTCAGCACTTACTCTATGCCAGGCACAGTGGTCAGTGCCAGGGGAATTGCTATTATAAAAAAAAATGATCATCAGAAAGTCAATATTTTGATGAGCCTTAATGAATTTAGCCAGGTTTTCTTTAGCAACTAAAAACTCTTAATGCCAGCTTACCACAAGACCTGTTCTCTAAGCCTTTCTTAACTTGTTAGGGCCTCCAGACCTTATAATGCAGTGGCATAGCCTCTGAGGACTCGGATAATCTCTACCTTTCACACCTCAATGAAGCATTAGAGGAGGATTTTTGTGGATACATACCCGTAGAGATGTCATTTTTTAGTGCTCTTGAAGGTTGCAAAGCACTATGTCTACCGTATCCCATTTGGTTCTTCAACAACCCTATGAGCTGCGGTACTGAAAATATTATTTTACCCATTTTACAAATGAAAAAACTGGAGTTAAGCAACTATTGTATTTCAAAGGTGGTATTTGAAGCCAAGTTTTCTTGACTTAGAGTACTATGCTGCATCTTCTATGAAATACCACTTCTTTTATTTGCTGCATATATACAGATATATTATTTATATGTATAGTTTTTCTTCTAAAATAAAAGACTATATATAGAATATTTGTGTGTATTAGATGTCTATATGTGTTTATATGCAAATCTCCATATATCTATATATAGACAGACATAAAGAGAGACAGATAGCGAGAAAGAGACAGAGATAGAAACAGAGACAGAAATACAGGATATCCTCAAGTCTTCATGCTATTTTAAATGTTTATAGCGTCAAATTGGACTGATTTGTGGAATACTTTGAATCTATGTATCTATCTCTATATCTCTGTATCTATTTGTATTTGTATATGTATCTATCTGTATAAATCTAGCACCAGATTTGTAAGCATTCATTAAGAGAGACAGAGAGGGAGACAGAGATAGAGAGAGAGATTGAGAGAGGCACACACACACACACACAAAGAGGGGGGTGGAGAGAGAGAGAGAGAGAGAGAGAGAGAGAGAGAGAGAGAGAGAGA
>NC_058130.1:605626547-605744659 GCF_016433145.1 Gracilinanus agilis | reverse complement strand
AATGCTTACAAATCTGGTGCTAGATTTATACAGATAGATACATATACAAATACAAATAGATACAGAGATATAGAGATAGATACATAGATTCAAAGTATTCCACAAATCAGTCCAATTTAAAATAGCATGAAGACTTGAAATATAAAACACTTCTGCCTAAAGAAGAAACTTAACCAGTGAAAATAACCTTATATAGTAACCCTACTTTAAGCTCTCCACTGCTGTAAAGATTTGAATGGAATGTGGTGACTTTTAATGCTGATAAAGACAATCCCCCAGAGAATGCTAGGGATTAGGCAGAGAAAGACTCACTAATACGATAAATATATTTTTAAAATTTCAGATATATCATGAGTCTCATTCTGTTTTCTTTATAAATAATTGAAATGACCAAGCAAATAATTGAAATTGTTTCCTAACAAAATGAGGTTTGGTTCTGTGACCCCCATCAGAGTTGTTGTTTATTATTACTGTAACAGCTCTGGCATATAGTATCACTAGCAGGCTATTGTTTTCTTTAGACTCAACAATTTTGAAAGAAAAAATCCTTCAGAGAATATTGGGTTTTGTTCAGCCCAGTGATAGAAGGGGTTGGCATTAAATGATGCCAGTTGCCACTAGACAAAAGTACCTTTGAAAGAAACTATTACATGCAACCATTCACTGCTAATGTTTCCTTGTTGCATTTTGGAGGAGTAGAACTGAGAAGGGTAGAAGAAAATGCCTTTCTTCTTATGAATGAAGAAGGAAGAATTAAAGCATTTGAACATCTCAGACATGCAGGCAGACAGATTGATGTGCTCACATGAAAAGATCTGTTTCAACTGATTGAAGCACAGGATTACATTACATTCCTTTAAATTTAGGTCATGGATAGATTTCATGCCCATTTAATACAGACGGGAATGTCAGAGGCAGGGTGATTTTTAAGTTCTATGCTAAAAGGGAACAACAAGATGGAAGACAAGAAATTTCCTTCTATCCTCATGAGGTCTCAAACCTTCCCAAAATAGGAATTAGGTGATAGAGATAAAGCAATTTTGACTGTCTCCATAATCTAGGACACCAAGAGCCCAAGCAAGGTAAAAGAAACTCATTTAACTACTAGTAGAAAAGATCAATAATCCTAACCCCAACCTCAGGCTCACATAGCACTCTGTCATCCATGGATCACCATACTCCCACCTGCAGAACTTCAAAAGCCAGAGCTATGAAAACTACTGGTTATAACCAAACTCACCTCTACAGACAGAATCTTCTTTCCTTGCCTCCAAGTATAAACGTTAAATGTCAGAAATTTGTTCATTACGGTTGCAGGGCAACTGAGCAGCAGAGAAAGCAGGGTAGGACATGTGCATGAAGGCTTGATGGGTGATTGGGAGAGGCAGAGAACAGACTCCACTAAACCTGAGGGAAACTGCTCAGCATTCATCTATGACCAGTTCTGTTCCCCAATGCCCACCCCAGAAGCTGATGCATAATCTGAAAATCTATGAATTGCCCTGTATGAGAGGTGGTTAAAATGCTTTGTGATATATAACTCACAAGAAAACTGATATCAAAAAGGAAAGACTCAAAAAGTGGGCAACAATGAAAAATAAAGAGCAAGAGGGAGAAAATGGAAATTACCAAAGATCTCAAGAAGAAGAAAACTGAAAGATCTTGAAGATACATAGTTAAATCAATAGAGAAGATACTAAAGCAAAATATACTTAAAGGAAATATGACTGCCTGATCGAGTTAAAGAGTACAGGCATCTATGAATAAGTATTATAAGACAAAGGAAAATGAATAAACCAGATCCAGCAGAAATCCTTGTGGATTTTAAAAAGAATATAGAATCTCACCAGGATGTTATAGAATGGTTTAAAAGAGAAAGAAACGTAAAAGCAGAATCTATGGCCTGTAGGCAGAAATAATTGACTGGATAGGAAAAAAAAAAAAACCACTTGATTTCCCAGTGATGGGTCTCATTAAAGTAACAAGAGGATAATTGATTAGAAATGAAGGACAATCAGGAAGAAAAGAAGCAAAATGCAATACCTTTAAAAGGAAGAATAATTTCCATACAAGCAAAAACATCTTGAAGACAGGAGACAAAGAGACAAGGTAAATATTATAGGATTACCAGAAGTGCGTAAACAGTTAAAACACCTGAACACTTCTAATACAAGAAATAATGCAAGAAAACTGTCCAGAACTTCTGAACATAGAAAACAAATTATCAATAGAAAGGATACATAGATGACCCCTTTCCATAAATAAAACCTATGCTGTAAATTCTGAGACATATTACAAGGTGATGTATCCCTTAAATAGTACTTCAGGAGCAGCTAGATGGCTCAGGGGATTGAGGGCCAGACCCAGAGAAGGGAGATTCTGGTTTCAAATCTGGCCACAGAATGTCCTAGCTGTGTGACCCTAGGCAAGTCACTTAGCTCCAATTGCCTGCCCCTTACTACTCTTTTGCTTTTGAACCAATACTTAATATTGATTACAAGACAGAAGGAAAGGGTTTAAGAAAAAAAGCAATATGTCAATGCTTTTATTTCATTGATATTTCATCCATGATTGAAGAAAGCAAACTCTTCACAATATGTAACCCTTCACCACAGTCTTGTAAATTCTCCTCAGGAGAGTCCATCCAACATTTTTGGAGTCTTTCCCTATTTCTCTTTATATTGCATGAATATCAATATATCACATGAGCTGTTCATGGGCAATTCCTTGTTCTGGCCATGTTGCAAGATTGCCTTCTTTTCTAGTCATTCATCTTTCTGATGTCACCTACTCACAGGCACCATGAACTCTGTTCTCTAAGTAATATACAGTTCTTCAAAGGCTGAGATATACCATAACGGTAGCCGTATACCTGCAAACATTTTTTTTAACAATAAAGCAGGTATTATAAAAATATCTTCTTTCCAAGGACAGTTACATTTTAACTGGAATGTCAGCTCCATGAGGGTGGGAGCCATGCATTCATTATGCATTACTTTGCAGATAGCTTTTTAATACATGGTTGTTGAATTTGACTTTCCACTAGATCATTGGGTTTTATGTCCTTAGGAAATAGTAGAAGATGAATTATTATTTTCAATAACACACGTGATATAGTTCTGTTAGATTATTCTAATTATTTTATATCTTCAAACTAGTTCTTGTCACTTTTCTAATGAATACATATCTTTTTCTACCTTCCTAAATATGGTTGAACTCTACATGGCTTGGGTATTGTCAAAGTCTTTTGCCCATGAGGCAGGTGAAAAGCTGTAGCAAATCAGTTATAATTAAAGGTGATTGCAAGTATGAATGATAATGCTGGCTTCTGAAATGTGCTAATTTCTTTCTATAATTAACTTGTCAACACTTTCTGTTAATATATGTAGGGGATTGCCATCATCGATAAAATAAACATTAAGAAATTTGATCTACGGAAAAAAGTGTCACATCAAGGAATAGGAAACAGCCTTTTACTTCTTCCAATTTTACCGACTTTTCAAGTACATGGTGACAAATTGTCCTTGATGAGTGTAGATTGCTGGCACCTGGGCAGTTTGGGAAATGCAACTTTTGAAAAAAATATCTACTTGTGGGGTTTCATCTCAGCTGAAAATATTAACTCTAGTAAATGGTTTCCACGTGTGGCAAGTTGAAAGGAAAACATTCATACTAAAGTGAGATTTGACACATGCCACTGTCTTTAAAAAGAGTTAGGGTCTACTGCCTCATGTTGAGGCCTCTGGTAGCTATTACTAACCGTACTCCATTTAGCATGATTTACATTTTCTCTCAGCTTTAGCCTTTCTCCCCTTGGACTTTTTAAGTTGCTCAAGTTTCCAGTGTATAGATTCTCTAGCGTTCTTATTTCTTACTCAGAAATATTTGGTAAATAGTTCCAGTGATACTTTTTTTATACTAGTCTGGCATAACAGAAGTTCCTATGGAAATACCAAAAAAGACCTTATTTCCTTGCTTAGCCATCCAACATAATTTATTTAAGCACAAGGTAACATTCAGCTATTGAAAGCTTTTGTATAGGTGAATGGTGACCAGACTTTAGCATTTAGGAGATTACTTTGGCTATTGTGTGAAGGATGAATTAGAGAAGGGAGGAGCTAAGGGCAAGGATTCCATTGATTAGAAGAACCCAGAGCCTAATTAAAAGAAATAATTGAGATTGTCTTTTCTGTTTCTACTTGGCTTTCCTTAGGAGGATCTTAGCATCAGTCTAGCTCCAGAGACAACATAAATGATCTCTGTGATTCACATAGACTCTTTTCTTCTCCTTTGGTTCCCCCCCCTCCTCTCCTCAAAATTCCATCCTTACATCTGATTTATGTGGGAATGTCCTCCTAACTTTGCTGTAGAGACCAAATTTGGGGTCTTTCCATTCGCTTATATGGAAAGTAATGGAAAAAAAAGCAACAACTGAGTAGCTAAGAAGAGAAAGAGGGGCATCATAAATAAGGCCACAAATAGTTGACATTTATAGAGAAATGTAAGATTTACAAAGCACTTTGTTCATATAATCTTATTTGATCAATCCAAGCATACCTTGTTTCATTGTACTTTACTTGATTATATTCGACAAATACTACATTTTTTAAATTTTACAAATTGAAGATTTGTGGCAACCTTGCATCAAGCAAGTGTATTGGTGCCTTTTTTCCAATGGCATGCACTCACACTGTGTCACATTTTGGTAATTCTTACAATGTTTTGAATTTTATTATTATTATATCTGTTATGATGGTGATTTGTGATTAGTGCTCTTTGATGTAACTGTTGCACTTATTTTGAGGAGCTACAAACTGCACTCCTATAAGAATGGAGAACTTTAATCGATAAATATTGTATATATTCTGACTGCTCCACTGTCCAGCTGTTCCCTATCTCCCTCTCTCCTCAGGCCTCCCTATTCCCCGAGATACGATCATATTGAAGAATATTAATTATATAAACTTAGATGATAAAGCAGCAGCAAGGTTTGAGAGGATTGAAACCAATTTTGAAAGAAGTTTTATGGGTAAAAATGCTATCTTTAAAAAAAATATAAAATTTTTTGTTGCTAACATTAAAATTCCCATGTCTCTCTCCCTCCCTCCCCTCCCCACACTAGAAAAGGCATCACAAAAATAAATATATAAACTATGTCTTTTGTGTTTATGTTTATCAACTCTTTCTCTGAAGGTAGACATTCACAAGTTATTCTTCAAACAGTAATTCTGTAGCTGTATAGAATATTCTCTTAGTTCTACTTAGTTTGCTTTTCATAATTTTATATAGGTATCTCCATTAAAAAATTAATCTATTAATCACTTCTTATGGCACAGTATTATTCCATCACAATCATAAGCCACAACTTGTTCAAGTATTTCCCAACTGAGTGAAATGCTTTCAAGCTTTCAATCAATGGGTCAGATTTCACTGATCAGGGTGGTGGTAGCTGAAGGTTGAGGTGACTTTGGTAATTTCTTACATTAGGCAAAAGTGAATTTTGCTACATCAATTGACTCTTCCTTTCTCAAAAGATTTCTCTGTGGCATTTGATGCTGTTTAGATAGCATTTTCTAGATGGGGAAACTGATGCTTAGAAAGGTTAAGTGGTTTTTCTAAAGTCTAATTACCAGGATCAGAAGCAGGATCTGGGCCCAAAGCTTTGTTGATCCCAACTCTTATGCTGCTTCTCCTATACCACTACTTCAAATTTGAAATTTCAGGTAAAGCTAGTATAGGTGTGGGACTCTATTGATTACCCTGTCCATTTAAAAGTTCTTGCTTTTGGGGGCAGCTGAGTAGCTCAGTGGATTGAGAATCAGGCCTAGAAACAGGAGGTCCTAGGTTCAAATCTGACCTCAGCCACTTCCCAGCTGTGTGACCCTGGGCAAGTCACTTGACCCCCATTGCCTACCCTTACCACTCTTCCACCTATGAGACAATACACCGAAGTTAAGGGTTAAAAAAAAAAACACCACAAAAACAACAACAACAACAACAAAAAAAAAGTTCTTGCTTTTATTAAGTATGGACACTTTGTAATTGAACCAATCAATCAAAATCCCTGTGGTTTAAGCTTAGATGTCTCCTTGAATTAATCGAAGCCATCTTATGAGAGACTTGGTAATATCTTAGAGAAGAGAGAGAAAGATTGGAGTAAGCTTGGCATTTTAATATACCTCTCAGTAGTAAGGATCTGATTGAACTGCAGCAAGGAAGGCATAGATCAAGGAGGTTTGTTGGCTTCTAGAGCCATCTCTGAGTCAAAGACTCCTTTTCCAAGAAAAGGTTGGTTCTCTCTCCAACATCCCCTCCTGGTTCCTGTCTATTCACAGATTTTATAATATAATTTTCTATTTCATTATCTAGGAAATTTTGCCTCACTGACAGAGGACAGGGAATAACCAGAGGTAGACATAAATGTAAATGAAATTAGACAGAAATAATTGTCACTATGTTATTTCATCCATATTCATTATATTCCTGTAAGGTGAATAAAACTTGGTATTATCATCTTTATTCTATATTGAGAATCTAAATAAGAGATCAAATGATACCCATATAATAGAAAGATGTGGGATGAGTCCCTACCTATGTCTCATCGTTCTCAGCACCATGCGAGGTCATTCTGTTGGAATACTGAGCAGGTTAATTTTGGAAAAAGACATAGAAAGTCCTACATGAAATTAAGAAGAGTGAAATGAGCAGAACCAAGAGGACGTCAAATATTTTAACAGGTAGGAAAAAATCTGTTCAAAGGCAAGGGTTGTTTCTTTTGTCTCACCTAGGTTTTTTCCAAAAAAGGTGATTAGCTCCAAGATGCTGGTTAATTATTTAAGCATATATTCAGCACTTATTATGTGCAAAGTATTTTAGTAGGCTTTGTAGGGGAAAGACACCAGTGAGATAAAATAAATAAACCTTGCCTTTGAGAAGAAGAAATCTAATTCTGAAATTGGTCAAACAAAATCAGTTGTAAAAATCAGACTTTTCTCTCTTTTCATTTCTTAAGGAGAGTGATAATAGCAGTTATTTTTAGAGCACTTTAAGGTTGTCCAAGGGTTTTATATATGTTATTTCATTCGATCCTCTGAAATAACCATTGAAGTAGGTGCTTTTGTTATTCCCATTTTACAGATGAAGATTCTGAGGCTTAGAAAGGTTTACGTCTTTCATAGCCTGTCCCTTTCCTACTTTCCAGTCTTCTTATGCCATTCTCCTCCACATACTCTGCAATTCAATGACACAGGCCTCTTTGCTATTCCTAGAAAAAAAAAGCTTCTTCTTCTAACTCTATAATTTTCATTGTCTTCCCCCTAGGCTTAGACTTTGCTCCTTCCTCATCTTAGCCTCCTGGTTTTCTGGCTACCTTCAAGGCCCAGCTAAAATCCCACCTTCTATGAGTGGTATTTCCCAATCCCCCTTAATGCTAGTGCCTTCCTTATGTTGATTATTTCGAATTTTCGGGTATATATCTTGTTTGTATAAAGCTGATTGCCTATTGTCTTCCCCATTACATTTTTTAAATTTAAATTTATTCATCAGTTACTTTAAATACTCTGGTAACTCCTTCCATCCCTCCCTACCCCCTATCAGAGATGTCATCATCTGACAAAAAGATATATATATAAAACTATGTCTTGCTTATTTTTATTTATCAGTTCTTTCTCTGAGGGTAGGCATAGACAAGTCATTCTTCAAACAATATTTCTGTTGCTGTATGTAATGCTCTTTTGTTTCTCCTCATTTCACTCTTCATAATTTCATGTAGGAGGGGCAGCTGGGTAGCTCAGTGGATTGAGAGCCAGGCCTAGAGACAGAAGGTCCTAGGTTCAAATCTGGCCTCAGACACTTCCCAGCTGTGTGACCCTGGGCAAGTCACTTGACCCCCATTGCCTACCCTTACCAATCTTCCACCTATAAGTCAATACACAGAAGTTAAGGGTTTAAAAAATTAAAAACAAACAAACAAACAAAGAAACATAATTTCATGTAGGTCTTTCCATGTTTTTCTGAAATTAACCTGTTCATCATTTCTTATGGTATAGTAATATTCCAGAATAATCATATGCCACAACTTATTTAACCACTCCTCAGCTGACGTAAATGAGAGATAGAAAACACTGTGAGTATGATTTAAAAACAAAGATATTGATACCATTCAAAATTAAAAAGAAAAATACTTTACTCGAGTGCTCTCATTTCCATGTAAGTATTTTCTTGGAATCACTCAGTTTAAATTACTGATATTATTATACTTTGTAATTCATATTTGCCAGCTTCTTGAGCCTAGTTGAAGTAGTTTATAATGAATGAGGTCAATTATAACCAGCACAACTGCCAGGTTACACATTTAAGTGGAAAAATAACTGTAATAAGGAGATATAGCTTGAAACTGTAATAGGTGTTAAAGAGCTACTTTTGGCCCAAGATACATACTTACCATCTTTTGGGTTACAGAGCTTTGGTTGTTATAGTCTCTTGAGAATTTAGTAATTCTTGTGTGTGAACTGATTCTATGGAATAATTCTTCAGTGAGTCTATGATCCAACTGATTTGGGTACTCCTACCATTCAGATTACTGCTTAAACACACCTGCCCATTCTATATGTCTCCTACACATGTTTTTCTAGAAGTTCACCATAAGGTGTCCATCTAAATGTGTTTAGGTCCTTTCTTCTATTCTCCTGACTATTAGACTATGTGAACTATTAACTGGTCAACCTTTACTTGCACTATGTTCCCAGAACATTTTTCGCCATGTCATACCAAAAATGGGTAATCCTTCACCTGGTTTCTCTGTTGTAAGTCCTCATTGATAATGTGTTGCAATTTGCATACAACATCCACCATGTACCCTTCCATTGCCTTTTGGGCCATTTTCAACATTAATTCTTTGGCGGTTGAGGCATTTGATAACTGACAGCTATGCATCTAGTAATACTTCCACTTTCCTGAGATTGCAACCTCACCATTCTCCTCAATTCATTTTTTTTTAACCCTTACCTTCCATCTTAGAATCAACACTGTGTATTGATTGGTTCTGAGGCACACACAGATAAACATGTATAAAGATATATCACACACACAAAATATATACATTATACAATACACACATATGCATAAAGAATATATTATATACCCATACATATATTTTATACAAATATGCACGCATATATATACACATACACAATCTGTACATAGAATATATTATACACACATGCATATATTATGCACACTTATTTATATGTGCATATATCCCAATAGATCATCTGTTTTTTGCAAACAGGGACTATTTTATTTTTCTGTTTGCATCCTGAGTCCCCAGCACAGTTCCTGATATATAGAAGGTGTTAATTAAATGTTGGAATCATTATTGGAAGAATATTGGAATTTAAAAGATAAGACTTTATTTGAGGGAAAAGCTTAGGGGCATAACCAGAATTGTGCAATTTCCTAAATGCAATCCAACTCACTCTTTTCCTTCTCTTCAGTTCTGGGACCAGTCAATTGTCCATTTTTGCATATATGTCCAACACATTTGTACTATTAAACAGGCTCTATGGGTTGTACGCTCATCTGCCTGTTGTTATTATCTTCCCAGGTATCATAATTAAATAGTGATAATAATTAAAATTTAATAATATAAGGAAGTTAATATGTTTTTTAAAATTACATGTTAAAAACAACTCCCTGATATTGCTTAAAGACTATAACGCAAATGAAATCTAATTAAATATTCAGGCTAATGTTTCTCATCATTTGTTCAGAAATTCAGATTGAGGAATATTCTCTGATTTAGTTAGGGTTTCTTTTGGAATGGTCATTCTGTAAGAAGGATTATTTATTTGCATATATGGACAAAAACAATAAAGTGCCTAATTTGGGGGCACATAATTCATATCTCTTCAATTGTCTTCAATATTCCATGGGGGAAAAGGATCCTTAGAAAGCATTTTGTACGTTATTGATGTTTGGAAGTGCTAATATACTCAGTAACATTTGAAAATTCATGCTCTGTCATGGGATTCTTTCATAGTGACACTTGGAAATAGAAATTACTCAAACCCTGCTGTGACTAGTAATGATGGCCATAACATATGAGAGGTATTTCCAAGATACATTGCTTTTATATGCGACTCTTATGGACATTTTATTTACTTATTTATTTTTTGAAATCCTTCCCTTCTGGCTTAGAGTCAATACTGTGTATCAGTTCTAAGGTAGAAGAGCAGTAAGAGCAAGGCAGTGAGGGTTAAGTGACTTGTCCAAGATCACACAGCTAGGAAATGTCTGAGGTAAAATTTGAACTCAGGACCTTCTGTCCCTAGGTCTTATTCTCAATCCACTGAGCCACCTAGCTGCCCCCGTGGACATTTTATTTTATTTATTTTAAAGTTCATTCATTTAATTAACTAACTAATTTAGAATATTTTTTCATGGTTACATGATTCATGTTCTTTCCCTCCCCTCCTCTCTTCCCCCTCCTGTAGCCAATAAGCAATTCCACTGGGTTTTACATATATCATTGATCAAGACCTATTTCCTTATTTTCAGTAGAGTGATCATTTAGAGTCTACATCCCCAATCATATCCCCATTGAACCATGTGATCAAGGGGATGTTTTTCTTCTGTGTTTCTGCTCCCACAGTTCTTTCTCTGGATGTGGATAGTGTTCTTTCTCATAAGTCCCTCAGAATTGTCCTGGATCATTGCATTGCTGCTAGTAGAGAAGTCCATTACATTCAATTGTGCCATAGTGTATCAGTCTCTGTGTACAACTTTTTCCTGGTTCTGCTCCTTTCACTCTGCATCAGTTCCTGGAGGTCATTCCAGTTCCCTGTGGACATTTTAAAGAAAAAAAAAAAGAAACAGACAAATAACTATCTGGTTGCACATGAACTTCCTGGGGCCAGGGAATGAATCAGATAAAACTTCTAGCTTATTAAAACTTAGTAAGTGTCACCTTATATCATATTCATGATCCTATGGGCTCAGTATTCATTTTTTTCAGTGGCTCTAAAGACCATATAGGAAAAGAGACTAGCTCTCTATGAAGGCAAAGTGATTCAGATGTGATTCCAACATCTGTCAGTCCTTGATAGCTCTTTTTTATTTCTCATTCATGAACAGTATTTTCTAGACCTCTTACTTACAAAGATGAATAAGGGTATAATTGGATAAAATTGTTCCTCCTACCAGCCATTTCCAAATGAGAGACCAAGCAGTTTCTGATCTCCTGAACTCACAAAGTTATTTCCATGGCTAGAAACATTCATCTTAGGATCACTGTTCACTAATCAATGCTTTAGAACAGGTAAGCTATAAACCTGATGTGGATTGCTGATGACAAAGAGGTAATGTCTTTATTGAGTGTAGGTCATGGCAAACTAATTATAAATGATTTTTCTACAGGATTGATACACTAGTAGATTCAGTGTAGTATATGAAATTTAACAAAAAAGTAAACTGAGGCAATTTTCCACATATGATAATAGTCGATTAATAGGGAATCCAATCTATTAATAAAAGATGGACCAAATTGCACTGCCTCTGGCCAAAGGAACCCAAATCAAAGATGAAATTCATTTTTATAAGTATAGAACAAAAAAACAGATCAAAAAGCATTATAGGATTGGCAACATCTTCGGATTGGGGAATCATGATTGGTTTCATCAAAGAAAATGGATGGAGTCCATATGTGGGATGCAGACCACTTCTCTGCCTATCAGGAATGCTTTTATGAATTTCGTGGGTCCCAGATATATCCTGGGATCACTGACGGGGACCCAGGCATGTAGATGAACTGGTACCTGAGGGATTAGATAAGACCTCTTTTTTCACTGCTAAAAATGAAGTAAGGTCAGTTAGTCCAGCTTCTCAAGGAAAACATACAAACCTTGCAGGAAATGTTGATATGATATTTTATGAGAGTATTGGGTATAGAGTTTTTCTTTAACAGTGATTGTGAAATAGTGAAAGCTTAAGCATAGGAGACTGAAATTACGCACACAGGAGCTTCTTCACTCAGGCAGAGAAAAGATTTTAGATTTAGATTATTACATAGAATATAGAATATGGTTACAGAATAAAATCACTTACAGAGAAAAATCAAATATAAATACAGGATCAAGAATCAATTATCTTATAGGGAATGGTTTAGATAGAGTATAATACTTTTTTTAGCAATGGGGTGGGTAGGCAGAACAATGAATAGAGTGACATGGAGTCAGAACGACCTGAGTTCAAATTTGACCTGAGACATTTGCCAGCTGTGTGATCCTGCAAGGCACTTAATTCTAATTTGCCTCAGTTTCCTCATTTGTAAAATGAGCTAAAATGAGAGTAAAAAGAGAAGGAAATGGAAAACAGCTCCAGTATCTTTGTCAAGAAAACCCAAAAATAGGATCACAAAGAGTTGGAAATGACTGTGCCACAAAAGCTTCTGACACACTCTGACATCATTATTTTGGGAATTATTTTTAAAAAGTTTTATTGGCATCTTTTTATCTTTGTGGCCACTTTCATTGTCTGGAGTCAGGAAGACTCATCATCTTGAATTTAAATTTGGCCTCAAATGCTTCCTACTTGTGTGATCTTAGGCAAATTATTAACTCTGCCTCAGTATCTCCATTTGTAAAATGAGTTGGAGAAGAAATTGGCAAACCATTTCAGTATCTTTGTCAAAAAACCACCAAATGGAAAGATTTTAAAACCAAGCAAGAGTTAGAGAAAATTACAAAATGTAAATTAAATGGTTTTGATTATATTAAGCTAAAAAGCTTTTGTACAAACAAAAACAATGTAGTCAAAATCAGAAGGGAAATAAGAAATTGGGAAAAAATCTTTATAACAAAAAACTCTGACAGGGGTCTAATTACTCAAATATACAAGGAGTTAAATCAATTATATAAAAAATCAAGCCATTCCCCAATTGATAAATGGGCAAGAGACATGAATAGGCAATTTTCAGGTAAAGAAATCAAAAGTATCAATAAGCACATGAGAAAGTGTTCTAAATCTCTAATAATTAGAGAAATGCAAATCAAAACAACTCTGAGGTATCACCTCACACCTAGCAGATTGGCTAAAATGAAAGAAGGGGAGAGTAATGAATGTTGGAGGGGATGTGGCAAAATTGGGACATTAATGCATTGCTGGTGGAGTTGTGAATTGGTCCAACCATTCTGGCTGGTAATTTGGAACCATGCTCAAAGGGCTATAAAAGAATGCCTGCTCTTTGATCCAGCCATACCATTGTTGGGTCTGTACCCCAAAGAGATCATAGATAAACAGACTTGTACGAAAATATTTATAGCAGCGCTTTTGTGGTGCCAAAGAACTGGAAAAGGAGGGTATGTCCTTCAATTGGGGAATGGCTAAACAAATTGTGGTATATGCTGGTGATGGAATACTATTGTACTAAAAGGAATAATAAACTGGAGGAGTTCCAGGTGAACTGGAATGACCTCCAGGAACTGATACAGAGTGAAAGGAGCAGAGCCAGAAGAATATTGTACACAGAGACTAATATACTGTGGTAAAATTGAATGTAATGGACTTCTTGTACCAGCGGCAATGCAATGATACAGGACAGCTCTGAGGGATTTATGGTAAAGATGCTACCCACATTCAGAGGAAGGACTACAGGAGAGGAAACATATAAGAAAAACAATTGCTTGAACACATGGGCTGAGGAGGACATGATTGGGGATGTGGACTTGAAATTACCACACCAATGCAACTAACAACAATTTGGAAATAGGTCTTGAACAATGACACATGATAAAAACAGTGGAAATGTGCATCGGCCATGGGTGGGGGGCGTGCGGGGTGGGGAGGGGAAAGTAGGAGCATGAATCATGTAACCATGTTAAAAATGAATAGTAATAAATGATTAAAAATTTAAAAAAAACCACCAAATGGTCATGAAGAGTTGGACACAACTTAAAAATAACTGGGAAGAAAACTTTGAAAAATTTTCCTTTCTGGCAGAGTATACAATAGTGTACTCTTGTAACTGTTTTGCCTCTATGTTGGCAAGAGGGAAGTGTTGTATCAAAAGATGGAAAGGTGCTTTACCACCTGAAGTCCTTCTTGTGGGAAAACTGCTGAGTTGTAGGCTAGAGGCTACATCAGTTTAGGTGGGTTCCAAACTGGCTGAGTATCTAGACCCAAAGAATAATTATTGATTCAAAGTAAAATTGGAAAGAGAGTGCCTCAGGGACCTCTGTTTGCCTTTCTGTTGTATCAGTAACTTGTCCACAAGCATATATGCCACATTTATGAAGTTCAAAAATGAGAGAAACAAGAAATCCCACATTGGCCAGTAGCCAATGAAAAATAATCTTGCCAGATACAAACATGGAGCCATTTCTAGTAAGATATATTTCTTTTTCAACTCGACTTGTGATTTAATCTATATAGGGAGCTCTTACCAAGGAACTCTGTCTACCAACGGAGGTCAGCAGCTTCTCTGCAGCTTCATAAGTGACTTGCCCAAAGTCAGGCAGCCAGTCTGAAGAGATGGGATTTGAACCAACAAATTTCTGACTTCTAGTGCTGCGTGTTAGCCACAAGCCACACTTAACTGGTGTTATATTTAAGGAGGTCACTAACTCTATTTGATGTAGTAGAAAATGATGTACAGAGAGATGATAGAATGGCACTTCTCCTTTATAACAGTTGCCCAGGCAGGATCCTTCAGGTCAAAGTAGTTTATCCCTTCAGGACTCACCTGGGGTTAATTGATATATTAATTTGGGTTCTTTAGCTGGGATAATGTTGATAATCTGACTATGTTGACTCCCTTCCCAAAATAAGCTTTTGAAACCGATTTAGGAAGGTACTTTAAACTTTATATATATATATATATATTTGATAAGAAAGATAAAGGTCAGGGATTGAGGTATTAGGAGACCCTACTTAAATTGCTACTAATGAAACTCTAACTGCAGGCAATGAAGAATCAAATGAAAGCTTCCTCTGGTCTGGCCTGGCCAGGGCTAAACCAGAGTAGGTAAACTGCTGGGAATCTTCAGTTTCTTCTTCTGTAGATCTTAAGCCTTAACAGTTGAGATATATCCACCCTTTCCACCCTCTTCGTCTCCTGCCCACTTCCCGGATCCCTCCCTGGCCCTGGGAAAACTAGATAGCTAGATGATGAAACTCCTAATATCTAGGGCAGTAGAACAGAGATGGTGGTCAAGTACAAGTTGATAACGGTATGAGAAGCACAGGAAGAGCTTTGCAGAGTAGTGTTTGTAACTCTCTATCTCCAAGACCAGGATCCACCAATCTCTCGCCTCAGAACAGGTCAAAGACCCCAGAACCTCCCTCAGGGTTCTCAACTGCCCCCTCCTGCCTCTCTCATGCCTCTCTGGGAACATTCTATCCAACTGACTTATCTGTCAATCAAAGGTGAACTTCAAGCTCCCAGGGATTCAATATAACACTGGTCTTCATGATGAAGAAAAATGTTGTGTTTGGCTTCCAAAAATCACAATGATTCACAAGAGAAGGCAACACAGACAGATCATGTGTAATATGTTAGTTGTATAACATCCTTTGAATAGACAATATGCCAGGGAGCATCAGCCTTGGGGTTTGGTTCTGGTGTTGACGCTTTCTAGCGTGGCCACTTTGGGTCTCATGAATTCCAAATCTTTACAGTAAGCATGGTAATACTTGCTCACGGTGTTGTTAAGGAAAGTTCATTATAAATCTCAACATACTACATATCACAAGAACTCTTATTATTCTTTCTGTCTTGGCAGTAATCCAGAGTCATCAACTATTACATGCTAGGTTTCATCTTAGGGCAGCTAGGATGCAGTGGATAGAGTGCCAGACCTGAAGTCAGGGAAATCTGGCCTCAGACACTAGCTATGTGACCCTGAGCAAATCACTTAGCTCCATTTGTCTCAGTTCCCTATCTGTCAAATGCTGGAGAAGAAAATGGCAAACTACTTAAGTATCTTTGTCAAGAAAACTTCAATGGGGTTAAAATTATTTTTTCATATAATTGAGGGAAAAATATTATTAAAAAAGAGAAAACTCCAATGGGGTTACAAAGAGTCAGACACAGTCAAAATGATTAGATTTTATCTAGCTAAACTGGGATTCCTAAATGTCTGTCAAAAATCAGAGGAAGTGGACAGGACTGGAATGATTGCACCATATAGCTATCTGAAACACACAATGAATCACAGAGATTCTTTGGCCAAAAATAACTTGATGCATATAGTTAGTTAGTCATGAGTGATTTTAGACAGTTTCTGTATTGCATGCATCAGTTTTTAGTGACAAATTAGATTTTTAAAAAAATAGTCCCTGTCTTTAAAGAATTTATGATTTTATTACGATTTATGATTTTATTATTATATAAATAGTGTTGGCCTCAGGCCCCAGGCCCCAAGACAGTGAAGAAGGTGAACATTTTCTCTGGTTTCACATAAATATTGTCCTCCCAGTCCCTATCTCTGTTTTCTTAATTGTCCTCTTCTTAGATTTGGAGTACCCTCTTTCAATTCCCTATCTCTCTTTCCCACCACCTATACAAATATCGAAGGCAAGAAAATGACTATCTATTGAGACTCTCTAAAACAAAGATAGTTTCCATTGACTCAAGATTATATATAAGAGAATAGGATGTTTTTCTATCTCATCAGGTCCTATGACTTTGGGCATTTACTATTGGTATCACACTGCTGGCACTTATCATATGTTGTCTTGTATTGTTAGGGTGGGTTTTGAGAGTTTGATGTGAGACATCTAATGACCTGTTATTTCTACTGGAGTCTTAGGATTGAATTCTAAAAGGGACATCAGTCACCAACAGATCCAACCTTTAGATTCCTCATTTTACAAAGAATTTCTTATAAATGTCTTTGCGTTGCCTATAATGTCTAATATAGAACATGTGGCATGGAGCACAGTAAACGTTCATTGGTTGATATATTTATCAGACTCAATCGACCTATCAGAAGATATTGTCTCTCTTCTTCTCTATCCATGGAATGTAATAAGGGGGTTGCTGAGTGCAGATTTGTTCAGTAGTTCCCTGTTCCTCTTTGCTAAGGGTGGAAGTTTTGCAAATTTTTTAAGTAATTTTCTTTTCTACCTTGCAGTTTCACTTAACTAGAGAATTTCCCTATGGGTCAGTCCATGACCATAAATATTCCTTCCTTTAAAAAAATTATATAAAACCTCACCTTCTGTCTTAAAATTTGTATTAAATGTTAGGTCCAAGGTAGAAGAGTGGTAAGGGCTAGGCAATGGTGGTTAAATGACTTCCTCAAAGCCACATAGCTAGGAAGTGTCTGAGGTCGAATTTGAACCCAGGACTTCTCATCTCCAAGTGTGGTGCTCTATCCACTGAGTCAACTAGCTGCTCCAAAATTCCCTTTGAGCGTAGTTTAATGGATGAGTTAGAGGAGTATGTGGTGTGTATATGTGTGTGTGTGTATACATGTGCATATTTTGTAGAACAGTAATAGAAAAGCAGTGAAGAGGTAAGTGATAGAGAACCTTTTAGAGACTGAATGCCCAAATTGCAACCCTCATGCTGCTTGTGAGCCCCCTGCCTTACCCCTAGAGGGGAAGGAGGAAGCACTTTCATTGGGCTGCTGGGAAGAGGTGTGGATGATGTGAGAAGTGTCTTTGGGCACACATGGAGAGGAAGAGGGAAGCAGCCCCCTCCTGCACACCCTGGCATGTGTGCCATAGGCTTACCCATTTGGACCTAGACTCTGGTCTTAACTTCTCTGGTCCTCAGCTTACTAAATGAGAGGGTTACATGGATAACAAGTTTTATCTAGGTTAATTTATCTAGATTAATTTAAGGTTAACTGAATTATTTGTATAAGTATTTATTATTTAATTCACAAATTACTTTATAAATATTATCTGGTTTTATCATCATCACAACCCTAGAAGTAGGTACTATTATCTTGCCTATTTTCTTTTTATCATTTCAATCATGTTTGACTCTTCATGACCCCATTTGGAGTGTTCTTGGCAAAGAAACTGGAGTGGTTTGCCATTTCCTTCTATAGCTCATTTTATAGATGAGAAAACAGAGGCAAACAGGATTAACTGATTTGCCCAGGGTCATACAGTCAGTACGTGTCTGAGGCTACATTTGAACTCAGGAAGATGAGTCTCCCTGACTCCAGCCCTGGAATTCTATCCACTGCAACCCCCTATCTATCTATTTTGTAGATGTAGAAGCTGAGACAGCCAAAGTTAAATGACTTGCCCAGAGTTACACAGCTAGAACATGTGTGAGGCCAGGTTTAAACTCATATAATTCAAGAACTGTAGATAATTTCTAAAGTCCTTTCTAGAACCAAAATTCTATGCTTCTACTGAACTATAAGTTTAAAATATTTTGAGCTCCAAAGTCATGATTCTAGATATATGTACAGAAGACAAAGAAAATTCTGTATTCTATCTAAATCCTTCCTAGAAATTTAAGTTGGGGTGATAAAAATTGAATTCCAGCTTATAGAGTTGTCTGAAAGACAATGTTTGGTAAACACGGCAGTGCTATGGTAATAGAAAAATGGGATATATTATTTTTCTTTTTTCTTAATTTTCTTTTACTACTTTCTTTCCCCTTTCCCCTTTCTCTAACTTTCTGTTCATCTCTCAACTTTCTTTCATCATTTATTTTATTACGTTATTATATGATGTAAATAGGATTCAATCTTAAAGTACTCCAGGACAGAATAAGACCATTTAAAAATATATTAAATCATACATTTCAGAGGATGTATAGAAAGAGAAAATCTGTTTAGGAGCAATACTTGTTGAAAATGTAGAGGATCCCATCCCATTTATCTATGCTTTAGCTTTAAGATTATATAATTCTTCCTTGTCTCCCCTCCTATTTTCCCTCCACCCTCTTTTCTCCCCATCATCTTCAGCTAGGAATTTCACAAGTATAACCCTGGGGATGAGCCGCCTCCCTTTAGTGGACACTCTTCTTGCTGAGCCACATTGTCAGCTTTGGAGACAGCTGTAAGCATAACTCTCCCAGATGGAGCACAGGCTGAGCTAGATCATTTGATAGAAAGAGATGAGAATAAATTAAAGAAAGACTATGATGAAAACAAAAGTATCAGAGACTTATCCTCCATGTGTCCAGTTGGACATGGTTCAGTACTTCAAATTCATTATTACCTTTGGGCTCAACAAGATTGATCAATAGCAAATGTACACTGGTCATTGGGAAGATTAAAACAATATATTTTTTAGGTGTGCATACCCAGTTCTCTCATACTTAGACAATAGTAAATGAGAAAAAGAATCTAGATTGTGAGAAAAGTGTATAAAGTGGTGATGAGTGAAATAGTATTAAAATAGGTATTAATCAAATAAAGAATCATTTGATACCGTAATCTCCAAAGGATAACAGTTTTCCCATAAAAGATAGCCATCAAATACAGAGGAAAAATTCCAAGAAAAGTTCCTTTTAATATTTTAAAATTATGAGAAGTCAGGCTATATGAACAACCAAGCTATGAAACCTGGACATAGTAAATAGACCATGCTGTTCTAATCAAATAAAATTTATATCAAAGTTAATATGGAACATATTTAATGATTTATGTAATCATTCTTATGGTACATTCTAATTATGTGTAAACAGTAACAGTTCATTTCGATGACAATATTCAGTGTTTCTTTATATAGCAAAATAAAGATTTTCTCTTTTCTCTTTTCATTTTATTATTTTTTCTAGTGCTTAAAATCAGCATAAGTATCACTAGCCTTCCCTGTTGTCATCTGCAGTGGGGGTAACCAGGGTTCCCTTCTGGCCATCTCCCTCGTGCTAACCCCCTAGGTAGTTAGAAAACATGCCCATGAAGCTTGCTTGAAGCTGAGCTAAGCTCCCTTGGCTACTTTCATAGACATATGTTCTCAGTATGGAAAGACTTTGGGATTATGTAATAATCCCCCTATCCCACTGAAAGCAGGAAAGGCAAATGGTGTTACAGCAAATAAAACTGGCCACTGAGAGGGCCAAGGCTGCTAAGCAGATCTGAAAATAAGCAGTCCATCTTCTGGAGTTTTTCTTCTCCATTCTGAATTCAAAGATTAGAATTCTGAAGACTCCATCTATCCTGCCTCACTCCCTTCCTTGCACCCCCCAAGCTCCATCTCCAGTGTCAAAAAGCACATGTGCTGCTTGGGTGGGCCTGAGTCTGGACCTCAGGTCCTTGGTACTTCTCCTTTATGTTTCATTCCCTCACCGTAGATTACTGAACAGCGAATTTGAGAGGGATGTTTCTAGTCTTGGAGACATCCTTATGAATTAAGGAGGTCAGGAGCTTTTAGGTTCCTCAATTTGGAGCTGACTAGTAGGAGGAGAGTAATTTTCTGTAACTACTGACTATTTGGAGAAAATGACCACCCTGCCTCCACGCTTGCTCAAAGATACGGATCTGGAGGGAATTACTTGAAAAGTTCAAAGTCAAAATGCAGATGCACAGTCTTTTTAGCAATTCCTCCTCAAATCTCACATTTTGGCATTTTAAGTAATGTTCTCCTAAAAGAGTATAACAAGAATTATGAGTTCCATGTTTGAAGTTTTTGTGGTGATGGGTGAAATCTGAAATAACCCAGGAAACAAAAGTTTGAACTTCTGAGCATATCAATTTATTTATTAAGCAATATATGCCCATTGCATAACAGATTGGGACCAGGCTTCCTTAGCTTCAAAGTGGACCTTGAAAATAGAGGGAGGAAGATTTTTATGCATTAAAAGAAAACAGTAAACTAGGATACCAAAATTTTAGTTGAATGAAAGTTTAGAGACTTTCCAAGTTAGAAGGCAAGCAGGCACAGTTCCCCTACTTCAGAAAAAAAGAGGTGTCTTCCCACCCTCAAGGGTCTATATTCAGTCAGAGGAACAAGGAAACAGCAACTGATTGACCAAGATGGGGCCAATTTTCAGAGAAGATATATAGGTTACTTGAGAGACAGTTGTGAGAAAACTCCTTTCATCAACCTTCAGATCTGACTGGTTTGTGGGCTGCATAACCTCTGGCCTTTGTTAAGAGTTTCTAACCAACAGAGGTGGTCCAGCTGCTCAGCCACACAGAACTAAGTTCGAATAACGCAATAAAGTTTTCTCACAGTTCTCATAATTGAGTAAAGCATAAAAAGACTTCCCTGGCAGAATAGGTAGATGAGAAAAATGCTTTCCAATGGCCATAAAGGCTGCTGAAGCAGCCACTGTGGTGTGCTTAGAGCTTGGTCAGACATTAAAGATGTCAAAGTCATCCACTGCCTCCCAAGCCACCTCTGATTGTCCTGACTTTTGTCTTGCCAATGGAATTTGATAGCTTTGAGAGAAAGTGTGAAGCTGGTGAATTTGAGCAACTGCCTGCCTCACTTCATGGTCACCATTTTATATGAAAAAATGTTATCTTTAATTAAAATGATAAAGTTTTACTTTCATACCATATATGTGTATATGAATGTGTATGTATATGTGTGTAGATGTATACACACATATATGTGCACACACAGAGGACATGTGTGTTTATATACATAAAATATATATATATAATATATGCAGCTAGGTGGCAGAGTAGATAGAACTTTGGGCTTAGTCAGGAAGATCTGAGTTCAAATCTTGCCTTAGACACTTCTTAGCTATGTCCTCCCTGCCCCCAACAAGAAACTTAACCCTGTTTACCTCAGTTCCTCATGTGTAAAATGAGCTGGAGAGGAAAATAGTGAATTGCTCCAGTATCTTTACCCTAAAGAGGGTCCCAAAGAGTTGGACACAAATGAAATGACTGAACAACTATATAGATATAGATGATTAATGTGTATATATACATATATTTAAATACATAATCCTATGATTATCTCTCTAAATGTAAAGAGACTTTGTTGCTAGGCAGGTAGAGAAGTGCAGTGGTTAGAATGTTGGGTCTGGAGTTAGAAAGACTCATCTTTATGAGTTCAAATCTGGCCTCAGAATGTACTAGCTGTGTGACCCTGACCAAGACATTTAACTCTGTCTGCCTCCATTTCTTTATCTATAAAATGAGCTGAAGAAGGAAATGGCAAGCCATTCTAGTATCTTTGCCAAGAAAACCTCGAGTGAGATCACAAAGAGTCAGACATGGCTGAAAACAACTAAACAATACATTTATTTGCATACTGAACAAAAGAAGATCATGAGTATTAACAAACTAACTCTAAGTTAAATAACTGAAAAGAAAAGAAAAAGAAAATAGCATAGGAACAATTTTTGGCTTTTGTTAATTGAATCTTTTGACTATCAATCACTAAGAAGTGTGCTGGTCCTAAAGTCAGGAAGATTCATTTTCTTCCTGACTTCAGATCTGACTTCAGACACTAGCTGTGTCACCCTGGGTAAGTCCCTTAATCCTGTTTGCCTCAGTTACTTATCTGAAAAATATGAACTGGAGAAGAAAAAGGCAAACCATTCCAGTATCTTTGCCAAGAAACCCTAAGTGGGATCTTGACTAGTCAGCTACAATTGAACAACAGTAAAAGAGCTTTCAGCTTTCTCTTGCCAAAAGAAGGTTCTAGTTACTATATTTTAGCAGAGAAGAATTGAGATGAGAGAGGAGGTGCTTGTCTTTAAGAGATGAGTCAAGAAACCATAAGAGGGAAGCAATTCCCAGGAGAAATTATGAACAATGCTTAGCAGGCACCATCAAATCAGTGAGTACTCATGAGTAGTCAACACACCACAGCCAAGGGGAACTTGTAACGCAGATAGACCCTGGTGGCCCTGTATTGGGAAAGGCAACAGTTGCCTTTCCATGTATTTTCTCTGGCCATCTGAGTTCCCTGTGTGTGTGCTCCTCTTGCATGATCCCTGTGAATATCCATTTTCCCCTTGATGATGATGATGATATATATTTGTGCAAGAGTGGGGGGAATGTTCTATAGCATCTTTTCCTACTAGGCTACAATGAATGCCCTTGATTTAAACTAATCGAATCCACTATTTGACTAATTAAAAAACACATACACACATGTATTAGTGAGATCTTTTGCACTATTGAGTAGATTCAGACCTATACAGTAACTTGAACCTGACAGCTTTTTGAGGTCTGTGTGTGTGTGTGTGTGTGTGTGTGTGTGTGTGTGTGTGTGTGTGTAGCAGGAAACTGATTATATTCTCTTCTAAATGCTTTTATCCATTCCACTATTTTCAATTTCTTCCTCTCTACTGACTCTTTTAAAAATATATGTATTTTTATTTTATGAATCACATTTAATAACAAATTTCCATATAGGCTTTTGGAAATTATATGATCCAGATTGTCTGCCTCCATTCTTCCCTTCCCCCTTCTGTAGCTGTCAAGCAATTCAATCTGAGTTATACATCTAATATCAAACATGAGGTATTTCCATATTGTTCATTTTTGTAAGTGAATAATCTTATAAAACCAAAACCCCCAAACATATACCCCAATAAACAGGTGATAAATCATATGTTTTCCTTTGCATTTATACTTCAAAACAGTTCTTTCTCTGAAGGTGGATAGCATTTTTTTCATAAGTCCCTCTGAATTGTCCTGTGTCATTCTATTGCTGAGAGTAGCTGTCTTTCACAGTTGATCATCCGACAATATGGCAGTTACCATGTACAATGTTCTCCTGGTTCTGCTTATTTCACTTTCCATCAGTTCATGTAGGTCTTTCCAACTCTTTTTGTAATCATTCTGTTCATTCCTTTCAGCACAATAGTATTTACTGACTCCTGCCAACAAACATGCTGGCATTTCCCCTATCATTCCCTTCTTAAAACAAAACAGAACAAAAACACACCCACTTATACCCCTTTTCTTGATCCTATTGGCCATTCAGATTCCCTTTCCTTCCCTTCAGTGCCAAGATTCTAAAAAAATAATCAATACTTGCTACCTCCCTTTATTCAGCCACCCCTCATTACTCTATCTCCTATATTCTAGTGTCCTTTCTCTTTATACTACTGAAACTGTTCTGTAAGTTCTCCCCTATCAAATCAAATGGTTGCTATTCATTCTTTATCTTTCTTGAATGCCTTTCTTTATTTGACACCATTGACCAGTTCATATTACTTGATCCTTTGTCCTTTATTGGTTTTTATGACATTGCTCTTTTCTGGATTTCTTCTTACTTCCAAAGTTCCTTCTAGCTCAAGCATAACCATATTCACATAATTACAGACTTTTCCACTGTGACTATGTTGTTTTGCTGATCCTCTCTGAAGTTACTTCTTTCTCTTCTTTTTTATGTGCTGTTTTTCTTGTTATAATCAATTTTGGAAAACAGAGAAGCCATTAAGGATAGATATTTGTATCCTTTTTATGAAATTATATAGAGATAGTTAGAGAAGGTAGAGAGGAGGACAATAAAATGTAAAGCAAAAGCAATTCAAATTTCATTGGGGCACTGGTGAATTTAGAAAGTGATTGGGGGAGCCAGACCTGGAGGCAGGAGGTCCTGGGTTCAAATTTGACCTCAGACACTTCCTGGTTGTATGGCCCTGGGCAAGTCACTTAACCCTTTTTGCTTAGTTATTATCACTCTCTGCTTTAGAGTCAAAACAGAGTGGATCTATGCATGGAAGCTAAGGGTTTAAAAGATGGAAGGTAAAGGGTTTAAAAAAAAAAGTGATTGGAGATGTGCTTTGAGTTGTCACTTCCCAAACATTAATTTGGTCCAAAGCCTTCCTGGCATGAAAAATTGCTTGCTCTCATGTGCAAGCTTTGTTACCATGTATGTGTAATTGTATCTTAATAAAAATAGATTTATGGACAAATAATAATTCTTGAGATTAAACAGTCCATAAGCCACTATGAATTTTTAGCCATCAAAACCTGACTTTGTTATGATGGCATCTGGACAATTTTTGTTCTAGGGGTGGATGATTGAACACCATTAATGAAATGAAAAGACAAGGGAGAGAGAGAGACAGAGAGACAGAGAGAGAGAGACAGAGAGAGAGCATGTGTTGCTTGGCATCTTAATTGTGGAGATCAGTGATCCATCAAAACTTGAAAACAATGAATCAAAAGTCAAATCAATGCTCAACATAGAAAGATAAAGTCACTGACTTAAAGCAATGAAAAAAAATTAAGAATTAATGGAAGCCAAAAGTCATAGAGGAAATTTATTGAACGCACGCATTTTGTATGAGGCCTATCATTATTGTTATCAAAGTCATTTTATGCTTGACTTTGAATTATTTTTCTTCCTTTCTACTATAGTGAACTATAATTTGACTCTTTGCAATTTCCATTTTGGTGTTGTGAATAGAAACAAATGAAAATATTTCCATTGATTTGATTGAATGACTGCTGTTAAAGAAAACACATACTCAAGAATGTTTGTTGAATTGAATAGAATAGTCACGGGTTAAAATATATACATATATATTGTTGGGCATAAGGAAAGAATGACATTTAAAGAACTGTTTACAGTTATACTACTCCACTGATTTTTTGAGATGCAATTAAATTCATATTCAGTTTATTTTATTTGTTCTCAGCTTATGAAACTATTTCCTAAAGTGTACAAGAGTTCCCACCTGCCTTGGTGGGTGGAGTGACCATATGGATGGAATCATGGAACTTTTGAAGTCAGTTCTAGTCACTGCTGTTCTTAAGAAAAAAAAATTACTGGTAAGGACTTTTCTTCTTTCTAACAAACTCTCACTTCCTGTTGAGTTGTATTCATCCAGAGAGAACCTAAGATTAAAGCCCCAAAGAGTAACTTAACTATGGAAGTAAACGACAGTAACACATCTCCAACTGTGACATAACCTAAAGACTCAGTATAAATTTGGAAAGTCCACACAGTGAAACACTACACTTGACCAAACTTTAGATTAAGCAAAGGAAAGTGGAGAGGGGGCAATAGGAAGCAATTCTCTTACATGAAGATTTTGTCAAGATGAAACATTCAACTTTTGCAGCAACATGTCCTTTTCATTGCCACACATTTCGAGTTCAGTTATCCCATATGGCTGATCTGTAAATATTTAAAATAATTAAGATTACTCTTCCACAGACAATAAAAAGCACAATATGAACAAATATTGCCCATATGCTTCCCATATGACATGACCAGAAGTGCTCATAAACTAAGAGGTGCAGCATTAGATTGGTTTCAAAAAGAAAAACCCCAAACTTCTCCAAATTCATGATATTCCAAGAATGCTGTTTGCTTTCTTTTTGTCATTTTCCCCAAAGTAGACATTCTGATTTTGTGGAGTTCATCTTTTGTCCTCCCTGCCCCTTAGGACATGTGGTTATCGCTCCAAGAAATAGATTTCCAAATTCCTTAAACAAACAGGTAAATAAAGTCCATTAAAATGAAATTAACTCTGATCAACACTTTCACTGAAAATATATTCATAATATAAAGGATCATTTCATTAAGATTCATTTTATTTATATATTTTACTAAATTTGGCCTTTTGTGGTTTATATCTGACTTTCTGGTCTCCGTTCTATTATGAGGGGTCTTAAGAGCAAATTAAAAAAAAAATGTTTAGGAAAGGTCGCTGCCCAACTTCCTTTCATTACTCTACATGAGTATTTGTAGAAAGGGGGACAGGTCACTTTCAGAAGGATTAAAAGGTCAAAGAACTTGGTGCAGGGAAGTAAAACCAAGTCTACACAAAGCTGTTATCAGCGGATCAGCTGAAAAACAAATCCTCAAGCTAATCCTTTGGCTTGATGAGAGGAAAATCGGGAAGATTGTTAAAGGCTTTTTGCCTTCACAGAGAATGCTTTTCACAAATGAACCTGTTGTCCTTGTCTTAGCCTGTCCCAAGATGCAGGGAATCATTTCCCTCTTTCTTCAATTCCTTCTGGGCTGCTTTAGTCTTTCTAGCTCTTTCTGCTGCTCTGTGTGATTAAAAAAAAAAAAAAAAAAAAAAAGGTTTTCTTTTTTCTCTGATTCATCATTTAACTTCCTCTCCATTTTTTAGTCAACTCTTTTGAGTTGATCTTTGCTTCTTCTCTCTTGCCCCCCAAAAGAGCCTGGCAATTACTTCTACAGATGCTGTAGCCACAGTTATTGAAAACACAGAAATGAAAGTTCTTGCCATCTATTACAGAAACTACAGCGACAAAGATCTCAGCAGTGCGAAATGGTTCACACCAGAAAATTATGTTTTATCAGAAATGACAATGAAGAACTGGCATTAACATCTGTTTTGATGATTCCACCTTAAGGAGCATGGGAGGTGTCACTTGTAGTTGAAAGTTTCAATATAAGCTACCTTCTTCATTAAAATGTGAACTCTTTTGCATCAAGGATTGTTCTGCTCTTCTATTTGTATCCCCAGCCCTTAGCATGGTGCTTTACATATAGTAAGCACTTAATAAATCCATCTTTCCCTCCCTGCTTCCCTCTCTCCTGTCTCCTTTCTTTCTTTCTTTCTTTCTTTCTTTCTTTCTTTCTTTCTTTTTCTACCTCCTTCTTTCTCTCTTTCCCTTCCTTCTTCCTTCTTTCTTTCCTTCCCTCCTTCCTTGCTTCCTTCCTTTCATAGTGAAGAGAATTCCAGAGTCATCTAAATCTATGGAAAACCAGGCTATGTGCAGAAAGGAGAGATTAGAGACTTTGCAGTCAAATCCAGAGCATAACCTACCTTTCCTATCCTTTTCTCAGTATATCTTCTCCTACTTATATGTTGTTCCCCTACTTGGTAAAAGCTGGCTAACTAGAGGGAACTCTATAGGCTAAATTGAGAGGTCAACAGGAAAAGAAACAATAACAAAAATTTCAGCATCTCTGCACCTCCTCTCTCCCCAATCCTCCTTTCTCCCACCCCTCCCCAATGAAGGGTTGCAGCTGCCTTGTTGACATCTTGCTCTCTTCTGTCATCAGTCAGAGAGGGTAGGGTACAGGGCCCATTTGAACTGTTATACAAGGTGGAAGGAAGGTCAAAGATTGAATTCTGCATGATTCCTTTTAGATTTTTTTCCCCCTACAGTAGACTTCTGAAATCAAAATTTAGAGGAAAGCACCACCTTGTGGCTAGATAGTCTTACTGCAGTTGGAAGATTTGGAACAGAAATTCTGTATTCTCTCTGTTGTTAATGAGGAACTCAAGGATGATAAAAAGCCAAGTACCTACCTGCACCCTGTTTTCCAGCGTTCCCTGTAGGTGGATTCAAGAAGCCTCCAATATAGTTTGGGTAAAAGCCAGTAAACTGCCATTGTTGATTGCAGTTTCTAATATCTAATTCTTCTGGCGTCAGATAAAGGCCAGGTCCCTTAGTAGGGTCTGCGGCTGTCTTGGAGAGTGGGCTCTCAACTCCCTAAGCTGAAATGGAACTTTCTAGAACACTTCCATACTGCTCTAGAACCCAGGATTCCTCCTGGTCAGGAAAACCTGAGCCTGTAGTGATAAAATTCTTGTATGGCTATCAGCTCCTTAGATCCACTCCAGGATGAATCTACTCCACCAGTTGGTTCTCGTCCAGAGTTTCTTCAGCCACTCAGGTTTCAGCCAACAGCCAGAAGAAACCCAGTATCTGAATCTTAACAGTATCTGAATTTTAAATCTAAGAAAACCCAAAGAGAGGTGTTTTTGTGGTTGGATGGGTGGGTGTATATTTTCCTAGGAGCCAGGAAGACCAGGAGACAAATCCTAGATCTGATCCGTATAGCCTATGACCCTGGGCAAATCACTTATCCTTTCAGTGTCCCAGACAATTCTCTAAGACTATAAGTCACAGCAATTATTGGTAGAGATGCTTTCCTCATCTCAGAGTTTCCCACAGAAACAACAGAAAATACAAATCCAACCTTTACTTTAAAAAAAAAAAAGATTATTTTATGATAATGCAATAATACTGCTCCATGGAGTCATGGTACTAACAAACTGTTAGAGGAATAATATAAATATTAGTAAAATGACATTAAAAGAAAGTGCTGAACCTTTTCAATATCTCAGAAAGAGAGAGATTTTGGTTAATAGCAACTTAGCCAATTAACATTGCCTATGTTTCTCTGGACAAGTCAATTAATTTCCAGGAACCTCAGTCTCCTTATCTGTTAAGTGAATGGGCTGAGTAATCTTATTTATAAATTCTTTCCCATTCTAAAGTCTACAAAACTATTGTAGACAAAAACAGACATAAAGAAAATATGTTTTAGGTAAACTTTGCTCTTTTTCTCCTTGGTCATTCCTGTTCACACTTCTTTCCTAGTCTCTTTATTAAATTAAAAATTTTAGTGAGCAAAAATCTATTCTGTTCCTTCAATGAGAGGAAAAAATCCCCCAAATTCTTCATAATAAATGTGTATAATAAAGCAAAATAAAATTCCACATTGAACGTCTTATTCTGCACCCTGAATTCATTAGTCATGGAGGTGGGTAGCATGTTTCATCATGGACCCTCAGGACTCATAGACAGTTGTTGTGTAGATTAGAGTTTTTACAGCTTCCAAAGTCATTTTTTTCTCTTTTTTTTTACAGTGTTGTTATTGCATAAATTATTCTGCTGGTTCTGCTTATTTCATTCTTAATCTCAACCACTAGAGGTGCTACACAACCTGTTTTGAAGTGGTGGTAGCAAAAAGCTTGTATATTACAAAGGATGAAGAAATAGGTTTGATGCTTAGAATTTCATTTCATCCCAAAGGATAAACTGATGTTCATATTTTCTTTCCCCAATAAGTTAAAAAGATAGTAAAGTAAAATAAATGAAAGCTGAGAGACTAAGAAAGATGTATATTAGATTTGAAAAGACAATGTAAATGCTGAGAACCTAATGATTGTTGTTCCACTCACAGTCTATTTCCTAATATTTTTATTTAAATTTTTTCTCTGTTGCTTGTAGAATAGAACACTTTTTATAACATGACTTGTTATTCATATTTGGTTATGCTATATAATTTAAATCACATTCCTCAAATTATAACTGCAGATAAGCCAGACATAACGGGATTATCTTTATCTGGAGACGTAAAAGGCCAATCTATTTCCAATTTCTTATAAATATAGATAAGAAAGAATTTTAGTATGCCTTCATTTTGTGACAGCGCTATGTGTGTGTGCTACTGATACTAAGGAGAGTCAAGGATATTTGATCTTGATCTCATGATACCAGATTGATCTGGTAATCCAAACTTTGGTTAGCTTTCTGTTAATTTAGTAGTATATTTGCCTGCTTCCATATCTATTTCATTTCTCCTTCTGTTGTGCTTTTAATTTGTTTATTTTTAAAAATGTGTATTACTTTAGGGAAGCATGGAAGTATGACCTTTAAAAAGCTTATTTCAATAATTTGTTAGAAATATTGGAAAGGCTGTTAGTGTTGAAAAATCAAATATTTCAAGGATCATTCAAACCAACAATCATACATCATCAGTCACAACTAAGTGTGAAGGCAAGTGTGCTTGAAAATGAGAAATAACACCAAGAACTGACAAACTATTGCTGTGAAACAATCTAATTAGTTCTCAGAAAATTAGTGAAGACCTTCAAAGGATATTTGGCAGCTGGATGAGTTGTTAAGATAGATAAAAAGAAAGCCCAGAGAACAAACAAACAAAAACCAACTTTTGCTATGAAAGAAAAGAAAATTTTCCTGGGCAAGAGAATATAAATATTAGAGTACCAAATATTGGGGAAAGGCAAATTTTAATGATAAAGTTCACTTTTTAATTTAAGGTTATACCAAAATTATTGTCAGAAGAAGTATAGGCAAATCTATTACATCAGAACATCTTCATTAGACTGTAAAACATTCATCTCAGAAAAAAAAAATTTTTTTACTTCCAGTAGACCAGAAAATTTTGTCCCTATGGAAGGAATGGTGAATTCTGAAAAATATATTTATATAGCAAGATGCTGAAGTGTTTTAAGATTACAAAAATTCCCTTACTGAGATGGAATATTGCAGTGCCATACCTTAAGAAAAGTTAGAAAGTTATCCTAGACAAGGAGATTTTCAATGGCTCAGGAGAGATAGATGGAAAAAGGTCTTTCAGAGATAGTACAATGTCAATTGAGTCTTTTAAAAAGAAATAATTTGTTTGTTACATTAAAATATCCAGGTAACTCCCTTACCTCCTCCCATTTGAGAAGACAGTTGTGTGTTCAAGGAAGTCAGGAAAACCAAGAGAGAGATATGAGGAAAGAGAACATTCTCAGCATAGGAGGGCAACTAACAAAGGCACTAAAGATACTGAATCAGATAAGTTTTATTTCATTATAATTAATTTAAAAATATGTGAGGAGCAGAACCAGGAGAACATTATACACAGAGACTGGTATACTATGGCACAATAAAATGTAATGGACTTTTCTACCAGCAGTAATGCAATGATCCAGGACAGGGGTCGGCAACCTTTTTGGCCGTGAGAGCCATAAACGTCACATTTTTTAAAATGTAATTTCATGAGTGCCGTACAGTGCTCACAGTGTGCGCTCCTGTAACAGCGCCTGAAAAAAAATGGACTTTATGGCTCCTGCAGAAAGAGCCATATCTGGCCCTCAAAAGAACCAGATATGGCTCTAGAGCCATATGTTGCCGACCCCTGATCCAGGACAATCCAGAAAAACTTGTGAGAAAGAATGCTACACACATCCAGAGAAAGAACTGTGGGAGCAGAAATGCATTAGAAAAATATATGCTCCATCACGTAGTTTGATAAGGATGTTATTAAGGTTTTGATGTTAAAAGTCTACTGGAACTGCTTGTCAGCATTGGAAGAAGGGAGGAGAGAGCAAGGGAGGGGGGATTATGAATCATGTAACCATGGAAAAATATTCTAAATAAAAATTTTAAAATTTTAAAAAATATGTGAAAAAATTCCTGCTATACTAAATGTTAAATCACATAAAATAAGTTATTGTAGCAAAAAGAGGATACGGTGCATATGAAACATTTTTAAAAAGATGTAAACAAAATAAAACAAAAGACATAAACAGTTGTAAGTTTTATTATATGTAATTAAATGTAACTGTTTTACTATGAGCCAGTTAATTTGTACACCACAGTAGAATTACGAAAAAGCAACAGGACTTTCTCCTTGAAGTAAGTCTTTATGAAGTCTATCTTAGAGATACCTGAGATATTCATATCAGTTTGGACTTTCTACCCTGAGGAAAGTTCTAAGTTCATCTGATGTAGCTAGGAAGAGCCATGTCTATGATTGATCTCTAGATGGCCTATTTAATAATGAGAACGAAAATGTTCATCTAATTATAATGATAGTTTTTAAAAATGCTGTGATTAGCACAGACATTAGATTCAGTCATTCTATTCAATTTAATTCAACAAATGTTTATGAAACTCCTATTGTATTTCTGCAATAATTGTGGCATTAAAAAGCAAACAAAGGAGTGATCTTTTAAGCAACTTGCATTCTATTGAGGGGTAGATAGCTACAATACAACTGTGGATAAGAAAATAGGAGATAATTAAAAGAAAGAGAAAGAAAGACTAACAAATGGGGATGAATCTGGTGGCTAGGGAGGTAAAGGTTAGATAAAGATTTCAAGAACTAGAGTTAAGGCACATAGCATTGAGGACAGCTGATTAAAAAGAATGAAGCTGGGGAAGGCATGTTGAGTTTGGGACATAACTGGTAGACCAATTTGGTTAGAATGTAGAGCACCTCAAAGGAATAATGAACTGGAGGAATTCCATGTGAACTGGAAAGACCTCCAGGAATTGATGCAGAGTGAAAGGAGCAGAACCAGGAGAACATTGTACACAGAGATACACTGTGGTACCATCAAACATAGCGGACTTCTCTACTAGCAGCAATGCAATGATCCAGAACAATTCTGAGGGACTTAGGCGAAAGAACAATGTGCACATTCAGAGGAAGAACTGTGGGAGTGGAAACACAGAAGAAAAATAAGTGTTTGATCACATGGGTTGATGGGGATATGTTTGGGGATATTAACTCTAAACGATCACCGTAGTTCAAATATCAATAATATGGAAATAGTTCCTGATCAATGACTTATGTAATATCCAGTGGAATTGCGTGTTGGCTATGGGAGGGAGTTGGGGGAGGAGAGGAAAGAACATGAATCTTGTAACCAAGGAAAAATATTCTAAATTAATTAATCAAATAAAATTTATTTTTAAAAAAGAATGTAGAGCACCTGAAGTGGAATAAAACTGGGAAAGTAATTTGGAACTTGATTTTGGAGAACTTTAAGTGTTAGGCTGAAGAGTCTATATTTGACTTTCTCTAGAAAGGAGGCAGAGAAGATTTTTGAGTAGAGAAGTGCCTTGGTCTGACTTGTATCTTAGGAAGATTACTTTGTTTACCACAAAGAGGATGGATTGGATTGGATAGGGGAAGGGAGTATACTTAACGGACATTATTAAAAGAGATATCAGTTTAGGGCTAGTGTAATGGATATATGGTTCTCGATATTGAATAAGGGCTAAAAAATACTAAACTTTAATTTAAACAGTAAATAGTTGTAGAGTATTATGAATAGATATTATATTTAGTATATTATATTATCTAGGTGCTTCAAAAAGATATCTGTTGTTATTGTTTTTGAAAGCCAGTAGAGGAATGAGAAACACTGGGAACCACTGGTACAGGAGACTTGATGAGGGCCGAACTAGGTGGGAATGATGGTTTTGTGAGTTGAGAGTAGGGGATAAGGTTGCAAGAGATATACAGGGGGACTGCTAGGTGGCTCAGTGGATAGAGACTCAGTCATGCCTAGAGACAGGAGGTCATGCATTCAAATCTGGTTTTGGATACTTCCTAGCAGTGTGACTTTGGGCAAGTCACTTAATGCCAATTGCCCAACCCTTATTGCTCTTCAGCCTTAGAGCCGTTACTTAGTATCAGTTCAAAGCAGAATGTAAAGCTTTAAAAAGAGAGAGAGAAATAGCGAGGGAAACATGTATATGAGAGATATTTATGGACATAGAGGGCAAGGGAAATAAAAGATTCTAGGTCACACAGAATGTGAATTTAGGTAAAGGGAGGATTTCAACAGAAATAAGTGGGGGGTTAGAAGAAGAGAAGGCTTAAAGGAAAGTTAATGAGTTCAGTTGTGTTTGATGTATTGGCAGGATGGATAGCTGGCAAATAGTTGGTTTTGAGGGCATGGGAATCTGAAAAGAGATTAGGGTTGGTTAAGTAAATCGTACAAAGAAAATTAATTATATTAGAAAATGGTTATAAATTAAAAAACAAACTGTGACACAGTTCATGATCCTCCTGATATCTAACCATGAACCCTTTCCATGGACCCTTGTTTAAGAATTATTATTTTAGAGAGGAGATGAGAACAGAGAATTGGGAGACACTCAAGTTTTTTTTTTGGGGGGGGGAGAAGCAGGCATGGGAATAGATGATAAACAAGTGGTGGAGATTAAAGAATGGAGAATGGTTAGATGAACCAGGAAAGCACACGGTCAAGTTAGATAGAAGAGGAGAGAATATGCAAGGGATTGAAATGGGTAAGCATGTGAAAAATGGACAAATGGATCAGATGCAATGTGTAGCAGACACTAGATACTTACTCAACACTTGTTTAATTGAATTAAATTTAAAGATGAGGACTGGGAAAAGGCCAGGTAATTTAATAGTTGTCATTTATAACCTTGGAGAGGTCAGCTTTAAACATAGATGACTGACATAAGAGTAGACAATTATAAAGGGATGCTTTGCTGGACTATCTGACACATAGGATGAAAAAAACCAATAAAAAACCATAACATAAATCCAATAAAAATAAATATAAATCAGTAATATCTTGATTGTATTGCTTATGGTGTTTTTACATTAGATGAGCTCAAACAATCCTTGTAGGTACTTAGTTAATTATCATTTCTTTAACTTGACTAGATAGTAAATAGCATTATCCTGTGATCCTCGAATAAAACCTTTTTAGCTTTTTAAAATGTAAGTAGACTTTCAGGTAGGTTACAGCACTAAGAAAAAAATAGCTAGCCTGGATTTGAAGGTTAGAAAGAAAATGTTCCTGATAAATATGTGGGTGGTTCCTTGGAGAGGGCTGTATCAATACATTTGACAAGTTTGGAAAGTGACATCGAGAAAAAAAGAAAATCAGAGTTTCCTTTGAAACAAAGTTCTAGTATCAGCAAGTTCTTTTCTCTTACCAAATTAGGCAGCATTATCTCTGGGTTGTGAACTAATCAGGCCTCAAGTGGTAAAAAAAAAAAAAATGATATTTCTTGGTCATCATCATAGAGTATCTGAGCCTTGAGATTTTCAGCTTGGAATCATATGATATAACTTGCTGCTCTATGGCCAAGTTGCAGTCTTCATTTTTATTTTTATGACAATGATATATGGCCTACTATCCTGTGGGACCCAAACTTCTAGTGGAATTCTTCATGCATTAATGTTTCTACTACAAGGATCTCAGTGTTATCTGATTAGGCATGGTGAGAAAATCATCTCATCCAAAGAGGATTGAAACAAATGCTAGTCACCTCTAGTTAACATAGCCACAAAAATGAGTTAAATGCCCAGATTTTCAGAGACTACTGAAAACCAGGCTTTAGCCTTAAAGAAAATGAAACCATGGTCCAAAAAGAAACTGAATTTACGGCTCTTCTCTATTTCCTTCGGTTTAATTTTCCTGGAAATGTGCCTCAGAGGGAAATTTGATTATCTGCCTTAAGCACATTCGTATACAAATTCTTAGCCAAGTTAGATAGTTATATCTAGAGCAGCAAAAAGTTGTGAGTATAGGCAGGAGGGGATGATCCTAGTAGAGGGGACTGGAAATATCTTATAGTTTCTTAAAAGATGGACATTCAGGGCATGGAAGAATTTTACAAATGGATGATCTTGAAAATGCTATTCCAGATAGATTGAATTACATATATACACAAATGCACACACAAATGCAAGTTGTTTTGAGGCTTGGCTTTCATCAGATGGAATAATACATCGGTTTATTGCTGGTTGAAATATTGACAATTATCCCCATGGGAGAATATTGTCCATTTCTGCACTTCAGGAACAAGAAGGAAATAATTTCAATATTTGGTAATTTAACATGAGTTTTCTTCTTTTCATTTTTCTAAGATATTATTCAGCATGCTAGGTTCTTCTTTAGGGACAACCATTGTTCCGGTGGCTTGCCATAGTGTAGATAATACATATGCAACTTTGAACATTTCTTAAACCTGTGAAATACAATTTTAAAGTAAAGAAACTATCTAGGATTGAGGTGGGGCTGAAATAGGGGACATTTCTACTGAAATAGTAAGTGTCACAATGGATAGTATATGTGGGCTGCCTCCCTCATTACCCCTTTTCCATATAAGGAGAGGAAGAAACCACAACTTCATTTCCATTAGGTAATAGGATATGCATTAATATCATTTATCTGGAATGAGGAAGGAAAGGCTTCAGCTTTGACCAATTTTCCTGAATGGCATGTTTCTCACTACACTGAAACTTCTTTCACTGCCCCAAGGGAGTGAGTTAGACGCAGGAGTGAAGGTAAGGATGCCCGAATCAAGTTAACTGAAAGCTTTCTTTAGTGATGCCATTTTTAGTTGTCACCTCCCGCTGCCACTTTGATGCCCAAGGTATTACTAATCATCAAGCATGCTAACATGAAAATCATCACAGATGTGCCTAGATGCTAATGTTGGCTGCAATCTGATTCTTGGATGGGGTAAACCTATGGATTATTTCAGTGGAGGAAAATTATCTTTGAGGGAAGAAAATATATGCTCAGAGCTTAATTGATTAAGAAAGGTTTTAAAAACCCAGATATTATGCTAGGATCTTCTGAGTACCATACACATAGTGATGTAGCAAAGGATAAAATGGGGTAGAGCAGCAAGTCACTTCAAAGGTGAACTGTTTGTCAACCATCTACTTTCATTCTTTTTTCATCTATGGAATACTGATGCTACCAAGGATAAAGGGAACTAGGAGAGAATTTCTCTATACTGAGTCTTCTTTAACAATATCTAAATAAGCCAATGGAATCTTATCCCACCCTACATACACATGTGTGCATTCACATAAGGTTATGACTAGATTGATCAAATAATTTGCTTAAGGGGTTGGTCTAATAACTCTATAAGACAAGGTTAATCTGTCAATAGCATCCATAGAATTTCCCCTATGTGCAAAAAAAACCCACTGTTCTAGGTATTCTGAGAAGGTAGAATGAAAGGGAAAAAATTAGATATGGGTTCTTGAGTAATTTGCCTTTCATTTTCAGTTCATCATTCAATCATTAAGCTTTTATTAAGTGCCTACTATACACCAGGAACTGTGTTCAGACAGAGCATAGAAAGAAACAAAAAATTAAGAGTCTTTGCCCTCAAAGAGCTTACATTCTTATATGGGTTTGAGATGAGTGACAAGATGAACATACATAAGCATATGGTATATGAATATACAAAATTAATTGAGGGAAACTTTCAAGGGGAAAGCAGTAGCAGGCAGGGAATCAGGAAGGACTTGATGGAGATGTGAGAGTCTGAGCTAACTCTTGAAAGATAACAAAGATTTTAAGAGGTGGCAGTGCAGAGAGAAAACATTTTTACTTAATATACGGGATGACCAGTGCAGTCATTGAGAAAGGTTTTTTTTTCTAAGTAAAGCTAATAACAAATGGAAATTTTTCTCTTCTGCTGATTTTGTAAATGAAATAATAACCTTTTATGAGTCAATTGGCTGAAAGTTAGCATCCCTACTACAATATGCCATAAATTAGCTCTATTTTTAAAGTGCTTCCTACTTTAATAAAGTTTATTAAAAGAGCTTATGATTGAATTTATTCTTAGTAAGAGATAATTTATTTAATATTGATAAAAATTCATGATAACTTATTTCTCACTAATAACCAAGTCTCTCTTCCTTCATGTAAAGAGATTGTTTTGCAATGCAATTCACTAAAGGAGTGTAAGATAAACCGAGAGCGAATTAATAAATCTCTTTGGGACCATACATAGTAAGCTACTTATCAAAGAGTCTCCATGAAAGAAGTGATATCAGTCTAATTCTAAAATTAAATGTCATTTTGAAGAATTCCAAAGTCAAACAATCAGAAAACCTGTGCTCTCTCTCTCTCTCTCTCTCTCTCCCCTCTCATATGTATGTGTACATATATGTGTAAAAAGTCTGTGAATGTTTCAAAACGAATATGAAAGATGCAGACTGTCCACTTTACTACAATTCCAGTAAACTGAACATTTTATTTTTAAATGTGTGAATCATAGAAATGATGCTGATATTTTTCCCACAGTCTCAAACCTTTTCCCTCAAAAGTCTTTTCATAATTATTTCCTCATTTTTAGACCCTCAACATCCTCATATGTTAGATGACACAAAAATCTTTACAATTGTCAGATGAAGAAACTAGGGTCTAAGAAAAGTAAGTGATTTGCCCAAAATCTCTGGGGGAAGCAGAGGCAGTATACATCCCAACCCAGTATTTTCCTTTGCAATTTGTCCTTTAAATTTTAGGGAAGATATTTAATTTTAATCAGAAAGGCAGATAGGAGTTCAGCCCATGGATTCTGGAAATCCTCAGAGTGAGATTTCTAAAAGAGGCGAAACCTTGTAGGGAAATTGTGTCTTTTGTGAATTTTTCTGACTTATTTCACTGTGATGAGGTACTTTCATGGAGAAGAGAGACCCCTCCACCTTACCTCTTGAGTTTAAAAATCTCAATTAGATAATCATCTCTCCACTCCTTCAATTCTCACCTTGATGGTGCAGATAAGATCTTTCTCTTTTTGTTTCTCTAGAAGACTTTTATGAACTGATGTCTGGTGAAGTAAGCAGAGCAAGGAAAATAATACATACAGTGACTTTGATTATGTGAAAGGGTAAGGCATACCTCCCTGAGGAGCTTGGGACAGACTGGCCTTTTTTGGAGTAGATCTGAATAGCATGTGGAGGTTCTGCATGCAAGCTGTGGAAGGTGGGGGCAGGGTTGATGAGGGAAGGACAGAGGAAATGTGATCCTACGATGGTGTTGAAGCAAAAGGAGTTTTTTTAGAGTTCATACTAGTATTTACTAGCCTTTTACAGGTAACTGAATCTTCTCTTCGTGTCACTGGTGAGTAATTGCCATAACAACCCCAGTATTTGTGTGACCCATATTTTACCTCATGTAGTCAGGGGAAGATTCTTAAAGAAACACATATAACTCAAACAGTAGGTAGAGAAGAGCAATAGTCGGTGGTTGTTGATATTAAGTTACTTTAGATATTCTTCCTTTCCTTTCTTCCTCAATATTCTTCCCTTTCTTTTTTCCTACCTTTTCCTGTAGGTTTTCTGCTATTTTTATAGGGATGACAAAATTTGTTTAGAAAATTATTGGGTTATCTTAGATTTACATCTAAGGCTAGTGGAAATCCAGAGTAGTGGAAATACTGGACTTGGAGTGTGGAAGACATGAGTGAATCTCACCACTGATGGTGTGGTACGTGTGACCTTGATGTGGTATCTAACCTCTTCGAGGGTCATTTTCCTCTTTGAAAAAATGGGGATACTACTATTTTTTAGTACCCACCCCATAGTTTTATTGTGAGACTAAAATGAGATAATGGACATAAGGACTTTTGCAAACTTTGAAAGCCCAATGTAAATGTCACTTTCAATATTGTAGCTGCCATGCATATTTCCGTACCAAGTTATCTTGCCATTTGTGCATATTCGTTTGCACACCTCTGTGAGAATGTAGTAAGAGAGAGATAATGGGACTACCAGCTATATAGATACAATCAACTCTTTCTATAGAAAAAAAAAAGTTTGGGTGGGAAACTCTTTTTCTCGGGCAAGTTTCTGCCCATAATAAGCAATGGCAGCATCATACTATGCCAAGAGCATTAATCAGGTTAAAATTCCCTCTCCCGTGAGTCTCTGTGAAACTAGGTAACAATATTTGGGGCAAGCATTTACAAGTGGAATGCATGACCCTGTTCTTTGTGAGAACTAGTGGGCCAACTTTGGCGTCAGGGTTAATTTATTGGGATTAAATACTAAATCAACTACTGGCTGATTATACCACCTCTCTGCTTTCCTTTTTAGACAAATGCCTTTGGCTTTCTCCAATCTTGTTCCCTCTCTGGCTGTTGCTGCTATTTCCAGCTTTGGAGTCATAAATGCCAAAAAGCTGAAGAGTACTTTGGAAGAAAGGCTCTGTACAAGTCTGGCTAATGTCAATAATAAATGGTGATCTAAAGTGCAGATTATACTTGTATAAGGCAACGTCCAGCAGCGATTCTTTCTTTTGTTTGAGGTATTGTATAATATGATCTATATGGAGCTAGATGAATGTAAGAAAATTTTCTGGACTTGCTGGCTATCGACAATGCCAGGAAGCTTTCTGGCTCACTGACTGTCATTGTATTGAATATACATATATTTTGGTTTGCAGTCACTGTTGCAGGTGGTTTAACACACATCTCTGGAATGCCTTGTCTACTTCACTTGATAATGTGTTTCCATTAACGCGAACACTGGGCACCCACAGCCATTGGTGCTAGAACTCTTGGTTGTCTGGGAGATCTCAAATCTGTGTCAAATCAAACACTGGCAACAGTAAACGCCCAGTGTTATGAGCAAGGCAGGGGTTTTACAAGATTTCTTGTAGAGGCTGGACTCTGTTAGTAGCACTCAGGATTAGTAACCATGGTTTCCTTCCTCCCTCTTCCCTGCCCCCATCTAACAGGCATACTCCCACCCAGGTAGTTTCTCTGAAATGTGGACCTGTAGAAATAGTGTAATTGTCATTATGAGTGCACAACTAGCCAAGAAAGCTGGAAGGGCAAGAGCGAGTAGCTATCAGACCCCTGGATGCCAGTTCTGAAGAGAACTAGAGAAGATTTATTCAGGAACTGCTGAGCCTGCATATTTTACTGACTTTGCCTATTGACTATTTTGGTGTGGTTACATAAAACTGTATAAGACAATGGGTTAGGGTTGCTTATGCACCTAACAGAATAATGTCTAGTGGAGCTATACATTAACTAATTAGTGTATAGTGTTCTCTGCTAGCCACATGAATAGACCTTCAACTTTATATCAGAGCAATGATTCTGAAGTTATTTGCAATAAATACTTATTCTTGTTTCTAACAGTTCTTAAGTCTATCAAGTAAACTGAGGTAGAGTAGAAAAATGCTAGTGAGCTCTACATGAGGATATTATTTGTGGAACTAGAAAAATCTGTTTACAAGAGGAGATAGGCATAGAATAAGAGGTTTCTTTAAATCCAATTGCCTAGCCCTGTCTGCTCTTCTGCCTTGGAACTGACACCTAGTATCAACTCTAAGACAGAAGGTAAGGGTTTAAAAAAAAAAAGAAAGAGGGTAAGAAAGAAGGAAAGAAGAAAGAGAGAAAAAAGAAAGGAAAGAAGGAAGGAAGGGAGAAAGAAAGTGAGAGAGAAAGAAAGAAGACAGAGTTTGATTCATAGGATCATAAATGAAAGGACCATATATTTAAAGCTAGAAGAGACATTAGAAATAATCTAGTACAACCCTGCCAATCTCTCATTATTTAGAATCAGAAAACCTCAGTTCAAATCCTAGCTATACCCTTCATTAACTCATTTTGTGACCTTGGACAAGAAGACCCTTAACTTTTCTGGACCTCAGTTAGTACATATGTAAAAATGAGAAAACTGAACCAGATGACTTCTAGTTAGCTTTAAATCTATGATCCTATGCCAGGTGAGAGAGGACACCTTGACCTGAGACTGGCATTGGAATAACTTTGCAAATAGCCGCTCACCTGCTCAACTAGGGTGAGTCATGGCTGGTACTGAGAAGTAGTAAAGAGGGTTGGTTTCATGTATTTATTACTTATATGCCTCCTGGGGGAAGGCGAACTGGTCAAAAGTTTAGCAAGGGATGGTAAATTTGGAGTTTTCCTCAAAATTGCGTAAGCGTGTGAGTATTTGTCATATATATTTCATTGCATGTTGTAACAAAGGCAAACAATCCAATATGCAGATTATAATCTCTACAACCCTACCTGGGCTGACTCCTGGGTAATTCAAAATCCACCCCTCTCTCTCTCTCACTCTCTAGACACTATTGTGTCTGTTGGGATTATGTACACCTGTGGTTCCCATTGAGTTTTCCTCAGGGGTCATGGGACGGTCATAATCGTATTTGCATTTATAAAAAAAAAATTATGTACCTTTTATTCATACACCTGGGTAGTCTGCATAATTATTTTCTAGATTATTTTCAGCACAACAGACTATAACATTATTACCTCCAACGTTGTCTTATATTCCTGGATTTTCCTCTTTTTAACTATAATTTCTCACCTCATCCATGACCTCTGATCCAGATCCCAGCCCAGAAGAGGAGATTCTAAAGCTTCCAGGGAAAGGATGTCTGAAAGTCACCTTTGTTACAAGTGATCCCTGTAGAACACATTTTGCATAATAATGACCTAAGATTTTTGATTTGGATCCCTCTCCCCAGTTAATACTGCTGAAAGTATTAGAAGTGTAGAGTGACTGATTTGGAGCCTTTATCTACAAGGCAGGGTACTTGCCTGAAGAACTCTTCTTATTCATAACCCTTAATCTAGTCATCTGGGCATTTGCAATGTCTGGAAATTCTGAGCTAGTTCCAAAGAAAGAGACTGAGAACAGTGGTTCCTTCATTAGAATTCTCTACAACTGTTGTAATATATTTTGTTGTTGTTGTTGCCATCATTCCACCCTTACTGTCACTCCCACAGTAGCAGCAGTGAGATAGGGCTGGGTTTCCTCATCTCAAGAGGAAGGAAGGGAAACCCAGCTGCCCTCTAAGAATAATCTGGGGTAGTAGTCATCAGTTCTTTTGTCATATCAAAGAGGAAAAAAGTGCTAAGTGATATTTGTGGCAAACTAGAGTTGAGCACAGAGTTGGGTGAGGACATTCGTGTGTTGAGTGTTAACTAGATACAATGGGGCACCCAAGCCTTGCTGCCTCTTCTTCCCCCACCTCCACCCTTGTGTCTTAAGACACATAGTGACAAGAGGAAAATAAAACAGACAACAATTGATTTCTTTGGAATATTCAAAAATCTTCTGATGCCAACAGAAAGAATAAGATCATTTCTATGACTCTCATTTCTTGCTATTCATTAAGATTTACTTTGGAAAGAGACATGATTCTCTAATCTCTCTTAGTCACCTCCTAGTAATCATTTCTCCTCAAAAAAAATTTATTTCTTCTGGGTTGCTAGAACTTCTGACCAAGTTCAAATCCTTCTTTTACCTTGGTCCTCCATGGAGGTGAAACCGGACTCATAGCCCTAGAAACAAAGGTAGTGCTTGACTTTAAAAAAAAAAAATGCATTCAACTCCATTAAATTTTACAAGTATTTTTAAAAGCCTTTCTCTATGTACCTAGCACTGTGCTAGGGATTGAGAATAGCAAAACAAAAGCTAAACTATCCCTTCCCTCAAGGAGAGGATTTTGTTCTAAAATCTCACTTGTAAATTGGTTGTTTGAAACTCTGAATAGATTTTCCCCATAGAAATAAAGTTACACATAGTGGTTAGATTCTTGTGTCTGCCAACAAAAGCAAGGTGTGAAATATGCATTAATACTAGTACTTCAACTACCCCTAACTCCCATGTCTAATCTTATGACAGAAAGTTGTATTCTAAGTATCATCTTAGCAAGCCTTGAAAACAACGTGACATGGTGGAAAGAAAAATTATGCTAGAGTCAGAGGACCTGAGTTTAAATCCTACCTTTGATACTCTCCCTGTGTGTGATGTTGGACTTTTAACCCGCTCCTGAGCCTCAGTTTCCTTACCTGTAAAAATAAAAAGGTTGAACAAAATGACCTCTAAGGTCCCTGCCATTTTTAGATAAGGCTGTGCCTCTTTTATGGATGAAATAAGGCTAGGACACAACATGGTGGCATGGAAAGAGCCCTGGATCTACATTCAGAATACCTGGATTTGGGGGCAGTTGGATGGCTCTGAGGATAGAGAATCAGGTCTGGAGGGAGAGAGATAGTGGGTTCAAATCTGGCCTTGGAATACCTGGATTTGAATTCTTCTTTGCCATTCACTACCTTTATGACCTGGGGCAAGTTGCAACATCCCTGAATTTCAATGGCCTCAACTACAAAAGAAGGGAGTAAAACCACATAGATTCTGAGGTAACTTCCAGTTCCAGAACTAAGATCCTGTGATTCTGGAGAAGTTGACTGCCATTACAGAGATTTCAAACATATAATATAGGAAAACTTGATAACACTAACTAGGCATAGAAGTTATGGCAACTATCTAAATCTTTGAACATGTAACTTCTGTTTCATTAAAATTACATATTAGCAAATAGCCCTCAAATATGGTTTTTTCTGGTCCCCCACCTTCTAGTGTTTCTTCTTTCTCTGCCCCACGCTAATTTAGGATGTCCCCAAAGCAACATGGTAGGGAGAAAGAAAGAACACAAACTCTAGAGTCTGAGGACTTGAGTTCAAATCCAATCTTGATGCTTGCTATTTGTGTGACTTGAGACAAGTCATTTAATCTTCAGAAGCCTCAGTTTCCTTACCTGTAAAACTATAGTAGATGATTTGAATTGCATTTATCTCATTATTAGTGATATCTACTTCATGTGTTGTTGTTGTTGCTAACTCTAAATAAGTATGATGTCTTCCTAGTCATTGCTCCTCTGAGAATGAAGAATAAAAACAATAGCCACCTTCTTAAGGGCAGGTGTTGCTTTCCGTTGACCTTTGTAGCTCTAATACTTCTTGCTATTATAAATAAATGCTTGCTGGAATTTAATTGGGCCATGTATTTTCGAGGTTCTTCTAGTTTGCTTCATTTATCACAGATCCCTCAGATTCCACTTCACCAAGGAGCTGATTTAGAATCAGTCATTTAAAGGTGGAGATAAAAGGAACCTTGGACCTAGAATGGAATTCTGTTTGAGCTGATCCTTCAATATCAGTCTCTTAAGACCTGGCTCCATGTGGATTATATTAACTAAGCCCTCAATATTTGAGATTCCCATAGGTCTCTGTCTTTTTTTGTTCGGTTTGAAGTTATCCTTGAGGTGACTAAGGAGGGTCTCTCAAGGAAAACAGAACACATTAGGTTCTTTTTGCATGCCTTTTCCCATTCCTCTGCCTATAATCTCTTCATCCATACTTCTATTCATTGAAATCTTTTGTTTCAAGATTTAGTTCTAGGGCCACCTCTTCAATTAAACAGACCCGATTCTCCTAGATCAAAATTATCTTGCTTTGTTTTAAAGTTTCTTTTTTTTCCTCTTATTTTTAAAAATCTTTTAGAATTTTACTGATATCTCTAACACCTCAGATTTCCCCTGAAGTTGTACTCTCCTCTCAGAGAGCCATCCCTTCTAACAAAGAATTTTTATTTAAAAAGAGAAAAGGAGAAAGATCTCTTCAAATTTGTTATAGCAATCTGTCTGGCTCACTTATTTGCCCTGATTATGCCCTGTCTCATACTTACTTGATTATGTCATATAGGATTATGAATCTAAAAGGACATCTAGTCTAATCTCTTTATTTACAAATGAGAGAAAAGTATGCCTAAAGAGGTTATGGTACTTGTCCAAGTTGACAGAGGTAGAAAGTATCCAAATTGAGATTTAAACTCAGGTACTATGGCTATAAGTTCAGTGTTAAATTTATAAAGAATTTTCTTCATGACAATCCTATGAGGTATACTCTATTATTATAATACCCATTTTACAGATATGGAAGCTGAAACTCAAAAAGAATGTGTTCAAGATCCCCAAACCAACAAGTAGTAGATCATAAATTGAATTAAAGTCTTGAGTGCTCAAATGTGTCTTTGTTAATTACTTGTTTAAAAATAATATTTTGAAGAAGCTCTATTTTTGAAGTTTATAATAATGATTAAATTATTTATAGATATTTTGATTCAGACTCATTTCTTAGATTTGTGATAAATTTTTTTTTAAGCCGTTACCTTCCACCTTTGAACCAATACTATGTTCCCAAAGTTACACAACTGAGAAGTATCTAAGGCCATACTTGAACTCAGGACCTTCTGTCTCTAAACTGACTCTCAGTCCATTGAGGCATCTATCTGCTTCCTGAATTGTGATAATTCTTGAAGGATTAAATATTTTTTTCACTAAATTTTTCATGGAAAAATATGTGGGAAAATTTTTAGATTTGGAGTTAGGTATAGCCTCAGATACTTATTTAGCCGTTAGTGTGATTAGTCATTAACAATTGACTCTAGGTTCTACCTCTCATCTATAAAACTGGGAGAACAATACCTGAAGTACTTATTTCCTAGGATTCTTATAAGGAAAGGACTTGGTGAATCTTAAAACACTAATGTAGGAATTATTATTAGGGAATGGTCTGAGTTGTGACAATGCTATATAATCGATAATAGTATGTTAGAATTAGAGCTGGCTTAATTTAACCCTTTTCTTTCTTTCCCTTATAAATGAGGAAACTGAGACTCAGGGAGATAAAAAAGTTGCATCATCATCTAGCTGATTGGTTTTGCAGCTGAGTTGAAATTCCTAATTTGCTGATTCCAAGTCCAAAATCCCTCTATACTGACTACAGTCTGCTCTCTTCCTTAATCAGGTCACAGTTTTGTTAAACCTCTAATTAGTACCATGATAAGGAAAGACTACAACAGGACAGGGAAGCTAGTGGCGAATTTAGGTGGCTGTGGATAGACTATGTGGCCTGGAGTCAGAAAGATTCATCTTCCTTAGTTCAAATCAGACACAACTAGCTTTGTGACCCTGAGAAAGTCACTTAACTCTGTTTGCCTCAGTTTGCTCATCTATAAAATGAGCTGGAGAAAGAAATGGCAAGATACTCCAATGTCTTTGCCAAGAAAACCCCAGATGGGGTCATGAAGACCCCATTCAGATATGACTTTGTATGCTACTCCTCCCTGGTTGCGGAGAACATTAAAGGTCAGAATGACAGTCATAGAAACAAACATATATCCCACGGTTATAGATAAAAGAGAAGTAAAGGACCTTAGAGATTATTTTGTCCAGTCTCCTCATTTTATGGATGAGGAAACTGAAGTCTAGAGAGTTTAAATGATGTGCCCAAATTCATATAGGTTATAAATGGCAAAGGCAAGATTTAAATCCTATTCCTTAAATTCCAGACCAATACCCTTTCTATTCTACCACTGTATTCCTTTGGATTCCCCCATCATATTACCAGGAGCCTCATTATCCTGCAGTATTGCATCAGCTTTGGTACTTACACTCTCTGCCTCTCGGTTTGGAGAGCGAAGCATAAAGTTCCTTCCCAAACTTCCATTTAAGGAGGGTGTCCAGCTAAGCATGTCTTCATGTTCCATCCAGTAGCAGTCCTTTGGACTTTCTCCATTATGTTGCCTCTCAGTTCTTGTTCTCTACAGACACTTTTCAGCTTTCTTTTGTGTGTTGTCTTCCCCTTTTAAATCATAAGTTCCTTGAAGGCAGGGATTGTCTTTCTTTTTTTTTTGTCCAAGCTTGTCTGGCACATGATAAAGACTTAATGCATGTTTATTGATTGATTGACTTTATCAGTATCTCATCTTCCCTAGGAATCCTTTCCAAATCTCACTTAAAGCTAGTGCCCTTTTGTCAATTATTTCCAATTTATCCTTTAAAAAGCTTGTTTGTACTTCATTGTTCCATTCTATTAGAGTTTAAACTCTTCAATGTCCCCAGGACTGCTTATTCCAGTGCCTGGCATATAACAGACACTTAATAAATGCTTATCAATTAATTGACTAAACCAAACACTATCTCTGGGCACTAGCAATTGGTGAATTTTAAAAATCATTAAGTAGTGTTTGGCATTGTAGAACAATTGAGCTTTAGGTCAACTGAAGTTGATTTACCAGCAAGAAGACCACTGGTTTTTTTGTCATTGAGTTTAAACTAGAAACAAGAAGCAAAAATATTTAAAAAACCCATCGTGAACTTGAGATGATGTAAGCCTTAATACTGTGTCAGTTCAGTAGATATATGATCTTACTGTGGTAGGTACTCCATTTACCACAGATTTCAGCCTATCCATGCCTGTCTGGGTCCATCTAATTGATCCTTCCTCTAGAAGGGATCAAGGAGCCTTAGCCTGGCAGTGTGTCCAAGAGAGAAAGAAAGCTGATTTCAGAGAGGGTTTTATGCTTCCATGGAGCTCCGGGTACCTACTTAGTAAAGCCTTGGTTTGTGATAAAAAAGAACAAAGCTGAAGGAATGGACTTTGTGTTCTAAGAGAAAGAGACCTGAGAGGAAAAAAAAAAAAAACCTTCTAGATTGGAGTAAGAGAAGTGTGTGTTAACGAGGAAAGAATGGGTTGTGCAGAAACAAGGGGAAAAAAAAAGTTAGAATGACCTTAGTTTAATTTGATGAGAATAATGTTGTTTTTTTAAAAATATCTAGGTGAGACTGTAAACTTTGAGTCTGTTTACTGAATTCTTAAGGGTAGAACTGTGTGTTCTTATGGATATGAGAGAGAGAAACAAAGGAGAAAAGTAATTTAATGGAGTAGGAGGTGCAGTCATCTTGAAATCAGAAGAAAACCAGAGTCCTGATATTACTCCAAACTAGCTATGTGATCTTAAGCAGACCCTTTCTTAGCCTCAGTTTCCTTACCTATAAGATGAGAGAATTGGACTTGTTCTCTAAGGTTCTCTAAGGTTCCATTTTGGGTCTATAAATATCAGACTGGGAGTAAAGCTTATAAACTTATAGCTTTCAAGGAAAGGGATTCAGACTATTTGGGGTATGTTTGATTTTTTTTTCAATCCAGAACTATTAAAGTGACCCTAAATTTGCAAGAAGTGAAAAAATATTAGAATGTGAAAAGCTTAATTCTATTGAACAAAGAGATTGAGTCAGTGACATCCTGAATCCAATTGTAGCTATACAACCACTTGGAATGACAAATGAAGACATTAGAGTTTCTGAATTATACCTGCAGAGCCTATGGTTTTATTGGTAAAGCAAGGTAGGAAGCTCACAAAGCCAATGAAAGAAACCACTTAGTGATAGAAAGCAAAGAATCACATAGAAGAAATATTCTTTGGGCAAAACAAGTTACAAAACTAAATCGTTGGAAAGAATTAGATGCAAATTTTAAGAAGTTAAAAACATACTTTTGCTGTTTTGGTCTAGTATGATGTATTATTGAAAGGGGGATCTCTTTGACGTTGTCCAGTCTGTTTTGAGTACTAAATAAGATCCCTATCTCTTTTATATTCTCTCCTTGACTTCCTTCATCATGGTTTTCATGGAAAAACCCTTTCATCACTATAAATCAGCTTACCCATTATGGATCCTTGGCCAGTGTTATATAAACACAGCTAGATCTTGGATGAGAGAGTTAAATGAATTCTTTTAGATATCCTTCAGAAGAGTTTATAATCTGTTAACATTTCCAGGTCACCTTTTCTTGCTCTCTCTATTTTTTTAAATTTCAGACTAATTATTTTTTCCTACAACTTTGAACATTTTGTTTTAAAAAAGAAGGAATAAGAACCCAGAAGGATATACTGAGAACAGACTTTTGAATTTTAAAGCATAACCAATCATTCCCATCTTCCAAAAGGAAGTAAGAAGGGCAAGGACCCAATCAGTAAAGTTCTCTTTGAATTAAAGTTTGAAATCATTGAAATTATTTCTTTTGAACCTAAAGGAGAATTTAGTTATATTATAGTTAAGGAAAAGAATACAATTTTATCACTTTGATCTCATATAATCACTTCTAAACCTAGTACTCATAAGCTTTTGATAATGAAAAAAGACTTAGAAATTTGTACCAACAAGTTGTAACTTGAGAGATATAGAAAATTAATAGAAGACAAATAGCAAATAGTTTACTCATAGGAGCATCCTGAAGATTGAATAAGAAAATAGATATAAAGTGCCATATAAAGGTCATTTATTGTTTTAATTGCTATTATTATTAGTAGTAATAATAGTAGTAGAAGTAGTAATAATAGTAATAGTAGTAATAGTGGAGATAGTACTAGAGGAAGTAGTAGTAGTAGTAGTAGTAGTAGTAGTAGTAGTAGTTGTAGTAGTAGTAGTAGTGTAGTAGTAGTAGTAGTGGTGGTGGTGGTGGTGGTGGTGGTGGTGGTGGTGGAAATGATGGTGATGGTGATGCTGGTGGTAGTAGTAGTAGTGAGGGTGGTGGTTTTGGTGGTGATGGTAGTATACAACTACAATCATCAAGCCTCTAGACTCAGGGTGACTTCATTTCTTGACCCTTATATTGTGGAGCCACCATGGAGGCTATTGTAGTAAGAAGATGTAGGTTCAAGACCCAGATATGCAACTGACATGAAAGTGTCAGACTCTCTAGGACTGTTTCTTTATCTATAAAATAAATGAGTTGGGGCTAGTTGATCACTCTGGCTCTTCTAACTCTAAAGCACTACCATGCAATGAGAAACAGGTAAGTTCTGTATTATTACATATAGCCTGATTTTCCCTTCTCCCTACACCATTAGAATCTTTTCTACATAGTTGACTGAAGACATTTCCATTCACTTTCCTACTGAGAATATGGGATTACATACTTAGAGTTAGCAGTCACTGAGTTTAACCACTTTTTAAGTAATTTTTCTGGAGTTATAAGACTAGTAAATGTCCAAGGCAGGATTCAAATCCAAACCTTCTATAATCCAAGTTCAGCCTTATATCATCACCATAATTTTAGAGAACCATTAGTTCAATATTTGTTTGTATATGAGATAGCTAGGTGGAGTCATGGATAGAGATCTGGGCCTGGAGTCAAGAAGACCTGAGTTCAAATTAGGTACCAGACACTAATTGTGTGACCCTAGATAAGTCACTTAACCTTTAGTTTCATCATCGGAAAAAAAAAATTGTCTCTGTCTTTCCAGGTTGTTTATAGGAACAAATTAAATAGTATTTTTTATGTAGTCTGTAAACCTTAAAGTATATAAATGCTAATCATTATAATGGCCATCATCATCATCACAACCATCTTAAAGGTAGCTTCTATTAATAATATATTGGGTTTAAAGATAAATAGATAACTGAATAATCATTAAATGATCATATTATAAGATATTTTGTCTGTGGGAGTAGAGGAGGTTGGTTTGGAGGGGTAGAGTAAGAGTGAATGATCCAAAAATGCTCATATTTAGAAATCTAAGGTCAAAGGGCCATGTTTACCTTTTCCCCAATTAAAGAAGTGAAAGAGGTGGTATAAAAATTTCTAATTGAATGAAGTGGAAGCAGTTGGAAGTGAGGAGCTGGGAAAAGGATGTGACCTAAAAGAGTGCTTTAAGGCATCAATAACATCATTTGAAGTTGATGGAACTTGTCTGCCTGAGACAATCAGAAAGAATGTTGGGTAGCTAGGTGGCACAATGGATTGAGTTCCAGTTCTAGGGTCTGGAAGATCTGGGTTCCTATCTGGCCTTAGACACTTCCTACTTGTGTGACCCTGGGTAAGTCATTTAATTCCATTAGCCCAGTTCTTGTTACTAAGACAGAAAGTAAGGGCTTAAAAAAAAAAAAGAAAAAAGAACATCATGAGTAGTAGAAGATAAGGGAAGTGAAAGATGACAGAGATAATAGCTTACCACTCTGCCAACATTACGACAATATTAATAATAGCATCTTTAACTCTAATATGAAAGTATTAATAATTCCCTACTTCCCCTGATCTGCTTCCTCCTCCAGAGTCAAGTTCATTATGTCCTGCAAAATTTAAGTTTCTTCTATGTAAAAAACCTTCAGTTTCAAAGAGGCTGGACTTCCTCAGTGGTAAATGGGACAGGGGGAAAGACCAATATGGCATAACTCCAAATGATTCCTGATCAATTCAATAAATTCCAAGATCCTCCCAAAGTTTTAATTTCCACGGGGCTCAAAACAATGCCTATTTAGTCATCTCCTGGGAAGAGACTGAAAGGAAGAAGAATCTTACAATCTACAAAGCCTCTTGAATTACATCTAATTGGTTGGTGTCTATTTACATGCTCTTCCACCCATATCTCCAAATGATGAGTCCAAACTGATTTTTACTCATTCTTCTCTGGTGGAACAAGGTAAACCCAGGGCCCCAAAGTATGAGCCAGGATTGTCTCTTCTTTTGGGAGTGCTAATTGGGACTTCAGTTGGATATGCTTCCTTTCAGGATTCTGGGATATCCCAGCACCCTTTGAGAACAAGATAATATTTTACAACTATATGATAATCAGTATAGGAACAGTCTGGGTTCTCGAACTCTGAACTAATGCAAAACCCCATCCCTTTAACACCATGAAGGAGCCAGTAATGCTACATGGTTGTTAAATGTGGAATTCTCAAGTCTCATAAAATTTAGATTATAAATAACCTAAAGGGCAAATGGAAAGATGCATGCTGAGAGTAAGCAAGCTACAAAACATGTTGCCAATGACAATTTAATTTTGAGAAGTAGGGCATAATCCATTATTGACGCTGGGTATAACTGGAAAAGGAGGTGGGAATGAGAGATAGCAAATGTAGAGTTTAAGTATATTGGTACCTCCCAGATACTAAAAGAACAAGAAGGCATTCAGTGTTTTGGGTTAGCTCTTTATTGGAGGATTTGCAAGACGGCACAGAAAAGAATAAAATAGAATGAGAATAATCTTGAATTAATTGTATATATATGAGACAGTTATTTTTTTTGATATTGTGGATCTGATTGTTGATTTTATTGGTATAGGGAGCTACCCATGAGAGAAGTCCTTTTAATGCAGACTAGTAACTGTTATGGTTTTAGAGAGTTGCCCGGATCTCTGAGGTCAACTGGCAAGATATATCCAGTAATAGGTATGAATCAGGGCAGAACTTGAAACAAAATTTTCTAGACTCTGAGGCCAGATCTTTATTCTCACTTCTCCTAAAGTATTTTTCAAATGCTTCTGATCTTCCTCCCCATATTAGTTTAGAATCACTGTACAATTGCCAAATGCATAGTTCCCAAAGCATCTTGGTATCCCCAATTTTTCTGTTATAATGTAATTATTTATTTAGAATATTTTTATGTGATTACATGATTCATGATCCCCCCCTTCTGGAGCTGACAAGCAATTCCACTGGATTATACATGTATCATTCTTCAAAACCTATTTACATATTATTAATATTTGCAATAGAGTGATCATTTGAAGCCAAAATTCCCAGTCATATACCCATCAAACCATATGATTGATCATATGTTTTTCTTCTGTGTTTCTGCTCCCACAGTTCTTTCTCTGGATGTGGAGAGCATTCTTTCTCATAAGTTCCTCTGGATTGTCTTGGGTCATTGCATTGCTGCTGGTAGGAAAGTCTATTACATTAGATTGTGCCATAATGTATCAGTCTCTGTGTATAATGTTCTCCTTTTGCTCTGCATCAATTCCTGGAGGTTTTTCCAGTTGACATAGAAATCCTCCAGTTCTTCATTCCTTTCAGCACAATAGCCTTCCATCACCATCATATACCACAGTTTGTTCAGCCATTCCCCAATTGAAGGACATTCCCTCATTTTCCAATTTTTTGCCACCACAAAGATCATGGCTATATATATTTTTGTACAAGTCTTTTTTCCTTATTATCTCTTTGGGAGTACAAACCCAGCAGTGGTATGGCTTGATCAAAGGGCAGGCAATCTTTTAATGCCCTTTGACATAATTCCAAATTGCCCTCCAGAATGATTGGATTAATTCACAACTCCACCAGCAATGCATTAGTATCCAAATTTTGTCCCACCCCCTCCAGCATTTATCATTTTCCTTTGCTGCCCTATTGGCTAGTCTGATAGGTGTAAGGTGGTACCTCAGAGTTGTTTTTATTTGCATTTCTCTAAGCAGGAAGGATTTAGAACACTTTTTCATGTGATTATTGATAGCTTTGACTTCTTCATCCGAGAACTGCCTATTTATATCCTTTGACCAGTTGTAGGTTGGGGAATGGCTTGATTTTTTGTAAATTTGACTTAGTCCCTTATATATTTGGGAAATTAAACCTTTGCCAGAGAGTTTTATTATAAAGATATTTTTCCCAGTTTGTTGCTTTCCTTCTAATTTTGGTTACATTGGTTTTGTTTACCCGAAACCATTTTAATTTGATATAATCAAAATCATTCATTTAACATTTTGTAATGTTCTCTATCTCTTGCTTGATCTTAAATTCCTTCTTTTCCCACAGATCTGACAGGTATATTATTCTATATTCACCTAATTTATTCATTATTTCATTCCCTTTATTTAAGTCATTTACCCATTTTAAATTTATCTTGTTATAGGATAAGGATCCCCAATTTTTAAAACCCTTGATTCTAGAATTGCCAAAACCTATGGATGGCTGAGGTTGAATCTAACACCTCAAGTGATATTTATGAGTTTCCCATGAACTTCAATTATTCATGCCCATGGCTATGGGTATGTGAGAATTGTGTTTGTTGGGGATAGGTTCCCAGTGGAGAAAGGCTGGGAGAGGAATGGGGTGAAAATGAATGATCTAAAATTTAATGGCATGGATTCACCCTGTGGTCAGGGTAAAATTATTTCAAGTGTGAGAAAGTCTGCAGTGGAAGGAGCTGTAACTAACCAGTGAACTTTAAAAGCAGGGTGAGGGGAGGGCACATTTTTTATGCATTTAATGCTTTTGGCATCCAGGCATGGAAGATGGAGCTGTTCATTTGCCTTCAAGTTTCAGTCTATTTTCATTAGAATGAGTTTCTCGTCTTGAAAATAGGTCTGCAGCCCATTGCTTTTCCCCTCAGAATCATCTGGCCCTTGAATAACTTATTGAAAGCCTATTGAAAGGTACATCCAACAGGATTTATTAGTACTGGAATCTGGCACAGCTTGAGATATCGATGTGGGGAGTGACTGGTCTTTTGTGGGGAAGGAAGGGAACTGTTCATGTCTACATCTAGGATAAAGGCTTATCAAAGCTTTGCTTCTTCCCACTGTCTGTCTCCCCAAAGCAACTTGGTAAAGGATTTCAGTGTTCTCTGGGAACCCTTTCAGTTCAAGTATTCAATGCTTCTTATGGATGAAAAGACTTAACTCTGATGTAGTAAGCAGAGAGGTCTTATTTAGAGGTCAGGTCCTATCTCTAACATATATTGACTTCTTGACCTTGGGCAAATCAGTTCACCTCCCTCTGGCCCAACCCACCTGTCTAAGGCGATCAGTTGCAAAACAGTTGCCTGAATGTATTGATAAAACTTGCCAAGTTTCATCATTGGAAGTTCCCCACATCAGTGAAGTCACAGATTCAGAACAGCAGTTAAAAAGTCCACAAAGACATTACTCAGCCACAAAAACTCCATAAGGAATGCATCTCCAGGAAAAAAGACACCAATAGAACACCTTCAGAGAATTAATGAATTAAACAAGCTTTGCAGCAAGCAGCATCTCTCATTTGGCCAGCTAGTGCCTTTAATGCCTCAGCACCACATGCTTTGCAACCAAATGCATGAGCCCAGAAGAGTATTCTTCCCTGAGAAGAAAAGGAAAGTCTTGTCCTGATGAGTCATTTTTGGCTTAGGATACCATTTCTCCCTGGGGGTGGGGTGGTTTGGGGGGATAGGGGTGGAGAAGAAGTCTTGGCATGAAGTCTTTAAAGGGAGAGATTTGGCCTGGTTACACATATTTCTTTTGTTATAAAAGTCTGATTAAAATAGACATATTTCACTCGACACAGCAGTTTTAGAGTCAGGTTTTTTTTTGTTGTTTTCAAAAACTATATTGTAACCAACATTCCTTTATTTCCCAACCTTCGACTGACCATGAAGATGATAACCCATTTTACAAATATATAATTTCCATTTCTTTTCTCTTTCCCCCTCCTCCTTGTTCCCTAAGGTAGTAGGGTCCTGGGCAGGATAGGTGGCTAGTTGCTTTCAGGGAGCTCTGCTGTGCAGGGACTTCCTGTCTAAGCTATTAAATTAGAGGAATCTTTGCAGTGCTTGAGCGAGAGCATTGTGTGTGTGTGTGTGTGTGTGTGTGTGTGTGTGTGTGTGTGTGTGTGTGTGATAAGAGAGAGACAAAGAGAGAGACACAGAGACAGAGAGAGACTGTGGTTTATGATAGTGTTCTATCGCTCGAACCAAATGTGAAACAGTATTCTTGGAATCTCTAGAGTCATGTTTTTGGTTCTTTTGCTTGCATTCTGATGAGCAGCCTGTTGGATTAGCCCATCAGTTTGAGGAATTTGGATAGGAACTAAAGACTGGTGATAAATAGAGCCCAGAATAGGGCCCAAAAGAAGGAAGAAACTGGACATCTTGTAGAGCATTCATCTATTCCAATTTGCTCTTTCCCACAAGATTCCATATTTTTCTAAACACTGAAATATTCTTCTGCTAATGTTATATGATTGAATCTTGGGATAAAACAATCTCCAAAGAACCAAAATTACAGGTGACCTGAAGGTCAGTGGAGAGGTTAATGGAGGATATAAGTAGGTGATACACTACCAACCATGATTCAGGTGCAGAAAATGGCACAGTCAATCAAAGAAACAAACAATCAGGAGGGGAGGTAAAAAAAATAGTAATGAATAAAGTATAGACATCTCAGAGACTGCCCTGGTATTACCAGAGTGGTAACTGACCTAGAAGGGAGTTGCCATTGTGGTCAACAGATTCGATCTATAAAGTCAAGATCCACATAAGAAAACCAATAGAGTTTTACTCCAGTGGAAGCAGTACCCACATTATTGACAACCCATATACACTCAGGGAATGAATTGTGGAATGGAGTTGACAAGTTGGGGGCAGTTTCTTTTTTTCTTTTCTTTTCTCTTCTTTTTTTCTTTTCTTTTCTTTCTTTTTCTTTTTCTTTTAATTTTAATTTTGAATATTTTCCCATAGTTACTTGTTTCATGTTCTTCCCCTCTCCCCAACCCCCGGTAGCTGACGCACAATTGGGGGCACTTTCTAGGAAAGGAAATGATCTCCTGGAACTTAACCTTTTGTAACAGGTAAATGATCTGAACAGTGAATCTTTTGGGGGGCTATTGGAGCAAGGAAGAAGGAGAAAAATGTAATTTGTGTAGACAAGGAATTTCTATTTTAAAATAAACTTTAGATCTTCTATGATCATAGGTGACAAGAGTCAGAGACTTTTTAATCTGGCATAAAGAGCCTTTTCCCTATCCTCCTCATGCTTAGTGCCTTCTCTCTGAGACCACCCACAATTTATGCTGTGTATATCTCATTTGTGCATAGTTGCTTGTATGTTGTTTCCCACCATTTGACTGTAAGCTCCTTGAGAGCAGGTGCTAGGTTTTTGTCTTTTGTCTTTTTTTGCAACCTTAGTGCTTACCACAGGGCTTGCCATAAATACTTGTTGACTTGACTTCTCTGTGAATTTAAGTTCACTTGTAATTTTCTAAATCTCACTTTATACACCAGTTTCTTACTCCTTCCCCAAGAATTCTTTTAAAAGTAGAATGCCTAACAAGTGGCAAAATGGATATATTTGAGTTTCACCTCATTCCCTTCCTTTCTTACCTCACCACAAATAAGAATGAAAAAAAAAAAAGCAAAAGATTTACATGATTCATTTTTGTCTATCTTGCTTGACATAATAACTTACCCATAGTATATAAAATAAGAAAGGATAGCTTGCTGTTTTGTGTCTCCTCAAGATTCCGGGCCAAAAAGAACCATTTGGCTCCCATGATAATTATAATAGCTGATTTCTATGTGATGTATTAAGTCCTTTCAATCCTAATTCAGCAAGCATTAGTGCCTACTATGTGAAAGGCAATCCACTTGGCTCTAGATCTTCAAATAATTCTCTTAAAATGACTTCTTCCTTCCTCCCCAAAGAGAAAGAAATAGATTTTATAGTGCTGTAGGAAGATTATTTTGGCAGGTGCATGAAGGAAGGATTAGGAAAGAGGAGAGAAAGCAGAAAGTCTAGTTAGGTTGTCCTTTGCAATCGTCCAGATAAGAGGTAATGAGAGCCTGAACTAAGATGGTGGCCATGAGACTGGAAATAAGGGAATAAGTTTAAGTGACTTACTCTGATGATTACTCATATGAGAGTCAGACAGAATTTGAACTGGGGTCTCCCCTAACTCCAAGTCCTATGCTTTTTCCACATTCTCCCTCCTACTTTTCTTACTTCTCTTCAGAAAAGAAAGGAATCAAAAGTTTCTTTTAGTCATCTACCTGAAGATTTGTTTGCTTGCTTTTTTTTTGTCTTTGTACCCCCAGAACTTAGCACAGTATTTGGTACATATTAATTTCTGCTTTGGATAGCTAGATGACACAGCAGATAGAGTTCTAGGCCCAGATATAAGAAGACTGATCTTGGTGCGCCCATATCCAGCCTTAGATACTTCCTAGCTGTGTGATCTTAGGCAAGTCACTTAACCCTATTAGCCTAATTTTCTTCTGGAAAATTAGCTGGAGAAGGAAATGGCAAGCCACCCCAATATTTTTGCCAAGAAAACCCCAAATGAGGCCATAAAAAGTCAGACATGACTGAACAACAACAATATTGCTGATTGATCAATTCCTATAAACTGGAATTGGGAGAAGGAAAGACAATGGGAATTTTTCATGAAGGAGGTGGCATTTGAATTGTGTTTGGAAGGAAGATGAGGGTTCTGAAAAGGTGGGAGATGGAATGTTAAGTGTAGGAAATAGGCAGTAGTCCTTTTTGGTTGGAACATAAAAAAGGGAAAAAAAGGAGAAGAAATTTAAAATGAGGCACTAAAGATAGGTTAGAGCTAGATTTTAAAGGAACTGAAAAGCTATGCTGAAGAGATTATGATTTATGTTAAAGATGTTAGGAAGTAAGTGAAGGTTTTTGAGTGGATTTTGAGAAGTTTTGGGGAGGGCATGATTCAACCTGTGCTTTAGCAAAGTTATTTTCCCAGCTAAGTAGTGTGGATTGGTAATGGGATAGCCTGGAATATGGGAATCCAATTAGGATGTGATTACAGTAGTGGTGGTGGTGGTGAAAGGTGATGAGTCTCTGATTAGAGGGGCAGTCATGGGGATGAAGAGAAATATTTTCAAGGTATAATCCACAGTACTTGTAAATTGCCTGGACATAAGAGGGTAAAGAATTTTAAAAAGTCATAAATCATGATGAGGCTATAAACCTGGATAACTAGAAGGATGACAGTAAAGACATAAGAACATTTGGAAGAGGATTAGGTTTAGGAAGGGAAAAGAATGAATTCCTTTTTGAATATATTAATTTAAGTTGGTGAAGAGGTGGACATTCTCAATTGGCAGTCAGGTGAGGTTAGAGATTAGAGCTGGATATATAGACATGGGGATTATCTTCATTGAAGTGATAAATGAATCCATGGGAATAATATTCTACCCTTCCAGGCACCAACAATGAGAGTATATAGAAAGAAGATATGAGGGCCCAGGACTGAGATTTGGAGGGCAGCCACAGACAGATAGGATCTGTGATAATTCGTGATAAATAAGATGTTACTTCAGCAAAAGAGACTAAGAAGGAATGGCTAGAATTGTTCACAGAAGAATCAGGAGAATGTCAAAGAATGCTGGATTAAGGGGGCAGCTGAAGTAAAAACCAGTAGAATGGTTCATAATAATCATGAAGAAGAAGAGGAAGAACAAAAACAAGAACTTCACGAACAAGAAAGAAGAAAAAAAGAAAAAAAGAACCAAGAACATGAAAAAGGAAAAGGAATAAGAACAAAAAGAAGGAGGTGGAGAAGAAAAATGACTAGCACTTATACAGCACTTTAATGTTTACATAATGTTTTGCAACTATTATTTCATTTGATCCTCCCCAAAACCCTAGGAGGTAGGTGCTATTATTTTCCCCATTTTATAGATGAGGATTCAGAAGTAGGCAGAGGTTAAGTGACTTGACCAGGTTCACAATACTAGAGTTTGAAGCTAGATTTGAACTTGGTCTTCTTGGTTTCTTTTAGGTCCAGCACTCTCTCCTTTGTGATGAGACCTCTTCTTGAGTAATTTGCCTTTCATTTTCAGTCCATCAATCAATCAATAAGCTTTTATTAAGTGCCTACCAAGAACTGTGTTTAGTCAGGGTATAGAAAGAAACAAAAAAATAAGAGTTTTTGCCCTCAAAGAGCTTACATTCTTACGTAGGTTTGAGGTGAGAGATAAGATGAACATATATAACTATCTGGTATACATTTTTTTTAGAAAATTAATAAAAAGAAACTTTCAAGGGGAAAGCAGTAACAGACAGGGAATCAGGAAGGATTTGATGCAGAAGCTGGAGCTTAAGCGGAGTTTTAAAAGATACCAAAGATTTTAAGAAGTGGCAGTGCAGAGAGTGACATTTCTACTTAATATGAAGAATGAGCAGTGCAAAGTCACTGAGAAAGGGTTTTCTAAGTAAAACTAATAACAAATAGAGATTTTTCTCTTCTGTTGATTTGGTAAATGAAATAAAAATTTTTTTATGAATCAATTGACTAAAAGTTAGCATCTCTACTATAATATGCCACAAATTAGCCCTATTTTTAAAGGGTTTCCTATTTTGATAGTTTATTATAAGAGGTTATGATTTCATTTGTTCTTATTAAGAGATAATTTATTTCATATTCATGAAAATTCATAATAATCTGTTTCTCACTAATAACCAAGTCCCTCCCCCTTCATGGGGAGAGATTGTTTCACAATGCAATTCACTAAAGGAGTGTAGAATAAACAAAGAGGGAATTAGTAAAGTCTTCTGGGCCATACAAAGTAAACTATTTATCAAAGAGAGAGAGTTTCCATGAAAGGACTGATATCACTCTAACTCTAAAATTAAATGCCTTTTTGAAGAACTCTAAAGCCAAAATGGGGTGGGAAAGGATAAAAGCCTATAAAATATTTCAGTTAATGAATCATTGGTAACCCTTGAGAGAGAAGGGTCAAATAGATCATTTGGATCAGAAGCTTCATTGCAAGTGATTACAAAGAGAGTGAATGGTGAAGTGAAGATAGGATGTAATTTTAGGAATTTGTCAGTGAAAGGAGATTGATGGTTTGAAGATGAGAAGCAAAAGAGAAGTTCTGTTTTGTTTTGTTTAGAGGGCTAGGGAAGATGTGGGCATGGTTGGGGGAGAAGAGAAGAACACATATTAGAAAGGAAGAGATTGAAGATGAGAGAGAAAGTTTGGAAATGATTAATGAAGGAAGCTCACAGAAGAAACAATGGGGACTAAGGATCTAGTTCAAATATTGAGAAGAGAGTGTTGGCAAAGAGAAGGACCAAGTCATCCAGAGACATCAGCAAAAGGAAAAGAGAGAATGAATGAGTGAGGATGATGATGTTACAGAGGTTTTCATTTTCTGATCTAAAGTTTATGCAAAAAAGTACAAAACTGTCCATTCCCTTCCATCCAGCACTACAACTAAAAGGGAAAAGGACGGTCTGTACGAAAACATTCATAGCAGCTTTTTTTGTGGTGGCAGACAATTGGAAATTCAGGGAATGCCTATCCATTGGAGAATTGCTAAAGAAGTTGTTGTATATAATTTTGTTGGAATACAATTGTGCTATAAGAAATGATGAGCAAGATGGTTTCTGAAAAACTTAGGAAGACATATGAATTGATGCAAAATGAAGTGAGCAGAAGCAGAACTTTGAACACAGTTATAGCAATATTATAGCAATGGTCAACATGTGAAAGACTGCTAGTCTGACCAAAACAATTATCCAATATAATTCCAAAAGACTCATGATGCAAAAAGCCATCTACCTTCAGAGAATGAGAACAGATGAATTCTGAGTGCAGATTGAAGAATACCTTTTTTCACTTTATTTTTCTTACTTTTTTGCTTTGTTTTTGCAACATGACTTATGTGGAAATATGTCTTTTATAATTTCACATGTATGACTGATATATTTCATTCCTTCTCAATGATGTAGGTGGAATAGATAGGAGGGAAAGAATATGGGGTTAGCTGTTTTAAAGTGAATGTTAAAAATAAAGTAATGAATAAATAAAATATACATAATTATATTTAAATAAATATATAACAAATATAAATAAATAAAATGAAATAAGAAATAGAGTTAAATGAAAAATACGTAGTTTAGCACATTGTTAAATATTGGTGGAATAACAAAGCTTTTTTAAGACAAGGTACCTGCCTTATTAAAGCTCAAAACCTAGAGAGATTATACACATAATAATAATATAGAATGAATTATGAAAAAAGATATGAGTAAAGTGCTTTCATAGATCCAGAAGGGGTGGATAAACATCATTGCTGCCAGTTTCATCTCTAAATTCTGGCTTCTTCCTAATTAGCAGTAATATTGCAACATTAGGGAAAAACCTCGAGTTTTCCTATTTCTTGTCCTTTTCCCTTTTCTCCTAGCTAAAGTGAAGAAAAACTCTTACCTTTCTTTTGATCTACTCAAAAATGTTTTGTACTTGCATATCATGATGTCTTAGTATGTTCCCTCTTTCCCTGGCATGTTCTAATGTGTCTAAAACCAGAGCTAGGTTTTATGCTCTTACCTTCCCTTTTCTCTTGCACTTCCTACATTTTTAGTATTTGTGTAATTTCAATATTTTGATTTCATTATCTGCTTGTTTTTGGCAAAATGTTTTCAATTGTTCTTAGTTTTTTTAATTGGCTTTTTTAAAAACCCTTTCCTTTTGTCTTAGATCCACAGCAGAAGTGAAAAGGGCTAGAAAATGGGGTTTAAGTGATTTGCCCTCAGTTATACAGCTAGGAAGTGTCTGAGGTCATATTTGAATCCAAGACCTTCCATCTCTAGGCCTGGTTTTCAGTCCTCTAGGCCAGGGGTTGGCAACCTTTTTGGCTGTGAGAGCCATAAACGCCACATTTTTTAAAATGTAATTTGGTGAGAGGCATACAGTGCTCACAGTGCATTCACCTGTAACAGTGCGCACTTCTGTAACAGCACCTGAAAAAAATTGACTTTATGGCTCCTGAAGAAAGAGCCATATGTTGCCGACCCCTGCTCTAGGCCATCTAGCTGTTCCTATCTTCCTTGACTTTTAAAAGGCTAGCATCTTAAAATGATTCCTTATTTTCCCTCTTTGCTCTGAAGCTTTAAAAAAATGTTTTTTCAGTACTTTGGGGACAGATAGATAGTACAGTGAGTAGAGTTGCCAGGCCTGCAGTCAGGAGGACCTGGATTCAAATCTGAACTCAGATGCTTCCTAGTTGTATAACCCCAGGCAAGTCACTTAACCTGGGTTGCCTAGTCCTTGCCACTCTTCTGTCTTAGAATTGGTACTGACAGAAGATAAGGGTTTAAAAAAATATATTTTTAATACTTTATAGATGACCATTTAAACATCCTAAATTGACAGTTCTTTGTCTAATTCCACTTCCTATCACCCATAATTCTTGGACTTTGCTGACATTGGTCCACCTTGAAACCCTAAATTTGGTGTTTTTGCTCTTCAACTATACCCTCATTAAATGATTCCTGCCTCTTGCCTCCCAAACCCACTGAAGCAGTTTAGGTGAAGAGACTGAAAACACTGAATAAAGGTAGAAAACTAGTTGGAGCTCCAAGTCATAAAGGGGAAGAGAAGTGAAAAATTCTAAAACTCTGATAGAGGTATTAGCCATGTAGAGAAGTAAAGGCATCTTTTTTTCCCTGAGACTAGGGAAGAGAAAAAAAAAAAAAAGAAAAGATAGATGTAGAGACAAAAATAAATTGAGGATGAGAGTTTGGAAGTATAAGCTAAAGATCTTCATAGAGAGATATTCAGTTGATCTAATCCTTTGCTTTTAGTAGTTCAAGAGTTTCTTTTGGTTAACAGCTGGCATAGTCACCCTGTCCCCATTCTTCTTCTAGGCTGGACTCCATAGCCAGTCACTTTTATGCAGTCCTGGCTAACATGACCACCTCCCCCACTTAACTTTCCATTGTGCTAAGCCCCAACCTTGGATGGGCCCCATTATTCAGTTTTTCCACTCCTAGACTGAAGACAATGTGTCATTGTGGATAGAGTGCTGTGTTGGCAATAGAAAAACCTGTATTCAAATCCCTCTTGTGTTACCCAGAGCAAGTCACAATTACTATGAGTGTCAAGCAACTGAAATCTTTTTCTGGACTAATTCTTATCTGAACTTCTTTATCACTGTTGAAATCAGAGTTATAGTATATGCTAGGACTATAGTTTTCCTGGGGGGAAAAGAGTTCCAGAATTGCATAAGCCTGGTCAGCTGCAAAGATATGTAATCTAACTTCAACTGTCTTTGCTGCTATTCTGTGGCCTCTTTTAATTAATTTCTTGGTGATTTTTAAAGCTATTCCTAGTGTTCTTCAATTTTGTCAAAGTCCCAGTTCTTTGCCTGTATCCTCTCTCAGTAGATGAGTGATTCCTTCCCTGACTGAAAAAGAGTCATATAAAATCATGTTCCCGCTCATCTTTTGGAGTACAAAAATTATCCCTCCATGCACATGATGGAACAAGAGTCACTGGACAGTGTGTCTGGAAAAGAATGAAAATGTCGAACAAAAATTCAATATGAATCAACAAGTATATATATAATGGAAGTCAAAAAAACTAACATTAGGCTATGTTACTTTCCTCTGGTCAGACAACATCTGGAATACTGTGTTCCATCTGAGTGCCACATTTTAGAGATGACATTAGTAAGCTGGAACATGTCTGGATGAGGGAGACCACACTGGTTTGAAAGGCTTGAGATGATGACATATGAGAAACAATTTAAGAAACTCAGGTTAAAAAAGAGAAGACATAGGCAGGACATGATAGCTGTCTTCAAGTATTTGAAGGACTGTGGAAGAATGTGGAAGAGGGATTAAATTTGTTTCACTTGGTCCCTAGGACTGAACCAGGAGTTATGGGTAGAATCTACAAAGTGCCAAATAGATACCTAATTTAAAGAAAGAGAAAAGAAAAACTTCCTAACTATTAGAGCTACCCAATGATTAAATGACATATCTGGTAATTGGGGTTTTCCTCTTGCAAGAGACCTTCAAGCAAAGGCTGGTTCATCACTTTTTGGTATGTTGTAAAGGACATTATTTTTTCATGGATTGTATTAAGGGTTGTATCTGAGGTTCTTTCTAACTCTAGAATTCTGGAGTGTTCTGATAAATAAAAGAGTCTGTCAGATAAATTTTTGAAGATTTCACACTCTCACACTCCACCCCTCCAGATCTAATTCCCACAGTCTTGTTTCCTACAAGGGCAGAATGTCTAATCCTATGAAACTTGAAATATCTCTTATCTTAAGAATTTTACAACTTTCTGAATTGAAGCTCCCTTTCCATGATAGTATGCATCTCTCCTCCAGTTAAAAGCCATTTGCAGAGATCATTTCAAACTGTTTCTTTCCTTGGCTTACTTTTCTTTTTCTTTTTTAAAAAAATTACATAATTATAGGGTTTCCTTTAGCATCAGTTCTTTCGTGGTCTTCTCTTGTTTTCCTAGGTCCTTGATAAAGAGGGAATTTTACACTAATCTCTTTGCCTCTCTATATGAACTTTTCTTCGACTTTCTATTATGTCTCTGACTTTTTGGTACAACTCAGAATACTTTCACTGAAATAAGAAGGGCTGGACAGATTGGATTATTAGTCCCATTCTACAGAAGGTGAAAGTGCAGAGAGAAAGGCTAAATAACTTGCCCATGTTAATAGTCAAGGGCTAACTTCCAAATACTCTTTCAGTTAAATGACACAACTTCCTTTGAATTGTCCAGCCTATGTTGCAGAGTTTCATTTTCATAAGAATTGGGCGTGCTTAATGTTTGGTGTCATGACCCAATTTGAAACTGGGGAATTTTCACTAGTGAATTTCCTCCTTTAATTTTCCTAGCTTGTAATTCCTTACAACTTCTCTTAAATTGCCAGGTTGCAACTATTGCATTTTATTCCAGAAAACATTGTTTGTTTTTAATGTTTTTCAGTCATTTTTCGATTGTGTCTGACTCTTTGTCACCCCATTTGGGGTTTTCTTGGCAAAGATACTAGAATGGTTTGCCATTTCCTTCTCCAGCTTATTTTACAGATGAGGAAACTGAGGCAAAAAGGGTTAAGCAACTTTACTAGAGTCACACAGCTAGTAAGTATCTTCGGTCATATTTGAACTCAGGAAGAAGAATCTTCCTGACTCCAGCCCTAGAACTCTATCCATTGTGCCACCTGGCTATTCTATGTTATTACCTGTATGATCTTGAGTGAATAAGTTTCCTTTTCTCCTTCTCTTTTCTGTAAAATGGAGCTAATTATTTGTACTACTGACATCATAACACTTTTGTGAAGATCATATTATATAAAATATTTAAAGTGCCTCATAAGCCTTAAAATAATATGTAAATACAAGATACCATTATGTGATTCCTGTTGTGGAGTATCTATGTGTACTCCAATCTTTAAGGGACTCAGGCCCTTGGAAGATGATGTCTAGACATTTTGTACTGTTCTCTCTCCCACCTGTTGCTTCTGTGTCCAGAGTCTTTGACCAAACATTATCCTCACTTTGCACACAAAGAAAATAAAAATAAAGCTATAGGAAATGGTTCAAGGTTGTGCAAAAGCTACTTAGAATCAGATGAAAACACTCAACCCATGCTGTCTCCAATCTAATCCTGCAGAGCATAGTCAATACAAGACAGCAGAGATGTTCCAGGATAAAGATGGAGAGAAATATGCAAAATTGACTTCCTTGATTGCTAATCTCCTTCTGAGAACCACCACCCTCACCTGTCTTCAGAATGAAGTAGGAAAATATTGCTCCTGGAACACAGGGATGGGTAGGTTGGAAAATTGGCCAGGTTTCAGCAGCAAACTCTCCCAGGTCATTAACCCAGGGAGATGGTTTCTTCCAGTCAGAGGACAAAAATAGAACAGAGTTTGGGGGAGAAAGGACAGTCAGGAAGAAACGATGCAGTATAAATGCTTTATCTAGAAAATGTTAGCGCTCCCGGACTAGTCTTGAAACAAGTTTGGAAAAAAGTCTTTAAACAGGCTACTTTGCAGTTCACAAAATCTTTCCCACTTTGTAGCAAGATAATGTACTTTATATAAGCGTTATCAGTTTTAGGATTGTCTAACTCATGCTCCCCCAGTATCCCAGGAAGGGGGAGGGCTGGGAACTGGGCCATCATTCTAATGCCTTAGTTTTTTTTTTTTTCTTTTCTTTTTTCTTTTTTTTTTTTTTTTTAAAGGAAGCAAACAATTTCTGCTTGGTCCAAAGCCTGACTATGGGCAGGAGATCTAGCCAATAGCAAGAAGCTCCTCTCATCCTCTTGAACAGATCAACAATTAAGGGTTTTTCTTCCTCCATTTGTCTTTTCCCCTCCAACTTAAAAAGTTTATTACTCTGGATTGGCTAGGGACTAATGTAATTTCATAACTTAGTGGTAGTGGTCTTATTCTTTGCTCTTAAGAGTAGAAAAAAATCTATTGCCTTTTTTTTACTCAGCATTACAAACTATGTTAAATATAATACTTAAAGCATTTTCAAAAGTCTACCAGTTTTAAATGACATTAACAGTAAATATTTAATTTTAGAACCTCCTGAGCTTCTTAGAAATAACTATAATTACATATAACATTTTCCTGGATATACATCTTACCACTTTTCAGAAAAATTAGTTTTAGAACAACAAAAAACATAAAACAAAACAAAGCAAAAGTAAAATTCCAACACGAAGGATATTCTGAAATGCAGAAAATTCAATTTAATTCTAAAATGAATCCAAATGCCCTTTCAAAAGAAACTCATCTTTTCCTCATAATAATTTTTTTCCCCTTCAATAACAACCAATAATACTTTAAAAATAAAGTTGTCAGTGCCTGGTCATGCTTTTAGAAAGAGCATTTATCTGGTAAAAACTGGACACTTATCAAATAATACTTACAAAGAGAGACATCTTGGGTAATTGGAAATAGAGTTTGGATTCATGAACAAATCTTGCCATTTGCCATTGTTACTGAAGAGGTAGGAAGAGATGGGAAAGTTTGTAGAGAGCCAGTTTTTTTCCCCCTTAACACCTCAACACTCCTAGAGGAGATTTCATTGTTAGTTGTGTTTGTTCAGAAATGAGAATCACAACATATGGAATAAATTTTAACTCACTTAATATTTTCTAAATCAAATAAAAATCCAGACTCTTTAATAGAGATAAAACACACACAATGACCTGTCAAAATAATTAGGTCTTATGTAATAAGCAGCACTCTTTCATAGTTCCTGAGCATCATTTATGTTCCTTATCATTTCCTCGTGTTCATCCCTACCATGTTAAAATTCAAACTGAGTTAACTGCAAACCCTTTGCCTCCTGACTCAGTCTTCTCCTTAAGCTTCAATCCTTTCTCATAGTCTACTTCTCATTATATGGCAATCTCTTTGTTTTTTTTATGCAACTTTTTTTGCTGTACTTGAAAAGCATCACCAAACATGAGTATTTCCATATAAACAGAAGAATGGAAAATGAAGATTGTACATAGCTTGTGTTTCTTTAAACAAGAATATAATACATTCAACATATTGGTTTCAAAGCTATCTGACTTGTCTGTGTCTCCTTCTAAACCAACTTCTATTCTACTGCCCATATTTCCTTACAGAGCTATAACCAAGATGGGTGGGGACATTTTTTCCAGGTGACATTAATTTGAAATGCCAATACTTCAGGCTACTCTGGAAAATGCAGTTCCTTCACAGCTACCCTTCTCCAGTATCTAGGGATGCCTGCATCCTATATATCCCCCTTTTCGCCAGATGTGGTGGGTTTAACATCTTTGGTGTTTCCCATGAAAACTTAGACCAGGAGCTTAAGTGAGGGAGTTACAGCTTCTAGTCTTTTAATCTCCAAATGTACTACGTATTTGGGTACAAGGAGTGGGAAAAACATGCAATTAGCCAATCTCCAAGTGACTTCAGTTATTTCTCCCCTTCTTTTCACAATCATGAAAGTAGATCAGAGTAGGAGGGGGCATCTATTTGCCTTCCAAGATAACACTGCCATAAATCCCCAGACATTCATAGCTTGGGATAGTCTTGGTCATTTCCCTTTATGGCTGTTCCTCTCCAAAGAAAGAGAAGAGGACATGAATACCTGGGTCACAAGTGATATGGCAGGACCCCACATAGGATCCTATGATTTTCCTCCTGCCACCTCTTGTACAGGCTCCAATTTATCCTAATTCAAAGGCAGGAGAATCCATTGAAGATCTAGGTCTTTTGTCGTTACCTCCCTAGAGATGAACCTTCTTATCCATCATCATTAGGAAGAAAAGGAGAGAGATGCTTGGATTAAGTAAATATGGGGACAGGGATGATGATTTGGGAAGGGATAAGTAGGAAAAAAATACCCTGACTCCTATACATGATCCAAATAGCATTTATAATTAAAAAATAATTAAAATAGGCAACTATCACCAATATCTCTCCTCTGTTCTACTAAAAAAAGACAATCTACAGCTTGCCTCCACTTCCTCTCCTCCCACTCACTTTCTAATCCCATGTAATCTGATTTCTGACCTCACCATTCCAATGAAACTGCTCTCCCCCAGGTTACTAAAGATTTCTTAAATGCTAAATTCCATAGCTTTTTCTTAGTTGTCATCCTTCTTCTCTTCTCTAGCACTTCGACACTGTCAGCCAGCCCACTTCTTCCTTCTGGATATTTTCTTCTCTCTCAGCTTTTGTGACCCTGCTCTCTCCTGGTTCTCTTTTTACCTGTCTGAATATCTCTTATCTCCTTTGCTGGATAATCACCCATGCATTCCCCAGTTGGCTTGGATCCTCTTTTCTTTTCTCTCTCCAACATTTCTCAATGATTTTATTATAACTCCTGTGGTTTTTGCTATCATCTCTTGCTGCATTTTCATCTGGAGCCCTAAGGATACTCCTGAACTAGAGCCTTTTACTGATCATCTGCTGGACAATTAAATCTAGATATTCTTATTGGCACATGTTCAAAACAGAATGTTCAATATTTTTCTTCTTAAACCCCATTTTTCACTAAACTTCCCTACTTCTGTTGAGTATATCATTATCCTTCCAGTCACTCCAGTTACTAGACCAAATTTTATTTTTGACTCTTCGTCACCTTTACACCAAATACCTAATCAGGTCTTATTCTGTCTCTACAACATCTTTTCTCTCTGTTGCCTTGTCTTCACTTCCATATCTATTATCTTATTTCCCAGTCCTATTTCCTGCCCCCCATCCCAGAAATGCTACAGAATTCACCTTCTTCCAGTCTACTCTCTCTAATCCATTCTGTACTCAGCTTCCAAAATAAAACAGAAGGCTGAATGCATTATGCCAGTCTCCTCCTCAAGTAGTTCCCTCTTGAGGAAAAAAAAATTACAAACTATTCCATTTGTTATTGCTTTTCTAAGTCTAGGTCTAAACTATTAATTTCTCATTCCAATCAAATTGGTCAGGTCTGCTATTTCCAAGAACTGAGCACTTCATCTCTCTGAATCTCCCATGCTTTTGTACAGGGTGGCCTCCATGTCTGATATTCATGCGTCCTTATTTGCCTTTTAGAATTTCTTGTTGTTATTGTTTCAGTCATATCTGACTCTTGATAACCTCATGGGCCATAACTATCCAAGGGGTTTTCTGGGCAAGTTTTTTTGGTTTGTCATTTTTTATTTTCTTGGTTGTCATTTCTTTCTCCCGTGGATCTTTTTGTCAGGCAATCAGAGGTTAAATAACTTGTCTAGACCCACAGCTAGGAAGTATCTAAGGCAGGATTTGAGCTCTGACCTGCCTAACTCCAGGCTCAGTATGCTATCCACTGAGTCAACTGACTGCTTCCTAATTCTAAGCTCAGAATGCCTAGCTTCCTTCAACATTTAGTATATGTGCTCCCTCTGATATCTCTAGTTGTCAATGTTTTCTTCCTTCTTAAATTATCTTGCATAGTTTTAGCTGTTTAAAGGTAGTATCTGTTCAGTAAAATGTAATTTCTTTGAGGGTAAAAACTATTTTCATTTTGTTTTCATATCACTATTGCCTAGTACTGTGCCTTTCATATACAAAATGATAAATAATTGCTTCTTGGATTGTGCGTAGGATTGAGACAGAAGCTACTAGTTGATCTCAAGGAGTTGGATCTTACTCCCTGGGTTTTATGCAGGCAATTGCTCTTTTTTCCTTCCATCCCTGGCTGAGGGCAACTTTCTTCTTCCCTAAGGTGCAAAAATAACTAGTTACAGCTTGGGCTCTCCTTTTTGACTTGTGAACAAAGGACACAGTTTCTTCTCATTGCTTTTTTCATTCCCATCTCCCCAACACTAATCAGTGTCACAGATACTCAGCAATGGAAAGGGTCTGAGAGGAAATTTAAGTCTGTTTTTAACTTGAATGGTAATGTCTCTATATAAGATTCCTAACAAGTAGTCAAGCAGCTTTTGCCCAAAGACCACCAGTGAATAGAAGCCTAATGTCTCTGAAGAGAGCCCATTCCACATCTAGATTTCTCTAAAATTAAAGAAAATTTTCACATATTGACTTTAAAAATTGCCTCTCTGGGGACTTATGAGAAAGAATGCTATCCACATTTGGAGAAAGAACTGTGGGAGTAGAGATCCAGAAGAAAACATGTGATTTATCACTTATTTATCTGGGTATATGATTTGGGGTTTTGGTTTTAAAACACTATTGTCTTACAAAAATGAATAATAAGGAAATATTGTATATGTATATAATAAATGTACAACCCTGTGAAATTGTATGTCAGCTCTTAGAGTGGGGAGAGAGAGAACAGGAATCATGTAACCATGGAAAAAAAATTAAGAAGGAAAAAAAATGCCTTTCTGTAGCCTCTCTTTGCTCTTTGTTCTGTCCTCCGGAGTCAAGGGAAAAAAGCTAATCCCTTTTTAGTGCGAAAGTCCTTAAAGTCCATGAAGGCTGCTATCATTACTCTCCTGTCTCCTCTCCTCTAGGCTTACTGTCTTTTACCTGCTCCCATTTTTATAATTCACCAAGTCAACTTCTCAGATTATTTTGTCCTTTGAAAATTAAAAAAAAAAAAACCATCAATTTACTGCCTCTGGCTTTCATCTCTAATTTTCCATAAGATTTCTTCCCATCCAAAAAGTTATTGTCCTTTGTCCTTCAAAGCCTTGCCAAGTAGCCTTCCATTCCAGTGATTTTTTTTTTCCTGAACTTTAATCCTAGGGTCCCATTATATTCCTTATAAATACCATAGCTTTCCCCACCACAGTGTTTGTCCAATAGTCCTTCTAGATTTCTGTATATTTGAAATGTCAATATTACAATCCTGAACTTAACCCACCCAACCAGTTCAAAATATATTTGAGAAATATTTAACAAAATAAATAAAAATGCAATAGAACATAGATTATGTTAACATGTGGTTAAAACATTTAGTATAATACATGGCACATAGTAAGTACAATATAAATGTCAGTTGTCCTTGATATTATAATTAAGTTCGCAAGCCCTAAAGAATTCTTTTGTAAGATTTAGTGACCCCCATTTCTATTTGATTTTGATACTACTGCTGTAAATAACAACTAAAGAAAGAGATTATTCTTCTTTTTGCACTGTCATTCTTAGCAAATAAATTGGGAAAATGACTTATCAACATTAAATAAGGCATGTAAAATAGGAATCTCTAAAATTTAGATTTCATATGAAAACTGAGTTTGCTAATGCCACTCCAAAATGACCAAGAAGTAGCTATCTGAATTCTAGGAGAAAGGAAGATCACCTTCCTTCTAATCTGAGCAATAGAGTCATCGTGTTTCTGTGTCACTTAAACAAGTGATGGCCAGTACCTCCTGTTTCTGTTTTTAATGAGCTTTTCCATCAGCAGGAAAATGAGAACTACATAAAGAGTTCTAACTGCATTGTAATGACTTCTCCCTGCCCAAAGTATATATGTAGTTCGCCTTTTTTTTTTTCCCCTTGAAAACATGAGGATGACTAAGAGAACCAAAATAGGGAATTCAAAACCAGTTCTATAGAACTTGTTCCTCTTTCCATCCTATTCTAATCTCTGGAAGGAAGTCATTATTTAAAATGACTTCAAATAACCTTAGATGAATGATTCCTTTGATACTTCAAATACCTAAATGACCACTTGGTTTTTCTGCCTTGAAGTTCCATTTTTTCTTGTTGATTCTTCTTGAAACCAGGACAGAAAAAAGATAACAACTATGATGGTGCCTCTAACTGTCAAATCTTTTCAATATCATAAGCATGAGAGATGGACTAATGCTTAGGTCTTTTGGGTTGTGTGTATTTGTGTATATGTGAGTGTGTGTATATGTCTATGACACAAAAGTTATGACATTCTCAATACTAGAGATGCTACAGGTGGTAGGATGTAAGTTCCTTAAAAGCTAGGGCCATGTCTAGCTATATATTACATACCAAACTCAGCAGAAGAGATTTACTAAATTTGCTAGAGGTTATATAAAAAGAAATTACAAAAATAACCACTCCACCTCCATGTAGGTAAGAGAAGTAGGTAACTTAGAAATTCACTTTAAATGTTTCCTTAGTTGTTTCTATGATGGTAGAATGCTTTGTTTTAGCTTCATTAAAAAAAAAAATACTTTTCTTCTATCTTAGAATCATGCCATGTGTTGTTTCCAAGGCAGAAAAGCAGTAAGGTCTAGGCCATGGGAGTTAAGTGACTTGCCCAGGGTCACAGAGCTAGGAAGTGTCTGAGGACACATTTGAATCCAGGACCTTCTGTCTTTAGGCCTGTCTCTCAATCCACCGAGCTACCTAACTGTCTGTTTTAATTTCTTTAAGGGACATAGATTTGATACTAAAAGAGTCTTAAGAGTATAACACCTTCATTATGCAGATGCAAATGAGTAACTTTCATTGAGTAGTTCAACTTAGAGTGTATGTTCATAGAAAATATCTGTGCAGGAAGAAGGAAAGAAGAGCCAACAATAATAGTTGGTATAGAAGAATAGTATATAGGTGCCTAGGAAAATGACAGTCAGTGAGATTCTATGTAATATCTTCTTGATTTTTGGGGTGCTATTTCCCCTTCAATTTAGAAAAAAGAAAAACCACAAAGGAAGAATAAGGCATGAGAAGCCACAGAATCAGGCATTTCATGGGACATCTAGGCCAGGATGGGAGATGAGTTTGAGTAGGTCTATTTTGACTGTCATTTTTTTCTCCCATTCTTCTGGTTCCTCAGGTATAATGTTTTCCACCTCCTCTCATCTGTCCAAATATTGGGACTATATTTAAGGCATGGGTACATATCACATCTGTGCCTACTGTTCCTAAGAGTGGAGTTAACTCTGAATATTAATGTGAGGCATAGGGAGGAAGAAGAAGGAATGGAGCTGAGAGGATCTTCAATATTATATAAATGTCCTCACTTTACAGATCAGGAAACTGAGACCCAAAGAAGTGAAGAATAAATAGTAGCATGCTGTTTTTAAGATGATGAGCATATTCCTTCAAACTAAAGATTTCTCCTCTGTCAAACACTATGCATGAATATGTAAAGAAAATAGAGTTGCATAGATATATGATTATGGAATACATAGATGATCAGTCTTATTTAATAGTTACCAATGCTTGCTGTGTTAAATCAATCCTCTTTCTGAGACATTTGTTGGTACTGTATGTGAATCCTGAGGGTGTATAAAATACCATAGCAACCTTTTCTGGGAGAAAACAAAACAAAACAAAACAAAAACAAAAACAATCTGGGCCTTTCAAAGAAAGACCAGTATCATGGAAATAGAAACTTAATACAGCAGATCTATGACTGGGACTTTTGCCAGTGATGGGCATTGCTACATATTGCTAATTGCATTAACACAGATCCATAAGCCAATTGTTCTTGATTCATAAGCCAATTGTTTTCAATATTCATTCATATTTGCCATCTATAGTGTGGTTCTCCATTTCTCTTCATTGTGTTTGAGGCAGACTAACGGCTGTTGCCTGGGTTAAATGCAACATCTCACACTGATGTACCCGCTGGATAAAGTTGCAAATTTTATTACGCAAAAGTTGAGAAATAGCAAAGCTAAAGAGTGCTAAACTGGACACTTTGCTACTGTAGTATCTATTTTCGGGGCTCAGGGTGCTATATTTATAGATATCTATAAATATAAATAGAGAGAGAGAGATACAAAGAAAAATACATTTAAAACAACTTTATCAAATAGTTTCCAGTGTCTGAGCTTAACAGGGAGAGCAAGAACAGCAACAGTGAATTGTTTCTGTTGGGAAAATGCCCTTCTTTACCTATCCTTGCCTCTCCCCTTCAAGAAGCTGGAAGCAGCTATTTCCCAATGCGTCCCAAAGGGGAGGACAAGCTGGTGTCTTTTCCTTTGTCCCGCTCGTCTTTTCTTCCCCTCCCCCTCCGCCCTGTTCTCCTCCCCCTTCCCCCCTCGCAGCGCACCCCCCCCCCCCAGGTCCCTGGCATTCCCTCAGGTGGAGGTGTAGGGGGTGGGAGCTTCTAGCTTGTAAAACAGGTTTACGTTTGGACAGGGATCTAGCACACCCCCCCCCACCCCTTCTTCTCCAGAACAGCAGCACCAGCGGCCAGCCTGGCAATGCCTCTGTCCTCTGCGGGGGTTCTCTGCAAGCTGAAGATAGGGGCTCTCGGTGGGAGGGGGAGCGAGCAATGGATACAGAGGAGGGAGAATGCTGATTGTTCTTCCTCTGGACAGAGGGGCCGACCCTAGGTTGGGCCACTTATGGAAAGTTAGGATTCATCTGGGTGGGGGAACTGGTGTTTTCCGAGAGGGGAAGATATAGTTCTGGTGAGGCCGTGTATGCATTTGTTCCACTCTGATAGAGAGCACCCCCAGACCCAGGGAGTCCTCTGCAAAGGACAAGTCCCTAGCCTAGCTCAGAGGTTTATTTATGGCCGAGATAAGGAGCCCGAGATGACACAAACATCCAGGGAGGTGGTAGCCCTGTGGGCTGGTTTCATTTTCCTTCATCTTTGGACCTGGGAGCTTGGTCCTATTGGTCTTTCCGGGGATAAAGATGGGGAAGGGTAAGAGACAAGGGACACTTGTTGGAGACTGGGAGCAGACACCTCTCCTCATCACCTCCCAAGTCAAGGTGGGCGGAGGCTGAAGTTCCCGAGGAGACCCTGAAGGTGGGGGGCGCAAAGAGAAGGGGTAGGTTGCACCGAAAGTGCCAGGGGGTGAAGAAAGGAGTGTTTGCCCAAACGCATTCTACAGACAGCCTTTTGTTATCTAGGAGTGTTTCATCGAGGTTTACTCTGGGGAATTTTAGGTCATCTCTGCTCTGCTTGTGGTCTGCCCGGGTGGGTGGAATAAGCTTGGCAATGTGCCAGGAACTCCTGCTGCTGCTGCTGCTGCTGCTGCTGCTGCTGCTGCTGCTGCTGCTGCTGCTGCTGCTGCCTAGAGGTGGAGTGACAACTAACTTCCTTACAGACCCCACCTGGTCCCAAAGGGAGCTATGCTCCTTGTGTTGGATGGATCCTGCAGGGTCTGGAAGATTTGGCACATAGCCTGGTTGTCAGGGAAAGAGCATTGGCTTTGAAGTCAATAGACCTGGGGTGCAGGGGAAGGAATGTTGAACAGAGTCAGGAACACTCAGATTTTAGTTCTTCCTCTGACAGTTTCAGACACCACCTCGGTGTCCACGGGCAAGTCACTTAACCTTTGTGATCCTCAGTTTATTTTACTGTAAAATGGGTTCAGAAATCGACCTATCAAATAATACCTAAGAAAGAAGCACTTTATAAACTTAAAAGCCCCTTATAAATGCCAAGTTGTTTTTTTTTTTTTTTAAATCCAGGTAACCTTAGGCAAGTCATCTAATTTCTCTGGGCTCTGTCTCCTCCATTATAGTTCTAAATCATTTGATCCCTTGAGTCTTTGGGGCAAAAAGCCATTGCTGTTTAAAAAAAAGAAAAGTCTTTTAGTGGAAAGAGTGTTAGAGTCAGAAGGATTTAAGTTCTAACATTAGCCATGTGACCTTGACCAAGACATACCTCAAAGCCTCATTTACTTCATTTGTAAAATTAGTATTACACTCAGTGACTTATGAGGTTCTTTCCAACATTAGCCCTATGATCCTCTATGTTAGGACATGCCACCTACCTTGAAGGTTTGCTGCCTAAGAAATTCCTTTGAAAACGTTAAAACACTTTAAAAATATGAGTGCAGAAGAACTTTTTGGCATTTCTTCTTCTTTTTGTAATTGGGGATTGGAGAGAGAGGGACAGAGAGGAGAGAGAGGAGGGAATGAGAGAAAGTTAAAGAAAATTTCCCAGTTTGTCAGGAAGTTTGTGAAGGAAAGTTTTCTTTTGGTTTGATAGTCTTTTCTATAAGACTATCTCACTTTGTTTGAGAATCCATTAGACATTTAAAAAAATTTCAAGATCCTCCTTACTCTGGTAATTCTGAGCAAGGTGGTAGAATATGTGGCAAGAATGGTGTCCAATATCACTATTTGGTTATCTTGGAAGACTCATTTTTATTCTGGCATCTAGTGGGGGTAAATTGTTTTTTGATCCAATCTGGTACCCAGATCCACTCTCCTCTACCTCCCTTTCCTTCTTGCTGAGGTGGCAACAGGATTTAATCCCCCAGTGTTTAAGTCTAAGGAAAAGCTGTGATACAAAACTAATATATTGCTATTGATTCTTCCTCTTACTGAAAATAGTGAAATAAAGCAAGGTCTCTTGTGGAGAATCCCTGAAGAACCCAGTGACAGCAAAAAAAGACTGTTTAATTTCTGGCTCCATTACCTCTGAGAGGAGGGAATAATTTTCTCCTTTGGCTCCTAGTGGTAGAGAAAATATTTCAGAGGAGAAAAATTAGGGAGAATGGGGTTGTTGAATTCTGTTTTACTGCTTTTTTTTTTTTTTACTAGTTGTGACCTATATAAGCCACTTAGAAGTAAAATAAAGAAAAGATTAATTTCTAAGAAGGAATGCCCAATAAGTAGATTTTTCATTGGGTGACTAGGGGATCCTGGATTTACAATAGCTAGCCTTGGCTGCTCTAGTAGAAAGTGCCAGGACCTGATGGCCCATTAATTAGCATAACCCTGGGCAAATTAGTTGGGATCTTATCCTAGTACTCCAAGGGAACTTAGAGGCAATTTAGATCCATCCTCTTATTTTACAGATGTGGAAACTGAGGCTCAGATAGTTAAAGTGCTTTGGTGAGGGACAAATAACAAATGGCAGTGTTGAGATTTGAGTCCAGATCCTCCAACTTCATACTATAGTCCTTTCCCCCATATCACATTGCATTTAAAGCTAGTTTCTTCTCGGATTAAAGCCTGGTAATAGATTAAATTCCTCATAATGTTTAGCACTATATCTATGGTCTTCCACTTCTATAGCTACATCTATTGCATATCGACAGGAGATGATTGAGGTAATAAATGTCATATTCCTTTGAGAAGTTGAAAGTTTTATTTATGTGTGAGGTCTTATCTCATTCCCCTGCCCAGGCATGGAAAATTCCTGTCTTTTCTTCTGACTTTGCTTCTCCTCAAATCTCAAATCCAGTTCCCTACCCCTCACCCCCCCAATCTCCCTCCCCATCTACTGATGCCAAAAAGAAACTAAGGAAGGTCTCTTAGGTGGAATATTCACAACCCTCCACCCTTTCTTCTTTGTCAAGGGCAGTAGTGTCTACTTGATCTTTCTCTGCCCTTCCCAATACTGATACTTTCTGTCATTCTGAAATCAATACTTCAACTTGCCTTTCAATAAAATATCAGCTCCTTTTGTTCTTCATATCACTCTTATGCTTCCCATATTCTCCAAGTCTTCCTGATTTACTGATATTGAATTGATCTATAAAAAAAGGTTTAAGAAAATCTTTCCTTCCCACCACTTTCAACATCTTCTCCCTATCACTTCTGAGGTCTCTGTAAAAAAAAAAAAAAAAAAAAAAAAAAAAAAAAAAAAAATGGAGCAGGGGCTGAAGAAATGGATAGGATGAGGGAGTTAAATTGACATTACTGCTGGAAGGATAAAAAAAAAATGACCATATCCAAATAATTTGGTCCTGGGCAGGGAGGACTGGAGAGAGAAGGTTCGGCTGTTTTCCTAAATGTTCTAAAAAATCAGGAAAGACAAAAAAGGAAAAAAAAACCAACAACAATTTTAAAAAAAGCCTTCACATAACAATACAATCCATTTAAACTGTGGCTCATACTTTTCATACCAATCGCATGACTTTTTTTTTTTTTTTTTTAATTCCCTCGTCTGATTCTTGAACTCTGGAGCTGGCAGCGTTGTGAAGGGGAAGTAGAATCTGACACTGCACCAGCAGGTTTACTAAAGGTCTCTAATGGGTATTTTCTTTTTCTTAGCCCTGCCCCTGAATTGTCAGACGGCGTCTGCCTCTCTGAAGTTTGCAGTGATTTCCTTTCCAGCCTGGCCTTATCTTGGTCCGCACGTTGCTGCCTCTTGGTGACTAATAACACAATAACATTGTCTCAGGATAGAAAAAAAAAGTCTGAGCTGTTTACTCGCTCTATGGGGGTTCAGTATAAAAAGGAGGCAGAGAGCTGTCCAAGCCAGACTGGCTTCTGCCGGAGCACTGGAAGTCACTGAAAAGATCGTTGGGTTTCTAGTGCAGCTCACTGGACGATCGGGGCATTTTCAGCCCTTTTGGACTGCCCTCTCTCCCGGCAGAGGCAGAAGCTTTTCTTTTTTTCTTGCAGCGGACACCAATATTGAAGAAAGAACTTTAGAGGGCTGAATATCAGAAGTAGTTCAGGGTGAAACTGAAGTTGTTTTTGAGTGTTTTAATCTAAGCTTAGTTGGCAGAGGAGGGATTTTCAGAATGGATTATTTCCAGATGATTTTCTCCCTGCTGTTTGTGGTTTTCCAAGGAGCACCAGACACAGGTAGGCATGCTGGCTTGTAAGCTGCTGAGTATTAATGACTTAATTATCCACTTTAGCGCTTTACTCGCTTGCCTCCCTCCCCCTTTCCTTTACTATTGGGGCTCATAAATCAGAAGTCTGGGACTTTTTTGCCTATAGCTACCAAATCTTGGAGCGAAAAATAATAAATAATTAAGTTGCATATATGCATTATATGACAGTACATCAGCTGGGGTGATTTATCGCAAAGAAGTTTTATTGCACTTTTCGCCAGCGTTAAAGAACTTGCAAATGCTGGGCAAAATTTAACCTCTGGAGCATGTGTATAATATATGTGTTTTTATGCACAGAAGTCTAATATTACCATCTCATAGTGCTGCTGCTGATACTAGCATGTCAGTATGTGTGATATTAGAGAGGGTGTTTCAACTTGAAGCTATGGAATTTTGTTCAAGTCTCATTCAATGAGCACATGAGCAGAAACATCACCTAGAGTTTGGTCTGTTGAATAAACCCCCTCAGGTGGTTTCAGGGTGAGAGCAGATGCTCTCTTCAAATCTTGTCATTATTGACTTTAGGTTTCCTTCTGGCAGGTTTTTGGCACTCCGAACAACACGAGATGTATTCACAGTTTTAGTCACTTGTCTTGGGAGAGAGATAGGATAAATGGAGGTTACACGAAGTTTTAAGACTGGGAGTGTATACTTGTGCATGTGTTTGGTTTGCTATCTCTAGGTGATCCAGAGCAGAGGGAGTGAATGACAAGGAATTCAAACCTTGCCATGGTCTGATCATTGGAAATCTGCTGGGCAAATCAGTTTCTGTAGCCAAAAGAGCTAGTAGGGAGAGAGAATGCTGCAGAAAGCCTCTGAATGTGCCCCTCACAAGCTGCACATTTCAGGACAATCTCAGGACCAGATCATAATAATTCCCCAAACAATTTGGGAACCCTGATGCCTCCGTCAAGTTCCCAAAACGTCTCTTGATTTTAGGCTAAAGTCAGAAACCTCATAAGGCTTTTTAGACACTTTCTGAAATCTATGCTGGGGAGCTCTTATCTTCTCTCTCCCCAAATGCTTCTCCCTTCACCTCCAAGGCTCCAGCTATACTAGAGGAGAAAGTAGATTGGAGAGGGGGGGAGGGGGGAGATAACAGCGATTACTCTACAAAAGTTGGTGTTGGCTAGTCATTAAAAACTATAAAAATAAAGTAATTTGAATTACTTATTACTTATTGTATATAAGAACTAAGATATGAAGGGAAACTAGTGACATGGAATTCAGGATTCCTTTTCTTAAAAATCAGGAGCAATTTAAAGGTCATTAGCCAAACTCAAACCTAAATTTCTAACAGCAGGAATTTCTTTCAAGCACTAAGGGGCTTCATTAAGTGGCTCCTTTAGGTGTTTGTTTTTCCACATTTCTGAAGGTCCTTCTAGGGGTTGATAATTCCAGAAGGGGTAAAGGCTAAGCAAAGCATTTAGGATGAGGGAAGAAAAAAAGAGTTCCCTCATCCCTTCAACCCCCCCTCCCCCCCAAAAAAAGACTATTCAGTGCGTTTCACCCAAAGCAACCAGGTATGGGATGAATGCTAAGATTCCATGTGTTTCTGTGACTCTTAAGACCAAGCTCAGAGGCTCACCCTACTTTCCTCTTCATCTCTCTCTCTTAGCCTTTGGTGCTGAACTCAGCACAGAAGCCCAAGCTGGTGGGGACAATCAACCTCCCAGTGCACCCTGGCGGCCTCGACGGTCTAAACGCTGCTCCTGCTCGTCCTTGCTGGATAAAGAGTGCGTGTACTTCTGCCACCTGGACATCATTTGGATCAACACTCCCGAGTGAGTCTCTAGAGGGCATCGTAACTCTAGTCATTTATTCTAGCCCTAGTTCCTGGGGAGCTCCTTATGAGGTTTCTAGAGGTTAACACATCTGAGGAGATTTAAATCCCTTTCTGTGACATTATTCTTCCATTAAAAGGGGGAAAAAGTCAACCACAGGGCAGTCTGGTAACAGAATGGAAAGGATTCTATAAACCACTTGTTTCAACTATCTGTTATAGGATACATAGGCAGAGTTGGATACGCGTGGGACATCGTGCCCCAATTTAAGGACAAACAACTTGATGCTGGTGTCTCAAACAGAGAGTCTTCAAGGTGTTATATCAGCAGAGGTTTAGGAAAAGAGTTCTCAGGATTTGGACTTGGTGGATTCAATTGGTTTTCCTTATGGGCAAGATCAATTCTTAGTAAAAATACTACTGATCATTAAGAATTATAAAATCATAGCATTTTACTGGTACAGAGAGCTGGGACAACCATCTAGTTATAAGATCATTGATACAGAGTTTGAAAGGGCCTTAGAAGCTTTTTAGCCAAATTCCCTCATTAAAGCGGAGAAAACTAAGACCCAGGGAGATCATATTGGTAGTAAGCCTGAGAAGTGGGATTTGAACCCAAGTCCTTTGCCTCTAAAATCAGAATTCTTTCCATTGTATGACTGAGGCCAAGATATTCAAAAATAATTGGTCACACAATGAGTTAGTAAAGTTTTGAATAAGGATTAGAACCCAGGTTTCCTGACTCTCAGCTCTGAACTCTTTCCATTTGGAAAGAATTATTTTAGAAGAATATGAACCCTTCCTCCACATTCTCTTTTTTTTCCCAATTATAAACAAAAATGCACACAATATCCCCAGTGCCCCAGTTTAGCTTAGAGATGACTAGAAAAACCCAATAAGCATTACCTGAGTTATTTCCTAAGGGCATGGTTTCATCTCTAAGGAGAGAATCAAAATGCATATATAGGAAGCTCTTAGACATTCTGCTGGTAGCTATCATCTCATGGAGACCTTTGATACCAATATGGCCCGCAAGAACTTCTCACATAGGGATGTAAACCAGGCACTGTTAGAGAGTCTCCTCTACTGGAAGGAAATGGGACTCAGGCTCATTTCTAGTAGGAGTTTGCTCTGCCCAATCTGAAGCCTGAAGTTGATAATCCCATGTGTTGAGGGAAGAGATCTGTATAGAGCGTTAGCAGAGGGAGAGAATGTGAAACAGTCACCTGAACCACTTATGTGCTGACTTCTAATAATTTTGGACAGAAAAAAATACCATTTATGTCAAGAGGAATTTGAACCTTGTTAAAAATGGAGTTACATTGAGAATAGTGGCATAATAGCATTGTTCCCATTATACACATTCTGAGCCAGCAGTTGGCATACCCCTGACAGCCCTACCTTTTGCAATGATAACTTTATGCTGCCAAAACATTGGGTCAGATGAGCTCTTTGTATTATTTAAGGGGATAAATATACCCCAGAAGACCATGTCATTTTGATGGCAATCAATTATGCTAACATCAACTTGTTTTCTTCTTTTAAACCTAGGCACACAGTTCCATATGGACTTGGAAGCCCTTCTCGATCCAAGCGGTCCTTAGAAGATTCACCTCTTACCAAGCCAGCAGACTCCAGGAAGAGATGTCAATGTGCCAGCCGAAAAGACAAGAAATGCTGGGTCTTTTGCCAAGCAGGAAAGGAACTCTGGTGGGTTAAGACACCTTTCACTTTTAGTCAGTTTTATTAGACTCCCAAACCTTTCCACAGTCTAATATTACAATTCTGGCCTTGGAAAAATATATTTATTATGTTGAAACATAGCCCCAGAGGGGAAGGGTTCATAATGCAATTGCTTTAACATTTTTCCTTCTCTCTCTCAGGGCCCAAAATACTTTGAAGAAAGCCTGGAATGAACCTAAGAAAATAAAAGAGTGTATTGGTCATGGACTAAAGTGTATGCAACAGCAGCTTGTGAACAGGAAGAAAATGAGAAGGTGAGAATATTTTCAGTGCAGCACAAAAACTTCTTTCCTCAAAGGCCAAAGTACCATTTAAGCAAACCTAATATTACAAAGAGATCCTTAGAAGGCGGGGACTCCCCTCAACATAGGGCAGAAGAGCCATTCTTGACATTTAACTTTGGGATGATGAATATAAATGCAGGCTGCTGCCCACCTCACACACCTTTGTGGTTGTAGAGAATACTTTTATCCCCTGGGATTCTATCCCAATTTACTTCCAAGTTCCCTGTGAGGAATCTTGCCACTTTCCCTGGTTTGTGGGGGGGGGGGGAGGGAAAGTCATTCCATTTTCAAGGAGAGCCCAATTTCATACATGTGCCTCATGGATCCAAGTTTTCGAAAGGGAAGTAGTTATTCATATGGCCATCCATGAGGAAAATAAGGTCATTAGGCAGGGTTGGTGAGATTTGGAACATACCGTTTTGTGTGTGAGGAGGGTGAGGAGAGTTGAGTTATTGGGGAGGAGGGAGTTGTTTTTGTTTTTAAATAAGGGACTCTGGCAGAAAACCAGTGTCAGTCCAAACTATATCTGTTTGCTCTTCACTCCCCTCACCCCTAGCCCTGACTCTTTTAGTCATGGCATGGAGTGGAGGGAAGATTTAAACCAGCCAGCACCATTAAAATCATATTAGAGCCCTGTTAGCATGATGAAACCTCTAAACCCCTAACATTTGGGTTTCATGTGCCCAGGGGAAGAAACCTGCCCTTAGATCTGTCACATGTTCTACATTTCCCTATTAAGGTCAAAAAGATTTTTTCCTGGAAATTTAGTGGCAAGAAGTTCTGTGGTCAGAATGTACTGAGCCTGGGTCTGAAGTCAGACTTCTGAGCTGTTTACTACTAACTTGTGCTGCCTTTACCAGTCACTTAACCCCTCTTACTTTAATCTATTCTGTTTAAAAACAACAACAACAACAACAAAAAACCTTACCTTCTGTCTTAGAATTAATACTAAGGTTCAAAGGCAGAAGAGTGGTAAGGGCTAGGCAATGGGGGTTAAGTGACTTGCCCAGGGTTACACAGCTAAGGAAGTGTCTGAGACTAGATTTGAACTCAGGAACTCATCTCCCTAGTCCTGTTTATTTACAGAGTCATCTAGCTATCCCTTTCAATAAAACTAATCAGACTGTGCACTGAGTGAAGTGGATTACTGAAACACAGTTTGTAAAGTGCCTCAAAATCTTAACCTTCCCGGTTCTCAGTTTTCTTATCTGTAGAATGAGGGATTTGGACTGGATGACCTCATGTTCCCTGTGATTCCAACTCTAAATCACATCAGCTGTTAATCTTCAAGGCGTTAATCTGCAGTAAACTAGCCTTGTAAAAATAAATAATGTATATAGTGCTTAAAACTTTGCAAAGTCCTTTGTACAGGTTAGGACTGCAAGCGTTATTATCCCCATTTCACAGATGAGAAAACTGTGCTTGTGAGAGATCACCCAGGATAATGTAGCTAGTGAGTATATAATGTGAGTTATGATGAGTACAGGTCTTTTTCCAAGCCCTGCACTATCCATTAAATTACACTATTTTATAAACAGCTCTCCTTTCCAATCCTGGTCCCCCTCAATAGATGCTGAAAAGGCCTTTGGCAAAAATCCAATCCTGGTCCCCCAAATATCAGGCCTACAGAAACTTTTCTTTGCCTGGCAAAACCTGTTTTAGTCTCACCTAGACAAATCCATTCTCCTTCATTCTATTGCTTTCTATTGCTTTCTTTCCAGAGAAGACTAGTTCCTTTCAGAAGATAAACACAAGTTTCCCAATGAAAAGGGTCATGTGAAAAATGAATAAAAGAAATAAAGAGACTGCTGAGTTTCCTTTAAGCCCAATACATAATTTCCATGAGATTTGATGTGATTTCTTTTTCTGGTCTGATCATAATCAGGATCCTACTTTCACAGCCTTCTATAGATACCTTCAGAGGGTTTTGGGGGGGGGGGGCTTGGAGGGAGAATAGGATCCAGCTCGAGTTTTGTGGTGAAAAGAGCTCAGGAATAAGATTGCAATTGATTTTCTCTACTTGATGATTTGATGTATTTCCTTGATCTTACTGTCAATGTGTTTTGTTGACAAAATTTCTTCTTGTCTTATCTTAATAGGTTGGAAGCTATCAGTAATAGCATCAAGACATCCTTTCACATTGCAAAGCAGAGAGCTGAGCTCCACAAAGAAAAGAGAATAACCCATAACCGAGCACATCAAAAGCAAAGCATTTGGGACAGTCTGAAGACAACATCTTAGTTAAGAGAACTCCGTGGTTAATCCTCATGTACTCTGGCTGGCAAAGCATGGCAGCATCTTCCCTGCTTTGACCATTCTTTGTTCCAGACTGGCAAAGGACTAGGGATCCTTGTTCCAAACATTCCAAGAAAGGTAGAGGAGTTCCTAAAATCTATCTTCATTTGCTTCCGTTAGCAATGAAAAGTTTTGCTCCTCCTCATCCAGGAATGTAAATGGATGGCTGACTAGGGGCCAATCTGGGAGAAAACAAAGGCTAAGTAATACATTAATTAGTGATACATCTGTCAGGAGGAGGAGAGGAGACAACACATTTGGATGGAGCTTCTGAAGAGAGGGTCCGAAGGGGAGTGTGTGTCTGACTCAAAAGTCTGGCAGATTTCAGGGAGAAACTCCAAAGCTCCATGAGAAGATTTTGCAAGGAATGCACAAATTGGAAACACATGCCATGGAGAGACACCCAAGTTAGAAATCAAAGATACTGTTTTTCAATTCATAAAAATGCAAAACTGAAAGAAATTGTACTACTGTATAACAGGATGTGTTTCATGAATACGACTCTACCTCACCTGTATTGCACTCCTGCAGAAGTATTTCACCACCTTGTGTTGCCTTTACTTATTGTTCTCTGCTTCCCCCTTCTACCCGCTCCCAAATAAAGCCCATACTTGGGCCTCATGGAAGTCCAGTTTGATCAATAGTAGAAATCACATTTTGGTGATGATCCACTACGTTTAATGCATACAAGAAAAAGTCATCGAACTAGCTTCTACTCTTGGTTTCCTCTTTATTGTAAAACTGCTGATAAAGAGTTCATGAAAAATGTTAAAAGGTGAAAATTGGGTATACTTTAGAGCAGTAAAATCATTTACTTTATTGGAACTGGCTAATGGAGGTTGAATTAAATTTTGTGATGTACTTATTTTTTTATAGATATTTATATTCAGACAATTTATTCCTTATATTTACCATGTTAAATATATGTTGGGGCAGGCCATATTGGTCTATGCATGGTTTATGTATTTCTGAATGAAATTGAAATTGAGAAATGCTTTTTGCCTGTCAAGGTAACTGACCTTAGAAATAAATATTTTTCCCTACTCGACTGGTCTGATGTTATTGTTTTGTAATTCTCATAAACAAGTAAAACTTGTAAAAGGCAGGAAGAGGACATAAATTAAAGAACCTTTTGTTCCTTGGGTGACTTGGTCCTGTAACTTTTCTAAGGAAATAAAAATTGGATTAATATCTTAAATTCTTTCAGGCTTTTCTATAAAAATCTTGGTCTTTGTAGTGAAGGAAGATTGTGAAGAAATCATATAGAATTGGCATTAGCTTCAGCAGCTTTCAGTCTTCACCTTCCCAGATGAATGGTGTTGAGAGAACTGAATTGTGGCTCAGCTTAAAGCATTTCCACCACTCATTTTTAACTTTGGCTTACTGTGGTACCATATGTATAGTCTTTGCTCAACACATAATTGTTCATGGTGATTGCCAGTTCAAGGCAGTTGGTGAAAGTAGTTACTGTTCCTGGAGGCTAGGTGGCTCAAAGGATAGAGAGCCAGGCCTGGAGAAGGGAGGTCCTGGGATCAAATGTGACCCCAGAATCTTCCTAGCTGTATTACCCTGGGCAAGTCACATGACCTAAATTGCTAGCCCTTAACTTTTCTGCCTTAGTGCCAATACTTAGTTTCAATTCTAAGACAGAAGGTAGAAGTTAAAAAAAAATAGATAGTTACTGATCAAAGTTCAGCACCATTATCAAAGGGAGCATCTTCAAATGCCAAGAATCAATCAATTAACAAGCAGGTAGAGCCTGGATGCTGAGGATACAAATGTAAAAGTATGTTATTCCCTGGCCTCAAGAAATTTGAATTTTACTGGATGATGAGGGCAGGGTTGAGGATAGTATCTTCACAGCTAATTGAATATGGAGAGAGAGAGAGACAGAGACAGAGACAGAGAGACAGAGGGAGAGAGAGAGAGGGAAATTGGTGGAGGAATGGGCTCTTGAAGAAGGTGGCACTAGAGCTGAATTTTGAAGGGAGCTAGAGGTTCCCAAGGGGGGAGAGCATTACAGGTCAGTCTATGCAAAGGAAGGGAAGTGGAGAATGGAACTGGAATGTGGAGGGAATATAATCATCTTAGAAAGATAGACTAGAGCCAAATTGTGAAGGGATTTAGATGCCAAAAAGAGAAATTTCCTAAAAGGCAAAGGGAAACTTTTGAATTAAAGGGTGTGGAGTGTCATTGTCACACATGCTTTAGGACTATTAAATTAGCAGCTCTATGGAAGACAGATTAGAAAGGAGAAAGGTTTGAGAGAGGAAGATTTATTAAAAGAAGACTATTGCAATAACCCAGGTGAGTGAGAAGTGATGATGGCCTAGACTAACATGCTCTTTGAGCAAGAGGGTAAATGAGAATGAAGAGATAAGGACGGGAACCTAGGTGGTTGGAAGAGTGCTGGTGCCCTTGAAAGAAATAGTGAAAATTAGGAAGGAAGACAATTTTAAAGAGAGAGAAAATGAATTCTTTTTTAGATGTATTGTGTTTGAAATTCTTATACAACACCCAGAAATAGATATTGATTGGGAAGTTGGAAATTTGGGACCGAAACTCAGGAGGAGGATTAGGGCTATATATGCAGTTTTGGGAGACATCTGCAGAGATGATAGTTGAAATTTAGGGGCTGATAAGATCACCATTTTCACTTTCCTTCAAATTTCATTTCTTTAGGCTTAGTTTGCTGTTCTGGGAAATGTGTCAAGAAAGCACAACTCAACACATGTGGAATTGCTTATTGTTATTACAAACATGTTGTACCCAATGTATAACAAATTCTGTGGCAAGATAAAATCATTAAAGGTGTAGTTTAGGGATGGATTGTTCCATGCAATATAGAACATGAGTGGATCCCTTTTAATTTATGATGACACCTATGTTTTGGTTGGGATATTTCCCATGTAGCTGAGCCATGTACCCTGACCACTTCTGGATGATGCCAAACATGCTCTGGCATTTTGTTGAAAGTCATACATATCTAATGTTTAAAACTGCTGCTAGGCCCAGAATCCCAGGGCATTCTCTCCTTCTCCATTAAAGGACCTCTTCCATCACTAGACCCATGCACATGATCCAGATTGGATTTAGTCCTGGAGGAGTATGACCACTTAAAAGAAGGGTCAGGCTCTTTTTTTTCCCTACGACTCTGGCTCATTTCACTTTTACTCTCTTGTCCCAAAGAAAATTACTTAAAACTTGGGTTTTGACTGATATTTAGAGTGTCCCTGAAGAAGGGAGTATAATTGTATTCAATGTACAACGTAAAGCACTTATGGGACAGGAATTAATTTCCTACACACAAAATAGATGTTTGACCCCAAAGCCTTTCACAAGCAAACATTGACAGAAAATCTATTTTCTGCTTAGAGGCAACTAGGTGTCTCAGCGGAGAGAACTCTGGGCCTGGAGTTAGGAAGACCTGAATTAAGATCTGACCTCAGACACTTATTGGATGTGTGACTCTGGCCAAGTCATTTAACCTCTGTTTGCCTTAATCCACTGGAGAAGGAAGTGGAAAACCACTGTAGTATCTCCATGGATAGTGTTGGTGTGATATTGTTCATGGGGTCTTGAAGGGCCCAACAAGAAGGAACAACAACAAAAGAGATTGATACTTAAAACTGTAAAAACAAACATTTGTCAGGGACTAGTGAATAAACATTTTATATTTCACCTCAGCTCTGCACTGACCTCCTCAAGACAGATGTCTTCTGGCAAAGAGCGTGGCCAGGAACTGGGTTCACCTTCCCAATGGTTGTTATCTTTACAAAGAGTGATGGATTTGTTGCCAGTAATTCTTTTCAAGTATAGCCATTTCTCATCTGGATTCTCTGGATCCCTCAAACTCACACATTTGTCTCTTGGCTAGGACATTTCCCTTTTAAAAGCATACTAAGACTTCAACTCTTCTCTCTGTGTGGCCAATAAGGGAAAGACTCTGAGTCTTGTATCACTGAGTACCCATGATTGGTCAGGGAGTTCATGATTCCAACAGTACTCAAATGCTATGATAGCATGCAAGTTCAACTGGAATCAGAAAGGGAAGCTCTGTGCATGCCCTAATATACTTGACCAGAAAAAAAACTCCTGATCTGCCCTTTGGCCACTATGACTAGAGTGGAAAGTGCTATTTTAAAGAGGATTGACCATTGAGTCACCCTTTCTCTCTCTTTTTTCCTGTCTACCAAGGATTTTGGACTCTTACTGGAATAGGATGGGATGAGCTTGTGATGATGGAGAGGAATCCCTTTTTTCCCCCTTGGTAACTATGGTGGTTTCTGTCATATGGCAGCAAGAACATGTCCTTGTTTAAGTGAACCTGAGACCGAATTTTAGGGACCTAGGTGTCTCTGTTGCTTTGTTAGCTTGGGGGCAACTTCATGAGTTTGAGAGATCCCACTCTTTGGAGATTAGTTTCCCAGCAATAAGGCTTCTTTCAAGTAACCTCTTGGAGAAGACCACCACTGGGTGAATATCACAGATAAAACAAAAGCTAATTCAAAACCTTAGCCTTGAATGAATTGTGGTAGACATTTATTTGTTTTTATTTTTTAATTATTATTTAAATTTTTATTTTGAATATTTTCCCCTAGTTACATATTTCATGTTCTTTCCCTCTCCCCCAAGCCCCCCTAACTCCCCTTAGCTGACTCACAATTCCACTGGGTTTTACATGTATCATTGATCAAGGCCTAATTCCTTATTATTGATAGTTGGACTATAGTTATCATTTAGTGTCTATATCCCCAATAATATCCCCATTAGCCCATGTGTTCAAGCAGTTATTTTTCTTCTATGTTTCTACTCCCACAGTTCTTCCTCTGAATGTGGCTGGTTTTCTTTCTTATAAGTCCCTCAGCCTTGCTCTGGATCCTTACATTGCTCCTAGTAGAGAAGTCCGTTATGTTCGATTGTATGTGGTAGACATTTAAGATGAGAGTGAATGCCTGTTCAGCAGTCCCACAAGTCTCCAGGGAATCTTTGCATCTTGGCAGAGTATAATGGAAGTTCTGACTTATTGTTTGGTATTTTAAATGTTTGTCAATGTGAGCTTATGTGTTTTTTGTGCTTTAAGCATGGCTTTGTGGTAGAAGAAATAAATACACATATACATAATCTACTTTATACATGGAACATCTTTCTAAAAGGAACCTTATTGCTTTTGAGGGTTAACACTCTGTCCTTAAAATTATTGCCTCCATATTTGCATCTTGCACTCACTTCTGAATTCATCTCATTCTGGCTTCTGATCCCTAGAAGTCTGAAAATGCTATGCTCAAGGTCAACAGTGTTCTTTTTATTGATATAATGGCCTTTTGTCAATCTTTGTCCTTCTTGCATTTGGCACTGTTGAGTAGTTCTTCTCTTGATCTTCCTTGGTTCTTGAGCTACTATTCTGTTGTTTCTACCTTTAGGACCAATTGTCCTCTATCTCCTTTTAAGTTCATTATCCACGATATACACCCTATGCATGAGTATACCACAGGGGTCTTCGGTGAGTCCTCTTTTTTTTTCTCTCTCTATACTCTTCTTCTTCTTGGTGATTTCATCAGTTCTCATGGATTCATTCTAGATTTGGATTCATTTATACAGGGGTGACTCTTAGATCTCTATATTATGTTTCTTCTGAGCTCCAATCCCACACTTTCAACTGAATGCTGAACATCTATATCTGGATGCCATAGTCATCTCAAATTGAAACAGAGATAGATGTTGATGATGATGCTATATAGGTGGATAGACCGAAGGATAGAACATTTATTAAATATTTATCATAACCAGATGGAAGCAGTGGATATAGAGTACTACACCTGCAATCAGGAAGACTCATCTTCCTAAATTCAAATCTGGCTTCAGACACTTACTAGCTATGTGACTCTGCTAATGCTCCTTTGTCTCGGTTTCCTCATTTATAAAATGAGTTCAAGAAGGAAATGAAAAACCACTCTAGTATCTTTTCTAAGAAAATCCCAAATGATGGCATGAAGTACTTAGTAGTTGGCCAGAACTGAAATGCTCAACAACAACAAAATACATCAGACACTGGCCTAAGTACTAAGGATATAAATAAAAGAAAACAAGAGAGCCCTTGAGGAGCTTACATTTTAATGAGGAGAGGGGAAGACAGCTATTAAATAGGACCTGGGAAGGGGATATGGAATGGCAACTAGTTATATGGAGAAATCTGGATCCCAGCAAGATAAAAGCTCTCCCATAATGGCCCTGCATCCCAGAAACAGAGTCCAAGGGAGTTTAGTGGGTCCTAGATGTCAGAAGCACAGGAACCATTGTTTTATCTTCAAAACAGAATTAATTTTCTTTCCTCCAAGTCCCATCCTTCTTTCTACCTTCTGTATTTCTACTGAGGTAACACTATTCTTCCAGGCACTTAGATTCTCAACCTAGGAATTATCCTTTACTCTTCCCTTTAATTCCTTCCTCATATTCAATCAATTATCAAGATTTATTGATTCCACCTTCTCAAGGTCTCTTAGATCTGCTCATTTTCTCTACTTACACCACCACCATCCTAATTCAGGGACATATCACCTTTTTTTAAAAAACCAAAACCAAAACCTTACCTTTGAGCTTACATCAGTTCTAAGACAGAAGAGTGGCAAGGACTAGGCAACTGAAGTTAAGCCCACAATTACATAGCTAGGAAGTGTCTGAGACCAACTTTGAAATTAGGATCTCCCAACTCCAGGTCTGGTTCCCTATCCACTGAGATACCTAGCTGCCCCTCTTCATCAATTCTTTTCCAGACTATTGCAATAGTCCAATTACTGCCATTTGGTCTCCCTGTTTCCAATCTCTCCCTTGTCAGATCCCTCCTCCACACAAGCACCAAATGTGTATTCCTAAAGTACAAATCTTTTTTTTCCTTGATCAAGAAACTTCAGTGGCTCCCTATTGATTTTAGGATAAAATAAAAATTCTTCATCATTTAAAGGCCTCCACAATCTGGCCCAAGTCCATTCCCCAAACCGATTACTCTTTTCTCCTTTTCATACCCTCAGGACTTTGGTCAAACCTGCATAGTTGAAATTCTCTATATACAACATCCCATTTCTTACCACGGTATCAGGATATCTTCCTACCTCTCTCCTACCTCTTGGGACATCTGACATCCTACAAGGCTGAGTTCAAATGCCACTCTTTTGGTTTACACTTTGACCCTTCCCTCAGCTATTAGGCCATTTCTGGAGTGGGGTGGACAGCCAAAGGTATCAGAAAGAATAGGATTGCAACTCAGGAGAGCAGATCAGAGGCTCCAGGTAATGTCTATAGAAAAGGGCAGAGTTTTCCCTGGTATATACCAAGAATAGAAAGCATAAACATGACCTTGAGATTTGAGATAAGAGCTCTTTTATTGGAGACAGAGCTCAGAGGTTTTTGTTTGTTTCTTTGTTTGTTTTTTAGGCTTTACTGTGAGTGAGAGTCAAGTTCCATTAGAGATAATGAGTTAGGATGTTGAGATACTGGAACTAGTTTCTGTGCTATCCAGGCCAGATGTTTTGAAGGGGGACTTGAAGGAAGAGTTTGGATGGGGGGTGGTGGTGGTGGAATACTTTAGCCTTGTTGGCCAGCAGGGAGGAATATTACAACCTCCCAGAAGAGCATAATGAAGAGTAGAGTGTGCTCTACTGACTTAAGGACAGACAAGCCATGAAATGGGTAAAAGGAGAAGCATAAGATGTTGTGTAGATCTTTGGAGGGTACCCGCCATTCACAGCATACTAGTGTCAATGTATCACATAAGCATTGTACACATTATGTCCTTTAAGTAACCTTTCTTGATTCTTCCAGTTGTAAGTGTCCACCTACTAAACCACTTTGTATTTTAGTAAATACACTGTATTTATTTATCTGGGACTTTTTTTTGTATTTTTACTAGAAGAATGTAAGATCCTTGAGGGTAGGGACTATCTCTATTTTGTACAGCCATACAGGAAGTCACATGAATTTCTTGGTTTCCCAGTACCTATAAAATGATACTTTATTGCTAAAAATGCTCTCCATCATTATTTGAGCCTTCAGCAAGATATACTCTTTTTGCTGGTAGAGGGTCTTGCCTCCGTGTTACTGCCTGCTGACCGATCAGGGTGGTGGTCTCTGAAGGCTGGGGTTGCTGTGACAATTTCTTAAAATAAGACAATGGTGAAGTTTGACATATTAACTGATGCTTCCTTTCATGAAAGATTTCTCTATAGCATGTCAGGCTGTTTGACATTATTTTACCCACAGTTGAACTTCTTTCAAAATTGGAGTCAATCCTCTCAAACCCTTGCTTCTTACATGCTTTATCAACTAAGTTTATGTAATATTTTTCAATATAGTTGTATCTTGGGGAATAGGGAGGTTGAAGGAGACAGAGAGAGTTGAGGGAGCAGTCCATCTGAGAGACAGTCAGAAAACATACAATATTTATTGATTGGGTTTGCTATTTTAAATGGGTGTGGTTCATGATGTCCCAAAACAATTACAACAGTAACATTAAAGATTGCTGATCATAGATCAGCATCACAAATATAAGAATAATGAAAAATTTTGAAATAGTGTGAGAATTATCAAAATATGATGTAGACATGATGTGAGCACATGTGGTTGGAAAAATGGTGCCAATAGACTTGTTTAGTGAAGGGTTGTCACAAGCATTCAATTTGTAAGAAATGCAATATTTTCAAAGTATAACAAAATGAGGGGAGACTGTATTTTTATCCCTGGCACATAGAACAGTATCTGGCACACAGTAGGCAATTAATAAATATCTGTTGACTGACAATCAGAGAGACTTAATAGAGTATTGGAATGAGGATGATGAGAATTTATTTTATCTGCTGGTCCTTGAGCTTCAGTCCTCCTCATGCTTCCTCTATGTGGTCAACAGAAATCAATAGCACATCGAAGGTAATCACTTTTGCTTTTATAAGACTCTTTAGTTTCCAAAGCACTTAAATCCACATTCCCATTTTATTTTTACATTGCCCAATGAGTAAGTAGGGTAGTCAGTGTTCCCATTTTACAGACACGGATTTGAAAAGTTCAGAGACATTGAAGTTGCCCAGTCAGCCAGGGCAGGAACAATGTCTGGCATTCTGAATAAATGTCAGAAATCTTTCTACCTCACCAAACTGCTTTTCAAGTAGTATAAGAAATAATAGAATGATCTTATTGAACCTTGAGATGAGGGGCTGGGCATGGTGGTGGAAAAAATACCACAAGCAGGTTGGACTCAGCACTATTTAAGCCCTGGTTTGTAGCCTATGCCAGGGTGCTGGATGAATACTGAGTATGCTGGTCCATCCTGCCACAGTTTCTGGAAGCTGTTTTCAGCACAGACTTTTTTTTTCCAGCTAGTTTCCATCAAGAAGAGCTTTGATCTTAGTGTTCCAAATGGAGCAGCCCCAGAGGGACCACTGCTAACTACTAGGGGATTTGGTGACCTTTGTCAGGTGGATGAGGACCCCCAGTAATTAAAGGCCCTCCGTTTCTCCAGGGATTGGCCTACATTGTAGGAAGAAAGAAAAAAAAAACAGTTGGCAGTTGTCTTTAACCCTCTTTATGGCTTAAATGAAACACAAGCCTAGGCTGTTGTGCTTAACTAGAGTTCCCACAAGAGTTCTTTCTTGGGAACAATAGGAAGTCACACGTAAAATACCCAAAGAGTCATTCATTTGGAAGCCCAAGCCTCCCTCCTACACTGCTGAGATGAGATAAGGAAGGTATTGGTCAAACCATAGACCCGTCGAATCAGAGAATCAGAGTCTGGAGAGACATTAGGGGTGATCTACTCCAATTCCCTTACATTACAAATGAAGGAACTGAGACCCAGCCAGAGAAGTGACTTTCCCAAGGCTGTACAGCTAGCTAGAGACCGAGCTGGGACTGGGATACAGAAGACAACTGTTTCACTCTGGGGCACTGTCAGTCTGGGTCAGAATGAAGAAGATCCAGTATTTCTTAGATGGAAGTATTTGGTAGGGACAAATAGAAAAATCTCCCTTTATTGAAGCTTCATCTATTTTTCTTTATAACACAATTAACCATTAATGTTATCCAGAGTCCAGAATGACTGCTTTCAGTAAGCCAAATTCAAAACATTTCAATGATGGATCTGGCTGTTTGGGGAAGAGAGTGTGGAGAGGGGGCAGACATTCTATAGCCCTGGATAAGTGGATTTCTATTGACTGACTGGCAGAAAGAAAATGGGATTTTTTTTTTCCCCTGAAGAATCTAATTACCAAATCACACTGAGATCATGAGAGAGTAGAGGGTGGTTTTTGTTTGTTTGTTTGTTTTGTTTTGTTTTCTTGGGAACTTCTCTGAGTCTCTGTAAAATGAGGAGGTTGGCCTGAATGTAACTTACCTTTAACATTCCTGCCAATACCGAATCTATGATCCTATGATTTTGTAATACAGAAGCAAAGTCACATAGTTTCATCTTCCAGATTTAGCCCATCCTATGCCCAAGGATTCAACAGAATCAGTTCACACAAGTTAAGAGAACTGAGAGGAAGTCAAGTACACATTTCATAAATTATGCTTCTCTTTTCCCCCTTCTTTAGGTTCATCCTCACAGGGTACTGTGTCGGGAGTTCAAGGAATCCTTTTTCAGACAGAGTTTATATATTTGATAATTATCCTTCCGAAAGCATTGTCACATTAGTTATCAATTTGATCCTTACAAAAATTCTGCAAGGTAGATATTGTTATCCCCATTTAGAAGATGAGGGAGGGGTTTGCAGAGTTTTTGAAGTTTACTAGAAAGTTGATATCTCATATATGCAGTCAATTCCTAGTTGTTAGCATTTTGTTTGTTTATTTAGTGCATGAGGTGGTGCTCTGCCTAGTGACCTGGTCCTTTTAGGAATGAGGGCCCAGGTGCTGACGATATCATTCTGACTTTGGTAGTTGTGTATCCATCAATGTAAGATGTGTGTACTGTCCACATAGGTTATGTGCATGATTACATGGATTGTCTAAATGTGGCTGGTGGAATCCTGCTAATAGCTCTTCAAAGGGAGACTTAGTACTGCCTGAAGGGAAGCAGAGGAAGACATTATGAGACATGTGACTCCAGTTGTGTCTGAGAGAGAATGATATTGGTCTAGAATTATATCTTTCTGCCCCCCTAAATATTGCTGGCATAAGGCCATGATTTTTTGTTTTAGATTTAAGCTGCTTTCCTGGTCATTATCCTCTAAAGGAGAAGGGATAACTAAACTTAAACTTGTAGTTTTGACTCCGCACCAAATACTAGTTACACAAAAGACCACCACAAATAGTAGTAAATTTATCTAAGCAGATAGAAAATAGAAATCAGAGAAGTTATACAAAATAGAATATGTCAGAAGATGCATAGAATGAATTATTTCTTTCACTGGAAGTTATCTCAGCTCAACTAACAGAATGGCCCTGATCTCACCTGAGGGGAAATTACTCAAGGTCTGGAGGAAGGCTATCTGCAAAGCTGATCAGAGACACCTTGAAGTTTTGGCTTCTCTACATGTCTGCCAGTTCTCCAAATCTTTTTTTTTTTTTTTTCTTTCTTCATAGGTCTTTCTCAAAAGAGTATCTGGAGGGGGTAGCTGGATAACTCAGTGGATTGAGAGCCAGGCTTAGAAACAGGAAGTCCTGGGTTCAAATCTGACCTCAGATGCTTTCTAGCTGTGTGATTTTGGGGCAAGTCACTTGACCCCCATAGCCTAGCCTTTATCACTCTTCCGTCTTGGAACAAATACACAGTATTAATTCTAAAATGGAAGGTAAGGGTTATAAAAAAAAAGCATCTGGAAAAATAAAATAAAATAAAAAAAGAGAATCTAGAATTATGTGAGTCTCTCTTGAAGAAAGAACGAAGATGAATGTTTTTCCTCTCCCAAACTCTCATGCCAACTCCATGCCTCAGGTAGGGCAGAGTAATCACTGTCTCCACCAATTTGTAATCATTCTTTTTTTTTTTTTTTTAGCCCTTATCTTCTGTCTTTGAAGCAATACTATGTATTGGTTTCAGGGTAGAAAAGCAGTAAGGGCTAAGCAATGGAGGTTAAGTGACTTGCCCAAGGGCTTCTCATCTCTGGGCCTGGCTCTCTCAGTCCACTGAGTCACCTAGCTATCCCCATCAATAATTCTTGAGAAGCAGCATGTAAAACATCCCAGGTTATATCTATATAAGTGCATATTCTCTTCCTTGGTTAGATTATATGCTCTTAGAGGATAAGGACTGTTTTGTTTTTCCAGAACACCAGCATCTAGTACAATACCTAGCACACAGCAGACCAGAAATACTTAGTGTTTGATTGATGATTGGGTTTCCCACCTAACACCAGGGCCTTTGGGAAGAATGACATATTTTTTTTCCTGATTCTTTGAGTTACCACTGCTCAGTCTTCCCCTTTATTTTGTGATAGCTTCTCACTTTATTTGAAGAGGAAGATGTAGTTAGTATGGGTTTATCCAATCAGAACTTATCTTGAACTCCCATCCCTGGGGAGAATCTGCCCTCTGAAATTCCTTACTTTGATTTCATTTATGGTACCCCATAGTGCAGATAAATACATAGGCTTGATGACTATATATAGGTTTTTTGTTATTGTTCATAACCAAAAAAGATAAGAAAAAAGAATATGTCAGCACAATTACCATACAGTAAAGTTATCTGCAGCTTTTCTTAGACCATACATAATGGGTCTATAGGAATGCCTCAAAACCAAGAGTTTCCAAATATAGTGTTGGTGCTTACACTTGATCTCCCATTCAGTCATCCCCAATGGAAATGAACAACTATTCCCCAATGCTATTCCACTAATGGCTTTCAGGAGGCTCAATGTTCAGGTAATTGAAGGAATTTGGGATTTGGGGTGACTCAACTGCATCATCCTCCTTATCAATAATTTAGACATTCATTCCTCCTCAAACTGGGTTTTGGCTATCCATGTACTCTGGACCTTCTTAGTTCCTAGAGCTACCACTTCTTTAGCTCATAATTTCCTCTAAACCAGAAAGTGTAAGGATGCAGGCTTCATGGAAAAGGATCAGTATAGGTCTGTAGTTCTGTTCAGTGGCCAAAGAGAAATACGCACAAGCATTACAAGACCATTATCTTATGTTCCCCTCTCTGTGTCCTTGAACAATGCTGTGGTTATGTCATTTCATGTGTCTCACTGGCTTCCAAAGACTGGCCACACTCTTCTCTTACCTGATGCCTTTGTCAGAGCAGAAGAATGGCTACAGGGGGTGAGGAGGGAAGAGGGGGGTGAATCCTATAACTATTTTTTCACCTGTGAAATTATCCATGATCATAATTGATATGGATTCACAATTGATAGAAAAGCTCCAATTAAGCTTATAATACCACTTCAGATTTAGTGCTGAGCAAAATGTTATTGACTTGAAAGCTTGAAATATATCCAACACATGCCAAGGAATTATAGTGATGAATGAGCATTCAAGTCTTATAAAAGTTCTTGTGAGCATAGGCAATAACTAAAGAAAGACAGATAGTGTCAGTGCTGCTGGAGAACAATAGGGAAATAGCACTAGGTAGGATAAAAGAGGAGTAAATTGATCCCAACCATTGGGTCGCCAGTTTGTCTCTGTTAGTCTCCTGCCAAAGTTAGCACATCTGAGCTCTGACACCTTCATCATTGCTGAATTTCTTACCCTGAATAGTTCAATGTCCTCATTTTTCAGCCTTGTAACAGTGCCTTCCACCCTTGACCACAATTGACACAACAGGAATATTTTGCTCTCAGTGAACTTGCCACTCCTTTACTAGGGCAGATCTGAACTGGTCCCTTTCACTCTGAGTGCCTCAAGCAATTGTCTCTGATGTCTCATCCTTAACAAGGGACTGAAACCCCCAGAACTAGTGACTAATTTCTGAATGTAATTTCTTTCAGCTTCTTCTTCTCTAGATGATAAGCCTAACCAGTTGAGATATCCACCCCTTTCCATTAGATGCTTAGACTTAGCCTCCCTATTAGCCTGGTCTTACCTATGCTGTATCTCTTTTTCTCTACTTGTGCCTTTAATTGAGTTAAAAATCTTGCAGGGGTATTATAAATACATAATGTGAAGGTATACATATTATAGGTATGCATAACTTTTTGTTGTTATCTTATCATTATATATATTTATATACAAGTGTGTATTTATGTTAATATATATTTATCTTTTCATTCTATGTAGACTGTACTGGAGAGGACAAGGACTATATATGTCTTGATTTTTTAAATTTTTCCTTCATTAGACTAATGTAATTATACTTTGCATATAGTACATGTTATAATAAAAACAATACTCCTATCTATTAGATGTAGATGTAGATGAAGTATAGAGAGAGGATAGGATGACACCTCTCTTCTTTATAACAGTTGCCCAGGCAGGATCCTTTAGGTCAATGGACGATATCCCTTCAGGACCCACCTGAGGTTAATTGATAATATTTATTGGGCTCTTTAGCTGGGTAATGTTGGAATCTGACTGCGTCTCTCCCTTCCCAAAGAAGCTTTGAATAATCACTTCAGGAAGGTACTTTAAAACTTTGATTATATTTAACAAAGGAAAATAATGGGTTGGGATAGAGGTATTGGGAGACCCTAACTTAAAATGATAATGATGACTCTCTAAACTGTAGGCAAGTGAATGAATTAAGATGATAGCTTCTCTCTGGTACAGCCTGGCCAGAGCCACACCAGAGCAGGCAAACTGCTGTATAAACTTTCAGTTTCTTCTTCTCTAGATGATAAGCCTAACCAGTTTGAGATATCCACCCCTTTCCACCCTCTTCATCTTCTCCTGCCCATTTCCCAGATCCTTCCTGGGCCCTGGGACACCTAGATAACTAAGATGATTGACTTCCTAATATCTAGGGGCAGTAGAATCAGAGATGATGGTCTGGGTACAGGTTGTTGGTGGTACAGGAACAAACAGGAGGAGCTTGCAGGGTTGAGTCTGCAAGTCTCAATTCCACAAAGATCCGAATCCACTGATCTCAAGTCTCAGGGAAAGACAAGAACCAAGAACCCCTTCCAGGGCTACCAGGGTGGTTTTATACCCCCCCCCACCCCCCGTCCCCAGTATTTCTTGCCAACTTGGAAGACAGTCTTAGTGTAGCCACCTTTAGACACTTTACTTCCAGCAAGGACCTAGGTAAATTTCAAGAATTTCATGGAATCATCTTAGAGCAAATTTAAGTTCTTTAGTGTTTAGATCCAATAAACATTGTTTACCTGAAATCTACTCTAATATTAATCTAGGAGGCCCTAGACCCTTAACAAGAACCACGAGTCTAACTCTTTTCCAATTTATTATGCATATAGCATTCAGATTAAATTTCATTAGCAGAGCAGTTATCAAACCATTCCCAAATTTCTATCCCTTCAGCAATTTCCTCATTTACCAATTAAATTCCAAACTCCTTTGCCTGGTATTCAAGGTCTTCCTCACTATGAATCAAAATTATCTTTCTAAATATTCCTCAGTGTTCTTCTACAAATTCTTACACACTATAAATTTTATTTTAACTCACTATTTCCTGAATACACTCTGTTCTTTTCCATAGTTATGCCTTAATTCAGACTGTTCCTTCTTCTTTTAATGCTCTTCTCTTACATCTCAGTCAAAATGCTACTTATTTTTTCGAAAGATTGAGCTCAACTACCATCCCCTGCTCCTCATCCCCAATAAAATTATCTGAGGTACTCCTAATTGGTATTGACTCTTGTTCTACTAAATCTTCATGGCATTTAGCACATCCTGCATTGGTGAAAGAATAACAAAGAGTCACAGAATCTCAGAAATGGAAGAGAATTTCAGAGTCCATCCCTTTCCTGGACAGGCCCAACATGGCCATCAAGAAGTTGTCTTAAATTTTTCTTGAAGACCTCTAGTGAGAAGGAGAAACTCACCTCCCGAGGCAGCCCATTGCACTTTGGGTAGTTAAAATTTTCAGAGTTTTTTTTTTTCTTTCCTATATTTCCTTTTTGCAACAGACCTGTTATTGTTCTTACTTCTGCTTTCTGGGATCACACAGAAGAAAACTAAAAATTCTTTCAGATAATGACACTTTAAATATTCAAAGACAGCAGTCATATTTTTTAAATTCATTTTTTCAGTTTAAAAAATTTTAATTCCTTTAGCTGAATCCCATATGTATATCAGCTCATTATCTTTGTGACTGCCCAGACCAAAACTCCACTCCTCAATCTGTATTATTCATTAGAATGTATGATTCTTGAGGTTAAGAAATATCCTACTTGTATATTCATCTTCCCACTGCTTAGCACAGTGCCTGGCATACAGAAAATGATTAATCAATGTGTTTTCATTCATTCATTCGTTCATATTTCATTATATTGGTGTTTTTAAATTCTTTTTTTTTTTTTTAGTCTAGCTGGAAAAAAAAAAATGGTTCTGTCCTATATTCCTATTAGACTCTAACTTCCCTGAGGCCCCAGAGAGTTAGGAAGTAGGTATTTAGTAATGCTTGTTAAATTTGAATTTGGATACAAACTTGGTCTTATATAAAGCTAGATTATAATTTAGAAGGGATCATAGGCTATTGCAGGGGTCAGCAACATGTGGCTCTTGAGCCATATCTGGCTCTTTTGAGGGCCAGATATGGCTCTTTCTGCAGGAACCATAAAGTCAATTTTTTTTCAGGTGCTGTTACAGGAGCATGCACTGTCGGCTCTCACGAAATTACATTTTAAAAAATGTGGTGTTTATGCCTCTCTCGGCCAAAAAGGTTGCTGACCCCTGGGCTAATGGGGTCATAGACAAAATTGTGAAGGACATTAGAAACTAGTATAACTCTTATTTTACACTTATGGAAAGTGAGGCCAAGAAGAGAGAAGTAAATAACCCTGGTCACACAGGTGGTAAGTAGATTTTTAAAAAACCTTTACCTTATGTCTTAAAATCAATACTGTTTATTGGTTCCAAAGTAGAAGAGCAGTAGGGCTTATGCAATGGGGGTTAAGCCCATGGTCATATAACTAGGAAGTGTCTGAAGTCAGCTTTAAACCAGGGCCTTCAATCTCTAAATCTGGCTCTCAATCGGCTGAGCAACTGAGCTGCTTCTCTGTAAGTAGATTTTTAAAGTCATTCATTGTTACTGTTCATCCTTCATTTCTTTCTTTCTTTCTTTCTTTCTTTCTTTCTTTCTTTCTTTCTTTCTTTCTTTCTTTCTTTTTAATTTAAACCCTTACCTTTCATCTTGGAGTCAATACTGTGTATTGGTTCCAAGGCAGAAGAGTGGTAAGAGCTAGGCAATGGGGGTCAAGTGACTTGCCCAAGGTCACACAGCTGGGAAGTGTCTAAGGCCAGATTTGAACCCAGGACCTCCCATCTCTAGGCCTGGCTCTCAATCCACTGAGCTACCCAGCTACCCCTCCATCCTTCATTTAAATATATATATTCTATTTTTTACCAGTTACATTTAACAACAAATTTCTACATAAGTTTTCTTATCTCCCTTCCTTCCTTCCCCTTCCAAGGGACAGCAGGATATTTGATCTGGGTTATACATATGTTATTATGCAAAACACATTTTCATATTATTCATTTTTGTAAGCAAACAATCTTATACAACCGAAGCCAAAACCATAAATCCAAAAAAAAAAAAAACAACAACAAACCAAGTGAAAAATTTTCATCTGCTTTCATCTGCATTCTGACTTCATCAGTTCTTTCTCTAGAGGTGGATAGCACTCTTTGTCATAAGTCCCTCAAAAATTTCCTGATATTATTATTGATGGCAATTAAGTTTATCACATTTGATCATTCCACGATATTGCAGTTACTGTGTATAATGTTCTCCTGGTTCTGCTTATTTCATTCTGCATCAGTTCATGTAGGTCTTTCCAGCTCTTTCTATAATCATCTGAATCATCATTCCTTATAGCACAATAATATTCCATTACCATCATATGCCACAATTTTTTCAGCCTTTCCCCAGTTGATAGACATCCCTTTAGTTTCCATTTCTTTGCCACCACAAAAAAAGCAGCTATGAATATTTTTATACAAGTAGATCCTTTCCCATTTTTTTCTTATCTTTTTGGGATACAGACCCAGTAGCGGTTTTACTGGATCAAAAGGCATGTATGCATTGCTTTATAGCCTTTTAGTTATAATTCTAAATTGCTCTCCAGAATGATTGAATCAGTTCACAACTCCACCAGCAATACATTAGTGTTCCAATTTTGCCATACCCCCTCCAACATTTATCATTTTTTTAACTGTCTTATTGGCCAGTCTGATAGGTATAAGGTGATATCTCAGAGCTATTTTAATTGCATTTCTTTAATCAAGAAAGATTCAAAACATTTTTTCATGATTATTGAAAGCTTTGATTTCTTCAATTAAAAATTGCATATTCATGTCCTTTGACCATTTTCCAATTGAGGAATGATTGCATTCTTATAAATTTTTTTTAAACCATTAATTTCTGTGTATTAGCTCCTTGGTGGAAGAGTGGTAAGGGTGGGTAACGGGGGTCAAGTGACTTGCTCAGGGTCACACAGCTGGGAAGTGTCTGAGGCCGGATTTGAACCTAGGACCTCCTATCTCTAGGCCTGACTCTCAATACACTGAGCTACCCAGCTGCTCCCCATCCTTATAAATTTTATTTGGTTCTATACATATTTGAGAAATGTGACCCTTGTCAGAGAAATATACTATGAAAATTTCCCCCCAGTTTGTTGTTTCCCTTCTAATTGTGGTTTCATTGGCTTTGTTTATTCAAAATAATTTTTAATTTAGTAGGATCAAAATTATTCATTTTATATCTTGTAACTTTGATCATAAATTTTTCTTTGATCATAAATTCTTCCCTTCTCCATAGATTTGAAAAGTAAACTATTTTTTGTTCCTCTAATTTACTTTTAATATCACCATTTAAGTCTAAAGCATATACCCATTTTGACTTTATTTTATAAATTGTGTTCCTGGCTTTCCTCACTTTATTACACTCTAAATCTTTCCAGGCTTCTCTGAAACTTTCGCTTTCATCATTTCTTACAGCATAATTCTATTCTGCTATAATCCATAATTTGTTCAAATACTTTGCGGTTGATAGGTACCCATTTAGCTGAAGTTTTTTTTTTTTTTTTTTTTTACTATAGCAAAAAGAACTGTTACAAATATTTCATACATATAAGTCCTTCCCTCTTTCTTTGATATCTGTGGGGTATATTTTCAGTGGTGGTATTGCTCAACCAAAGAGGATGGATGCATATTTTTGTAACTTTTGGTTCCAAATTGTTTTCAAGAAGGCTTGGAAAAATCCATTGCTCCATTGACAGTACAAGAATGTGTCTGTTTTCCTTGCTATCCTTACAATAATTTCCATTATTTTTGTCATGTATATTAATCTGGATGTGTGTGAAGTAGAGCGCCAGATTTGCTTTGATTTCCATTCCTCTATTGATGATTTGGATTTTTTTTTAATACAGTTGTGTTTACATAAACTTTGTACCTCCTCATTGGTTGGCATAAGACTCTCTATATAATAGGTTGTTGGCAAATGTATTGTTATTCGAATTGATTGGGTAGAACTGAATTAAATGTGTGAAATGTTTCCAGAAAATGTAGGCAAAATGAGTGTTGAAAAATCAGACTTTTAAAAAATTCACAAAGGGAGCACCATTTAAAAAAAATGAGATTGAATAATTTTAGCATATAAACAATCATCCTTTAATTATTTTTTAATTATCTGACTTTTTGAAAAACAAGTACACTGAATGCTAACTTCCTTATAGTGCACTTTCTATTTTCACTATTCTGCTTGCTGACCCAGAAAAAAAAAAAATCAACCTCTAGGAATTTTGTTGCTAGGTCCATATATACCTAATATATACTAGACCAGTGATGGCGAACCTTTCGGAGGTGGATTGCCAGACCCCATCCCCACCCAATACCTCAGACTGAGTGCCACACCATGATCCAGCATGCTGTGTCCCCCATTGAGTGCCAGGCATCCCCCACATGCCCCTCCCCCCTTACCCCACACAGGGGAGAGAGAAAACTCTCCCATTGGGCTGCTGGGTGGAGCAGTTGGTAAAATGAGGAATGTCCTCAGCTAGTGTAGAGAGGGAAAAGGGAGTGGCCCAAGTGTTTTGCTCCCTTCCAGCTCTGCTACTTATGAGTCGCCCACCTTACTCCCTGTGTACTCCCATTGGGCTACTGGGCAGAGGGGCAGTGACGTGAAAAAATGTTGTTAGGTATGGTGGATAGGGGGAGGAAAACAGCTCCACCTGAGTCCCTCTGCCTTTCTAGTAACAAACTTTGGCTGGAGAAGGTAGCCACATGTCCACAGAGAGTGCTCTGTGTGCCATCTTTGGCACCTGTGCCATAGGTTTACTGTCACTGTACTAGACACTTTTCTAGGTGCTGGGAGATAGATACAGAAAGAATGAGACAACTCCTCATCTTAAGGAACTTAAAATCTAGTAGGAAAGACATATATAAATATATCCAGAATAAATATAAGGAAAATCAAGACAAATAGATACAAAATAGTTAAAAGAAGGGAATTATGGAGGATACAAGCAATGGGGTTGGGGAATCAATAAAGGCCATCACATAGAAAGTTGTATTTGAACTACATTTTGAAAAAAAGAGAGAAATTCTGAGACAATGAAGAAGGTCCTAGTTGGAAAGAAAGGGATGTCAGAGGGGCATGCATTTTTCATTGGATTAAACACCGTCTACTGTTTTGCTTGGGCAATTTGATCTTTAGGAAATCACCTTTCTCTCATCTGTAACTCTTGGGTGAGGCCCTTACTGACATTTTTCTTCAATGTATTTCCCGCCTCTGCTGGGGACACGACAGCTCCTCATTTGTGACTGCCTTTGCCTCAGACTGGTTCCCTCATACCTGTTCTCCAGCTTTGCCAGGCGTTGCCTCAATGCCATCATGCAGGTGGTAAAATGAGCCAAGTGACCTCATCCCTTATGGCACACCTTGAAGATGTCTTTTGGGAGCAATCCAAGTGACTCCATCTCTCTTCTCTCAAAGCTAGAGAGACAGTTTTTCCCACGACCTGTCTTCCCACCCCTTCCCCCAAAGAACTTCCTGTTCATGAAGAGGCACGTAGGGAGCATTGAAAGTGATGGCAAATAAATTTGACAAGAAGAACTGAGGGGAAACTCGCCCCCACTCCTCCCCACCCCCACCCTACATCATTGCGTTAGCTTTCATTTCTCACCAATGCTTAAGTTTCACTGATTCCTCACACCCATCAGTGAATGTCAGTTTACAGGAAGAGAAGTAGGAAGAAAGATGGCTCTATGTGTAAAAACTTCTCTGCAGTTTTTGCTTTTCTGAAGCAACTTAAAGAATTGACTTTCTAGAAGTCTTGTGAGGAATGCTCTTTCTATAGATTGTCCAAATTCCACATCAACCAATCAACAGAATGGTAGTAGTAGAAGTCTTTATAACCACACTATAATCTATTAATAAAATCTACTAATTAATCTATAATCTATTAATAAAAACAATCAATCAAATAAATTTATTAAGCATCTATTATGTACCATGTACTATTTAAATACTAGGGATATATATATATATGTATAAAATTTATATAATAAAATATAGAACTATAATATTTCAAATATAGACTTGTCTTTTATTTAATATTTATATAAATATATTATTTGCAATATTGTACATATATATTACTGCATTTGTGATTTCTTTGTTGTCAGGATTTTGTGGTGAGGAACTTGAGACAACTTGGTGGCAATTGAATAAAGTCCTGGATTTGGAGGCAGAAACATCTGGATTCAAATCCTGTCTCAGCCCCTTATGAGCTGTGAGACCTTAAGTAAGTCACTTAACCATTTTGTGCCTCTGTTAACTTTTCAGTGGAATGAGGAACATGGACTTGATGATCCCTAATATTCTTTCAAGCTTTAAACTTATGATCTACAATCTATGAGCTTCCTCTGTAAATAATGTTCAGAACTTTTCCCTGTAATTATCATCTCGGAGAGTTATCTAGAGCACTAAGAAATTAAGGGATTTGAACAGAATCACAATGAGAGGCATCAGTGCATCACTGATAGAGAATTGGTTTTCGAGACAAAAATGCAGGTTCCAGTCTGACTTCTGACATATATTGGCTGTGAAACTCTCAACAAGTCACTTAACTTTTCAGTCTTCTAGAGAAAATTCTCTTAGGATTATAAGTTGCCAAGAGGGTTCCAACTTGCTTAGATGCAGGGAGTTTCCTCCTCTAGAAGTACCCGACCTTAATAAAATCACAGGTTTAAATAGCTAGTCTAATCTAGGGATGGGACTTAAATGTAGGTCTTTCTAACTCTGAAGCTGGCTCATTTTAAAATCAACAATCACTAAGCATTTATTTAATGTCTACTACATCTGAGGTCACTCTGCTAGGCACCAAGGTTATGAAGACAAAAATGAACATTACCTGTTCTCAAAGAGCTTATATTCTACCAGAAGAGACAACATGTATATACAGGGAAGGGAGTTAAAAAAAAATCTTGGTTGTTAAGAAATTATACATTCTAAGAGGTAGAGAGGTGAGGAGGAATAGGAGGACAGTGCATTTTAGGCCAAGGTACAAAGCTGGGAGATAGGAAGAATAGCAAAGAAGTCATTAAGCCTGGGAAGTTAATTTAGGACTAAGTTGTTCGGGGTTTTAAATGCCAGTGGAATTTTTGTTTCACTGGAAAGGTAATAGGGAGTCACTAGAATTTATTGGGTATGGGACGGACATGATCCAGTCTGTGTTCTAGGAAAGTCTCTTTGATAGGTGTATGAAAGAAGGATTGGAGAAGAGAGAGATTTAAGTCAGTGACAGTTTGGTGCCTGATTAAACAGTCCAGATATGAGTTAAAGAGGGCCTGAACAAGGATAATGGTTTTAGAGGGATGTTGTAGCAGTAGAATGATAAGATCTGGCAATTGATTAAGCACCTACTATATTCAGGGGACACTTTTCTTTGTAGTTAAAATGTGTTTTTCCCTTTAAAAATTTTGTTGTTATTATTTTAATTGAATATACTTGGTATCAAAGAATAGACGTTGAAATAGAACCATCTTCCTTCTCCACAGAGATAGTGTGACTTTGGATGTGAACAATGAATATCATGGCACAGTTAGCTAATATATTGGCTAGCTTTGCTAAACTATTTTCCCCCTTCTTTCATTTTAATTCTCAGTTATAAAGGTTGGTTCTCAAGTTAAGGGAAGAGGATAAGTATACAAATCACCTTCACATACTTAAGCTACTTCATTCAATCCCACCAATTCCTTAAAATAAGTAGTACAAGCATTCTATCATTTATTACCCCCTTTCTAAGAGAAAATTGAAGCTCTGAGAGCTTCAAGATTGGCTCAAAGTTACATAGTTATTAAATACATAGCAAACTCAGGTCCTCTGATTTCCAGTCCAATATTCTTTATATTACACAGTAGTGTCAAAATCAAATAGTAATGGAGGCCACTAACCCATACATAAAGATGCTTGTGGGCTGCATGTTGATTGAGAAAACCTTATATTAACATTTCTCTGTATTACCTTTTAATTTATTTTGTTAAATATTTCCCAGTTATATTTTAATCTGATTTGATGCATACTTGGAAGTGTTGAGGCCACTGTGTGCCTACTGGTCAGTATCTGAAATCTCTGCACTATACTATTTAGTCCTCTTTCTAAACTTCATAAAAAAAAATAATAATAGCTAACAAATTATATAGCATTTATCGCATGTCAGACACTGACACATTATAATTCAATAATACTAAAATAAGATAATAATTTGTAATTATTATCACATTGGATCTTCATAACAACTCTGGTAGAATGATGCTATTATCATTCCCCATTTTTTCAGATGTGGAAAGCAAAACAGATGAGGTTAAGTGATTTGCCCATGATCATGTAATTAGTAAATGTCTGAGGCTGGATTAGAACTCAGTTCTTCCTGGCTCTAGTTGGGTGCTCTATCCATTTTACCCCTTAACTTCTCCCTACCTTTATAACATGGCAAAAGAGATCAATGAATAGTGGATGTATTGGGGACAAGTTTTGCACATGTAAACAATAAGTCTTGGTTCCATTAAATTACTATCAGTATCATTCATTTAGTAGACTATTAAGCCATGGCAGATCAGGTTGTAGGGGGGGGGGGAAGGGGGGAAGGTTAATACAGAGTATGTGTTTTTCACAAATCACAGGATCATCTATTTAGAGTTGTAAGGGATTTTGGAGTTCAAATAATTCAGCGTCCTTATTTTATAAATGTTGCTATCTTGTTAGGTTCCTGATTTCCCCTCTCTCCCAATTCCTCTGCTATTTCTAAGAGATTTTGCATTTGGTTTTTCCGTCAACTTGGTAACTTTTAAACACATTTTTTAAGAAGGGTGAGGCCCAGACTATGATTTAGTAAGTGTAGGGAGCTCCCAGTATGTTAAATGTCTCTACCAAGAACTGAAATGTCATTGGTCATACACCTAGTAAGTGTTCTAGTTAAAACTTAAACCCAGGTCTTCCTGATTTTAAAACTGACTCTCTATCCACTAAACCCTGTGGAATCTCAAAAACTATCAGGCAGCTAAAATTCTAGATAACTTGCTCAATTTACTTTAGATCCTCCTTACTTTTATAAGTCAAAACGCTCTTTCTGCTCCTGCCCCTCAAAGTTCACATTACACATTACCTTCTGCTCTAGATCAGACCAGCAGGCCTTGGTTTCTTCAACTGAAAAATGAGGATAATAATAGGACCTGCCTCCCGGAGTTGTTATGAGGATCAAATGAGATAATAATTACAAATTATTATCTCATCTTAGTGCTATTAAATTATTATGAGTACAGTGCCTGACACATAGAGAAAACCCACTCAGTATCTCTTTGAGAAACGCTGATAGATATCTGACCAGAGAAAGGAATAATCTTCAGGGTTATAAGCAACTTTGATGACATCTTCCACAGAGCCAACCATCTGGACTATGTTTGAAGGTCTACAGTGAAGGCAATGATTTTTAAGCTTCAGCCGACCTACTCTGAAAGAGTAATAAATAATGTATGAGAGGCTACTAGGTTTACTAGTTATTTACTAGTTGTAGTTTACCAGTGCAAGTGAGGTTCCTGGCTTTTATTCTGTTGTCTGATGAACAGTTCCAGTTATCTGATGAACTTTTAGCAAATGATTTATCCGTGTTCTTGGGTCCTGAGGCTCTGTCTTGAAAAGTCACTGAGGAAGTGGTATTTAAAGATATTAAAATGATAATAACGTAAATAAGGGCACCTGAGTGGTACAATGGGATAGAGCTCTGAGCCTGAAGTCAGAAAAATCTGGTCTTGATATTTAGTAGTTGCATGACCCTGGGCAAGCCACTTAACCCTATTTGCTTCATTTTGCTCATCTGTAAAATGAACTAGAGAAGGAAATGGCAAGCCATTCAGTATCTTTGTCAAGGAAACCCCAAATGAGATCACAAAGAGTTGGATGTGCCTGAAATAATTGAACAACAACAAAAAATTAAATAAATCCATGTGCATGTGTCTAGGTGTACACATTTATACTCTCTTTTGTGTGACTGATGTAAGAATCTTAAAAAGCATTACTTCTTAGAAAAAGCTATGCCCTTTCCTATATAATCCAGGCTGCTTGTACTAATATTTTTAATTGACTTTTGCCTTTCTTTACCCTGTATTTCTTCTGATAACAACATAGAATAAGAACTTGGAGGATTAAAAAAAATCCTTACTTTCCACCTTAAAATCAATACTATATATTAACTCCAAGGTAGAAGCTCCAAGAAGTAAGGGCTAGGAAATGGGAGTTGAGTGACTTGCCCTGGGTCACACAGCTAGGAAGTGTCTGAGGCCACATTTGAACATAGGACCTCTAATTCGTAGGCCTGGCTCTCAATCCACTGAGCTACCCAGTTGCCCCTTGGGGGATTTTACAGAAATTCAGAGCTAGAAGAGATATCTCCTTCAAAAGCCAATTTATCTATCATGTCCCTGAATGGAAAATCATCTTCTGACATTCCTAACAAGTGATTATTCTCCTTTTATGCCTTCCCCTTAAAGACCTCTAAAAATAGTTCATGCCTCTCTTGAATATCCCTAATTTCTGGGATTCCCAGCATTTATCACAGTACCTGGATCATGGTAAGAGCTTAATAAGTGCCTGTTGATTGACTGATTGACTGACCAGGAAGTTTTTCCAAATGCTGTGCCCAAAATTGCCTTCCTGTGACTTTGACCTCATTGGTCTAGCTAGTATCTCCCTCCTGATGGAGGCCATTTCATTTTTAGATAGCTCTAATTGTTAGATAGTTTTTCCTTACATCTAGGAAAAATATTTCCACAATTACAACCATTGTTCCTTGTTTAGCTCGCATGGGCCAACTAGATTAAGTACAATATTTATTCTGCCTGGTGACCATTTAAAGTCTTGAAGAAGGTATCATGATTCTAAGGTTGTATGGCATCTAGTTTTCTCATCATCATGGAGCCTCACTTTTGGGTATATTCTAATCCATCAGTGTCCTTTCCAGAATGGGGAACCCAGATCTAAACTTAATACTCTCAATTGTTTTGCTCTTATTAATGTAGATAGAGCTTAAATTGACTGATTTTTGACTACTCTGTTCTACATTTGCCTTACATTCAGCTTCCCTTCCTCTGGAAACATCCAGGATTATTACTAAATGGGTTGTCTCACCACATTTCCTTCATTCTCTTGCTCTGTTGCTGAATATTTGAACCCAAAGGTAGGTTCACATTTATATCCATTACGTGTCACCTTATTAAATTTGGCCTCTAACTTTATTTAGACTATTAAGATCATCAGAGATCCCAGGCATGTAGTCCATTTGCCAAAAGATTTCTAGTTGGAAGGGACAGGTGAGAGATGACATTAATTAGATCCTGTGAAAGATAAGATCAGCTAAAGAGACCCTCTTCCTGGGTGAGAGCCCAGCATTTGCTCCATTTGCCAGAAGCAGATTCTTCTGTATTTGTTTCTCCGTTTAACTTGCTGCTACACTAGAGTCCTTTATGGCTCTATAAGGCAAGGGGAAACCCCACCTGAGATGAAGAAGTCAGTCAGAAGAGTATTCATGAAGCACCCACTTGACTGAGGGTGGCTACTTGGTAAAATGCCTGCAGCTAAAAAAGACACACAGTGCTGGTATAGGCAGGGCTTGTTGGGTTATTTCCATGTGGCCTTTAGACTAGGTGTGTCCTAGGTGTGAATCATATGGGAATAGCACTTGTTGAATTAGTTTAAGGAGGCAACATGCGTTATTTATCATTAGTACAACAGCATTCACTCAGAAGAAAGTTTAGATTGCTCAACTTGGAGTCCAGGCAAGGGATCTGCTGCTGATGCTACTGCCACTACCACCACCACCACCACCTCTACTACTGCTATTATTACTATTGTTTCTACTACAGTAACCATAAATCCAACAACAATAACTACTACTACTACTGCTGCTGCTACTACTGGTACTATTGCTATTACTACTACTACTGCTACTACTGCTGCTACTGCTACCATTACTGTTAACTACTGTTAAAACTGTTACTACTACTGCTGATGTAATAACAAAATTCTCTGGATATTGTATATTTATTTATAATCATTACTAAAAGTGAGAGAAAGAGAGAGAAAGAGAGGAGAGAGAGAGAGAGAGAAAAGAGAGAGAGAGAGAGAGAGAGAGAGAGAGAGAGAGAGAGAGAGAGAGATCACCAGGGTACCCTAGCTAAAAACTGCTTCCATGCTTCTCTGGCCACAATACACATTCCAAAGAAAGGAGAGAAAGCAACTTGAGGCTAGGTAGAGAGAGAGCTGGTGCTTTCTCTCAATCTACTTATACAGCCTGTTTTCACCAATCTTCCTGGGGCTCTCTGATTGGACAGTCTGGATCGTAAGTCCTGACTCCTGGACATGTCTCTAATGAACAGGGACTTTCTCCAGCCTGCCAGGACACCAGGTGGTCACACTTGTGCTTGACTTCCAGGAAGTCAGAGAGTCTTGAGGTCTCTGACATCCTGCCATAATATGCATGTTCAGGTAAAGGGGCTACAATTTATATTAAATTTACACATTACTTTTACTACTGCTACTACAGTTATTATTACTACTACTACGAATACTTCTGCTAGCACTCTTGTTACTACTAATGCTCCAGTAATGCTACTACTGTTACTACTATTGCTACTACGGTTGACACTACTACTGCTACTGCTACTACTATTACTACTACTACTTTATTGCAACTACTGTTACTATTACCACTACTACTGCTACTATAGTTACCGCTGATACTACTGTTATTACTATTACTTCTCCTCCTTCTACTACAGTTAGCACTACTATTACTGCTACCACTATTATTGCTACTGCTATTACTGCTACCTTGAAGCAGTGGTTAGAGGGCTAATCTTAGGGTCTTGAACCCAAGACCCTTGAGTTTTATAAATGTCCTGCTTCTGACAAGTACTAGTTGTATGACTTTGGTCAGATCATTTAACCTCTAAGTGCCCCAGGCAATAAGTTCCTAGGACTCTTAAGTTTTAGATCAATTACAGATAGGCATTGGTTGAGATAGTTTCCTTTTTTGGAGTTCCTTCCACATACCAATAAAATAACAGCTCTGGTAAAAAAAAAAAAAAAAGAGAAATAAATAAAGATAAGCACTCACATTTATATAGCAAGTTTATATAACAAGAACTTTCCTCATAAAATGATACAATAAAAATATTACTGTCACCATTTCACAGATGAAGAAACTGAAACTCAAAGAGAAAACTAGGGCATATCAGAGCCAGAAATGGATGCCAAGTCTTTTGGTTACCAGCTCCTTTCCACTATGCTGCATCGGGCCAGAGAAAGAACAGAGACTGTCTTCAATCAAACCCAATACTTCCTTTTTTTTTTTTTTTCTGGCAAAATTAGGCTTTGGAGGAAAGGGCTCACTCCTCCCATTCTTCTTGCTGCCCCTTAAGACTCTGTTTCAGAAACACAACCAAGTGGACTTCAACTTCACAGGAGGCTTTTCTGCAATTAGAAGCAAAGCTTTAGGCTGTAGTTTCCATCGGAGTTGTCTATACCAAGGCATTTACTATGCACTGAACTTAATCAAGGATCCAGGAAGAGTCAGGAGAGAGTGTGTGCATAGAGGGTGGGGAGGGAGAATATTTGCCTTCTAAGCTATGCCATGTATAAATATGTAAATGATAAAGTTGGCAAATATGAATGGAATTCCTAAGACAACTAATGAGCCTCACCTCTCTCCTTTCCTTCTTTTTCTAGAGAACCTGGAAACTATTGGGGTTTAGTGAGACATAACCCCCACAATAGCTCTCCCATGAGCTAACTCACTGCTTGGGAGGTTGTCATTTGCTTTGTTGTTCTATGGCAACTGCTCCCTCCATGTGGTTTGGGCTTATCTGTCCCTTTCTAGGGAGTAAGGAGTCTAGTTTATGAAGAGAGATTCACTGCTAAGGCAAGACTTTGACAACATTCTGAGGATGAGAATTCATTTATTAACCTTTGTTTTTTTGTCATCCAGGAATTTAACTGAGGATATTCTGAATTTTTTTGTTATTGTTATTATTTAAAAATACTCTTACCTTCTGTCTTAGAATAAATACCGTATATTGATTCCAAGGCAGAAGAGAGGTAAGGGCTAAGCAATGGAGTTAAGTGACTTGCCCAGGGTCACACAGCTGGGGAGTGTCTGAGGCCACATTTGAACCTAGGACCTCCCGTCTCTAGGCCTGGCTCTCAATCTTCTGTGCCACCCAGCTGTCCCCCTTGTTATTTGTTTTTTATAAATGTTTCCTTCCTTAAAGAGCTAGAAAAAATATGGAGGAGTAGGGGCAGGGGACTGAAAAATTATTTAATCTCTAAGCATAAGAAGAGTTATCACACAGAAGTTTCTGAGTAAGATGATGTGGTTTAAATTGTAGCAAGATAAAATAAAGAAGAAGTTTCTAACAGGAAAGATTATTGGGCCCATGAAGTGGCTACTAATTCCATTCTCTTGACAGTTTACAAAAGGATTTCATTCTCTGGAGAGCGGAAAATATTTTCTTATAGTTAGTTGCCTTGTATTTATCACTATGTTTGATTATGTCATGTTGGTCTAAGGCAGTGATGGGCAAACTTTTTAAAGAGGGGGCCAAAGGAAAGGAAATGCTCATCTGTCAGTCTGTTTTTAAGGCAACTCTTTCAAAGTTTTATTGTATTGTATCCTACTCATTGTATTCATCAGATTAGGAATAATGTCACACAGCGGGATAGAACATTTCAGGGAGCTGTAGTTTGCCCATCACTGGTCTAGTGGAAAGTTGGAATCTGAGAGACCTGGACCTGCATCCTGCTTCTGACTTCTATCAGCTGTGTGATTCTGAGTGAGTCCTTCAATCTCTCTGAGTCTCGGTTTCCTTGTCTATAAAATGGTTATGATCATAGTGGTAGTACTTGTCTCACATGGGTGTTGTGAGGCTCAAAGTAGCCAATGTACATAGTGTGCTATATAGATGCTAGCTATTATTGTGATTAATCAATTCATTCAAACAGGTCTCCAGAAGCCATTAGATGCCAAAGCACTATGCTAATCCAGGAGACACAAAGATAAATAAGATGCAAATTTATAATTTAGTTGAAGCAGCAGTAAGACCTGTAGAGAGATAAGCATGATGCACAAAAGAATATATTAAATTCATGAGTAGATTATAAAGTGCTATGAATGGGAAAATGAATTAGTTAGATTCATCTGTCTATGTTAGCCAAGAAGAAGCAAGGCTAGCTGAATAGGCCTTCTGAAAGATTAAGTGACCTCTTCAGCTGTTTCTCTAGCTGTAATGAGTCAGTGACACGCTGTTTTTGAATAAAAACTTTTTTTTTCTTTCACCATCTACACTAATAAGCTACAGCTATGTGCCTGGCATTGTACATAGGTCATGCAAATCCATGGGGACTCTTGATGTTTTTCTACATGCTTATTAAGACTTGGCTTTCTGAATTTGCCTGGTTTTAAGTACCATGTGACAGCTCAATGTGTTCACTGTTCCCTTCTCTGAGTGACCCAGCTCTGTAGCTGAAGGAACATTAAAAGAAGAGGTAACAGATGAATCAGAAAGAGGGGAAAAAGTGCCAATTTGTTCAAATTTTCTGGGCAACAGCCTTTATTGGGAGCCTGTGATGGATGCAGAGCAATGTACCAGGTGTTGCCAGTGGAGGAGGACCTAATGAGCTCATACACTTCATGCATCCCTCTGTTTCATGAAATAATATGAGTAGAGAGTCTATCATGAATCACTACTAATAGTAATATGTACCAGGTGTTGTACAGAACACAGTAACATAAATACTTACCCTCATTGAGAAACTCATATTCTTCATGGAACACTAATGGTTTTAAAAAAGAAATCTGGATGTTTCTGTGGTCTCCAACCATGGGGTCTTCTGGTTTTAGTCAATATCAGTTATTCTAATTGCATTGCTGTGTAGTGAAAAGAATAAGAAAATGATCCAGGATGAGGGAGAAAGGGAATAGGGAAGCTAAAGAAACATATTAGTAGCTTATACATTCCCCTGGTTCCTGGATCTTTCTCCTGAAAACCCTCTTGCCTCCAAAATTCCCTTTTTCTGTTGAGGCTACCATTGTCCTCCCAGCCATCCAGGTTCATGACTTTAAAATTATCCTCAACTTTGCTCTTTCTCCAACCCCCTCTCCCCATGAACTATTATTTGCTGTCTTTGTGATTCTACCACCCCAAAAGCTCTTGTATTCATTCCTTTTCCTCCACTCATGAGGAAGTAACAATTCCAATTCAGAGCCTCATAACCCTTACCCAGCTTACTGCAACAGCACCTTAAATGGTCTCCTTGTTTTCAGTGTTTCCCCCTCAAATTTATCCTTGACATAGTTCTCAAACTGATATTCCTGCTTGAAGATTTTTAATTGCTTCTTATTTGATTTGGCTTCTCTGTCTACCTTTATTATTTTAGTCTTATTTTATATATTTTTAATATATAATTTATATATATTTTAAATATATATTTTAATTTATATTTATATATATTTTATATTATTCCCATTTATGCCCTCTCTGTTCCAGTTAAACTATCCTCCAAGTAGGAATTTCATTTTTTTGTCTTTTTGCCTTTTTACAAGGCTTTCCTGACAAG